>NC_072733.1:51860602-52183259 GCF_026930045.1 Uloborus diversus | reverse complement strand
GGTGCTTATATGATCGAATTTCCTAGTCCCGAGTCCCGATTTTAGCGCAATTTTTTTAAATAAACAATAAATACATTGATGCTGGCACCTTCTGATATGATAATGTATTATCATATCAGAACTACGTGTTTTAATTACAGTAAAAAGTAGACTTCAAAAAATACGAAAAAATCCTTATTCACAAATTTTATTCAATTGATTGCGAGTAACTTGGTATTGTTTTTAAGAAAAGAATGTAATATGGAAACAAAACATGAAAAACCCGTATTTTATTGGTGTAAGTTCAGAAAAAAAGCAATAATCAATAAAAATCGTATTCGTGAAAACGGACCCTTTACAAAAATTTCGATTGCGAAAACGAACTTTCTTCTTGCACAAATATGAACATAGTACAACCTGGAGCGTAAACGTGCGAATAAAATTTCATTTTCTTTCTAGTAAAAGAGCTTATTTAGAAGAAAAAAAAAGCGGCACTCCCGATTTTTTTTTAAATATTGGGGATCGATTTGAACGCGGGTTTTCGTTTTTGTTTTTCCTTTAAGATTAGGGAGATTGACCCATACGGGAGTATATTCAGTGAAGTCCATCTAATTTTTCCTTTTAATGTGTCTTTGATACCCTGATATACGATGGTTGAGCTAATCATTGTTTTCAATCGTGGCGATGTGGCATTCCTGAGCATTTGTTTATGTATACATTTTTTACGAACTTTTTTGGGAGTGAGAAGATTGCACCGGATGCGGCGTTTCAACCGGTACATTCCTAATGGTTTTTTCCTCACTCGTTTGGAAAAAACAAACTAGTCGCCAAGGTATTTTTTAGTCACTTGGGTGACCTAGTGACCTGAATTCTTCGACTCTGCTAGTTACTTAAAATATAAAGTCTTTAACTTTTTAACGATCTTATTGTTTTCAAGAAAATGGGCATTAAAGTAAAGTGCTTTATTTTTTTCTATTCAAGAAAATTATATAAATAAAGATGTTTGTACAATATACGTGCTAATTTTTTATTTATTTATTTATTTATTTCTAGCTTGAATTTGACGTTCTAGCTCGGTGAAATCACTGGCACGAGAAATAGGAGATGAAATTTCAGCAGGGAGCTAGCGAGAAGGGGTAAAAAGGATAAATATATTCTGATTGATCTAAAGAGATTCGTGATTAATGAGAAAAGACTCGCAAAAATTTCAGATAACAAATTATATTGTGAATCAGATAGTTTTGTCAAACTTTCTGATTTCAACAAAGAATATTTTTGCTACATTTCATACATATCCATTACCTAGTTTGTGAATAAGAACTTGATGAAAAAAAAATATTTCTATATATATTTTTCCGCTGAGGCTGCATTAGATGATTTAAAAATTGGATAATGACGGTCTCAAGTTTCAAAACAGAATGATTGTATTCGGAAATGGATATCCCCAAATAATCATAGGATTTTCTCATGCAGAGTGTCATCATTGTTATTTTGCTTCTAAAAGCCTTAGCTGGAGACAAAATGTAAAGAGCCGTACGTTTTACACTGACACTTTCTTGTCATAAGTTCCTGAAACGAGAAGATAGATCGGAACTTAGGTTATTTGAAATGTCAACCCTATTGTTCTACTTTGTTTTTATGTTCAAGCAGACTGAAGAAAAAACCAGCTTCGACAAGGTTCGCAGAAGAAAATGATATGGCGACACACAGAATCTTCTCTATCTCGAAAAATGAGGGGAAAATGAAGTCATATTTTCTTCAGTCTTCAAAATGACTGAGATTTTTCTTTTTAATCCTCTTGACCTGAGTTGTTAAATTTCTTCCCCGGTGTTTAAAAAAGAGGTAGCTGGTTGACCTGAGCCAAAACTCCATAAAAAATTAATTAAATCTCATTCAGACGTCAGACTCATCGTTTCATTTCAACGCTAACAGAGTTCGATCTTTAGATCATTAGAAAAATTTTCCACAGAGCTTACATTTAGTATTTCTCTTCTCTTTTTAAGATCTTTTACTGCACGCATGCATTAGGTATATCACAAAAAAGGTGAACTTATGAACTGAGCTTAAGAAAATTAAAAATCAGCAAATATATTCATAGTTGCTTAAATACGATTACATATTTATCAAATGAAACAAAAAAGGTCTTATATTACAATTATAATAATAATTCTTAATGATAGTCAGTCTTTTGATGATATCGAAATGTGTTCGGGCAACTGGTGTACCAAGACCATAGTGCGTCTTGAAGCATTTGTAATAGTTTTGAGAAGTACAGTTATGCAAAGAAATCTTGAGAATTACACTGCATTCAAAAAGGGAGCACTGCGATGAGTTTAAAGCTGATGTGATTTAATATCTATCATTCTCATTTCGTTTTAGTTCCGACAAAATATTTATTTAAAGGGGTCCGGGACACATTTTGAAAAAAAAAAAAAAAAATTAAGCAGTTTAGAGTTTTTAAATTTTTTGCACTGATTCACCATTTTTTTAATAAGAAAAACCACAACATAAATATTTAAAAAAAATCTTTAAATTTCATTTGTTTAAAAAAATGGAGTTGCTTTAAATTGCTAAAACTCAAAATATTCTTGGTCAATTTTAAAATTTTTTTCAAAAAATTATGTAAATATCTAAGTTTTAATTTTTATTCGGCGATTTAAAAAATATTAATGCAATTCAAAAAGAAAATATTTGAAGGAAAAATTTCAAAAAATTCGAAGATACTTCTTTAAAAAAAATCATATTTTTTTTGCAGAACAGGATTTAAACGTCCTTTTAAGCGCGAAAAAACAGAGAAAGTTTTTAAATGATTTTTAAAAAAAATTCAAAATTTGACGATTTTTGTGTCCCGGACCCCCTTAATTATTTCTATATTTTTTCTATGATATTGTATGCAACTCAATGATTAATTTTAAGGCCCTTTTGAATTCAGAGCAACTAACCACAGCATTCATGTTTCTCTACTGTAGAATTTTACAGTAAAATTGAATTTCATAGTAAAACGTTCTGGTAACTTGGATGACAATACTTTTTACCGTAACATTTCAAGATTTTTTTTTTGTATATACCTACTCAATTGCAAAAAAATAATAAGCGATAATGATGGAATTACCACCATTCATTCGTCATGCAAGGCTCCCATGTATCTAAAACATTGTCGAACTTGTTCCTAGATATTGCCTTTTTCTTTTATAATTTTGAAAATTCTTAATTAATATTGATCTTCTCCGAAAAAAAAAAAGAGTCAGTGTTCTAATATTGTTTAACGTTCAGTTCATTTAGCATATTCCCCTTACTCTTTTAACAGAGTTTCAAGTTTGGTAAATTTCGTAGAATTTTGTGCCCTACTTATTACTCGTTGTTTCAAAAATATTTCCTGTGTGCTAAACTTAGGAACAAAAATGCAATAAATAGTAAACTCATTCTTCATTGTAGCTAATTAAAAAAAAAAAAAAAACTTTATATTTCAGGATATACGTGCACTCATCTAATCCACAAGGTACAGAATTTAGTTACTCTAAATACACTCAGGAACATTGAAAATAGCGCCCCAAGAAGGAAGCTTTAGATTGAAGTGAAATTTAATGAACAGAATAAAACAGGTGAGAGATTTAATTTTTGGTTTTGGAAGGACCATTATTATTGACATAATGAACACAAAAATCATAATAGGAAAAGAGAACGGTCATAAAAGTAATATTCAGCTACTAGGTACTTTTGAGCTTTTCCCCAGTAGTTTTTCGACATTGAAGTGTGAAAAATGTATTTTAAATCAATCTTTGGTCGCGCTAAGGAGGCGGTTGTTATGACGCATATGTCCCATCCGCTAAATTTGCTCTTACGAGAAAGAAGACAGATGGCTGACATCACACGATAGATATGCAATAGGAAGGAAACCATGAACATTTGACATTTATTTCACATTATAAAGTCCGAAAATGCTTAATATTTGTACTTGTAGTTACTGACAGGGCCTTATTAACATCTATTTACGCCCTAGGCTAAACTTAGAGATTACACCACACCTCAGATATCCGAACTCTATCGAAATCGTATTCCCCCCCTCCCCCCACTGCCATTACCAGAGGCGTAGTAACGTCCAGTCACAGTTGAAGATTTCGTGCTTTCCCTCTATTTGACACTTAGACCAATGAGCTAAATGATCGTCTCAATGATTTAAGGTTTGACAAAATGAGGGATGGGTTTCTTTCTTTGTTTTTCTTCAATGATGTTCAAAAGAAGGGGGTTTAGGGTGCTCCCCCGGGAATTTTGTAAAATTGAAGCGTTAGAAATGCAATTTTAGGTCATCTAAGGCTCTTTAACAGGAAGTAATGGCATTCGGAACTCGCCCAATAAAGTTTTCGTAATTGAAGTCTTATATACGTAATTGTATGTTATCTTTGATGATGTAAAGAAAGGGATGAGTTCGGGAACTCTCACCCCTTCCCCCCGTAGAAATTAGTTTTTAAAACGAAATTTTACTAATGATACTGAGAAATGGTGGGAGACGAGAGAACCCTCCTGAATTTTTTTTGAAATTGAGGTCCTGCATGCAACTTTTAAACATTTTTTTTTTTTTTTTTGATGCAGGGCGATTGGTGACTCTTGCGAGGAAACTTTCGAAAATGAAAAACAAAAAAATGTAGGACATCTTTTATTACGTCCGGACATAGATGAGTTCAACCGTTCTTCCCCAGAAATGTTTCGAAATTGAAAACTTAAATACGCAATTAGAAACCATTATTGCTTTAAAGCTAGGGGTTGAAAGTACACACTCTTGTACATACACCCTGACCAGCACTCGTGCGCATAGGTTCGAGGGCGAAAACAAACAGAAAAGTGAACTGCACAGAGAAGGCGACCAGGTTCAAAAATAATTAAAAAAAATGAAGTCACGCAGTTTTGAAGGTGCAAAAAAAAAAAAAAAAAAAAAAAAAAAAAAAAAAAAAAGAGAAGAAAAGAAACTAGTATGTTGTGGCTATCGCAAAGCTTTCTTCTATATTTTTCTTTTGATTCTATCAATCCCCATGCTTGACGGGGAAGCAATATTCCCAACAAAAACAAAAAAACAAAATTACACACGCCAAAACTTGACGACCATCCCTATTCCCGATTTACCTCAAAAGCAAAACAAAGAACGAAAATTGAAAATTATTCTAAAAGCCTTGCTTAAAATAATTACAAACATTTATTTGTTAACAAACACAAGGTGGCAACAGTTAAAAAGTTTATTTCATCGCGATTATTAGGTCATTTTACAAACAGTTAAAATCATGCGAAAAACGCAGACGACAGTCTATTACGATTTACCTTTCTTATTTGTTGCATTTATAAAGCTATTTTTGTTCACACAAAAAAAAAAAGTCACCCCCCCCCATTGAGCAATGAGCGCCAAAATAGAACCAACGCCTGTTTAGACCAAGTTTTGTTTGATTCCGTCTTTTTCGGGAATAGAAGTAATGCATAACTCAAAAAAACGTCCCATTGCTCGACCCCCCTTTGGAGGAATTCACGCTAAAAACCAATGGGCACAAGTTCACATTGGGGCACATAAGTGTACCAAATTTCGTTCGATTTCATGCGATTGCTGTAGAGCGGCCACAAAAAACTGGTCACACACATCATACGTGACACATAGACAACACACAGAGAGACAGACATTTTCCAAAAATGGTCGAAATGGACTCTGCACACCTCAAAACGTTCGAATCCCGTCAAAATTCGAAAATTTTGCACTTATCCAATACTTTTTTCTATATATTAGATGTAGAAGAAAGTAAAAAAATGAAGAGGCACAGGTTTGAAGGGACACATGTTCGAGGGCGCACAGGAGGGAGGGTGTTTAGGATGAACAGGGAAGGTCCAGCCCATGCACCCGCCCGCGGGCCAATGGCGCGCAGAGCTAGTCCACCACTGATCGTGATGTACGTTCTTACGTGATTGCAATTTGTCTTTTGCTTAACATGAATTGATTTCTTTTCTATTTTCTTAAAACATTATTTTAAATTTATTTTAAATGTGTTGAAAAGTTTTAAACAAAAATGTATTAAAGTAAAACCCCTCCCCCTCCTCCAAAACCAGGGGGAGCAAAGCCACACCCTTAAACCATGAAACGGGAAGATTGGGCGACGCAGATTGGGCACAGCTAGAGTCTAGGCACAGCGGGAACATTGGACGCCGTCGATTGGGCGACGCAGATTGTGCACCGGAAACATTGGGCGCCTATGGGTGCCCCACGCCCAAAATGCTCGGCGGCCAAAGTTCCCGGCACCCAAAATGCTCTGCGCCCAATCTTCCTAGACCGTCGGGAGTCAAGGTTGACCCAGTCCCTCTTGGAGGTCGTCGCACCCGGTGGAACCTAAGGCTTACAGCTCAGTGGTGGGGTGTGTGCGAAGAAGTCCCTCTTGGAGGACTCAGTCCGCCCCTGGGCAAAGCTATATTTTTACGAAATTATTGTTAAAATCAAAGACATTGAAAATTATTTGCTTTGCCAGAAAAGGAACTTGACTCAATCATTACGCCCCATCCCTATCCTCCAATTGCTTTTATTTCTGCCTAATGGGCTCGTTGCAATCTATTATAGTTGAACTTTGTTTCTTCATATATACGAGAGCGCCACATTTTTTTTTCAACAAACTGTTTATTATTATTTTTTTACAGTAATGTGCGTCCTTTTCGGCTGGCGCCTCTAGGGCTGCTTTCGGAAACGATCTACCGGTTACACCGCGTGGTTAGTCCGGTGTGGTTATGACGTATTTGGAATTTCTCTAGGAATTCCGGTAGAACAGCTGTGTTTCCGAACGCTCATGGTTAAACCGCGGTAGTTCTAGTTCAGCAGCAAACGACACTCCAATCAACGCGTAATTTTCATGATAGGCAAGTCACGTGCGTTCTGATCAAAACATGAAACACGACCGGATTGGCCAACACAGACTTTGTGACGTTTGTGATCTCGCTAACCGCTTCCAGACAGCGCTGCCACAGGTTGCTACCAAGTCGACCGCCAGAAAACAACCGCAGTGTTTCCGAACGCTTGCGGTTGCACCGAGGCGACCGATCCGCGTTTCCGAATGCACCCTAGGCCAGAGCCTAGGGTGGTCTATTGGTTAATTCGGGCCTGGTTACTGGGACTCCTAAGTTATCGGTTTGTTTTACTAAGCTCTACTTTTTTTCCCGAAAAAAAATATGGGCTCTATTTAAGTTTTTAATGTTTTATTTATAGCTAAATATTTGAAGGCAATAATAATTAACAAATTTTGTGGCCAATATTTTTGTGACTACAATATTTTGTGATTTTGTGACACTTTGGTTGTGTTCGATGAGTGACCGAGGCTCGCCAGTTGTAATAATGACGTCAAATAATGAAGTCATCTCCAATCTTTAGCATTACGTGACGTCACTAGCTGCACGTAATCAATCGACCGGTCGCTACTGGTTGAGCTCGTCAAACATAAGCTTTAAATGCATATATATGTCAATACTTTGTTTTTAACTGTAACTGATACAACAAACTGTGCATTCTGCTTGAAGAAGTAAAAGTCGTATATATATGGTATAAAATCGTGCCAGCGGTATGTTTTTATTAGCTAGTATAATTACGTAGTAATGCCGTTATGTCAAAGAGCAGCAAAACAGGTAATTAGAGATTTTATCACTTTTCATTAATAAACGATCTTCTCAAGTCAGTCTGCTCTTGTAAATTATGTGCTAGTTCTGATAGTCAAAGTTTCCGTATTAAGTAACATTGTATGATCTAGATTTTATAATTTATCTTGATTGCTACCTAGATGTGATCATACAAGACACTTATATCGAATGTATCTTCTCTTATTTTTTGTTTGCTATGGCCTTAAAATATTAAATAACTGTATAATTTTGTTCTCTGCTGTAAAATGTAACTTTACAAACAGTCAATTTATCAGTATTTTTATTTTGTAAGTCTTTGGTTGTCATTTTATATTTATTTGTTAACTGGAGTATTTTATACACAGTATGGTGCTGTTTACTTTGGTTTTGGTCATTCAAATTTAAATGCGGAAAACATAGTGGACTCCTAAGGGGGACAACTATCCCCTCTCTTCCAAAACTACAGCCCCTCCACTTTTTTAAATTCAAAACTACCAATCGATCACAAAATGATAGTGTGTACCGATTCATGTGTTTTAAAAAAGAAGCATTGGCTTTATAAGTGTTTTATCTTTGTTCATGTTATTATTATTTCATAACATTTTAAATGGAACTTTGAATTGGAAGAAATCCAGCCTTGCGTCCGGATTTTTGAGGCCACTTTCTGAAAATTTTCAAAAGTCACTTAATAATGACATTAAAATCCAATAATAGGCCCAGTTTTCTTTAAAAAATATCTGCTTCAGTGGTACTGCCCATCTACCCCTCTCCCCCCTGTGACTTTTATCCCCCCACTTTTATGTTTCACCAACCGCGTATATGACATTAAATGTTGATTATGCTCCGGTACCTGTTACACCTTGCATCTCTTATATTATTGCTTTTAAAAATATATTTATAAGTTTATAAATACATTTTCACTGATAATGTTTACACTATCAGTGCTAAAATTCTAAAATTAAAATGGATGTGTAAATAATATCAAAACAATTGGTTGTGCATTTTTGACAACATTGCTAAGTTTGTTCGGTGATGTTAAGGAAAGAAGAGATTCAGTGTCTGACTATGAACAATTTTCTAATTTGTACGGTTTTAAAAAGGCATTCTAGAGCGTAGACAATATTTGCTAATATTTCAGGGAAAAGAGGTTTGGGATCATTTTCCGGCCCCTTTTGGAAGATAAATCTGTAAGGTAACTGTAGATCATTTCGAGTTACGTTAGGAAATGGGGGTAATACGGGGAAGGGGAAGCAGAGAGAGAGAAACGCTCTCTCTCAATTTTTTTTCGACATTGTATCTGTAAAAACATAGATTCAGACCATTTTTTGTGAGGTTATAGGTATAAAAGATTCAGGAGCCAACTCCCTTAAACTTTTTGAAAATGAAATCTTAAAAACATGCTTGTAAGCCATCTTTGGTATCATTAAGGAGACCATCCATTGTGTTATCAGTGAGGTTGTGGGCTCTTATCGGCAATATTTTTGGAAGTGAAACCCTAAAAACAATTTTTGACATTCTGTAGTGATATTAATGGGAGGGTAGGTCTCAAGAACGGCAAACATTTTTCAAATTGAAGTCCTAAAAACCAAATTTTAGTTTTTGATGATCTTTTATGATAGAGGCATTTTTTCTGGATCTGGGTTGGGCAGGGGCATAGCTAAGGGGGGGGGGTTTGGGGACAAACCCCCCCCCCCGAAACATTAGTCTCAAAAAAAAAAAAAAGAGAGAAAAAGTGAGAGAAGAGAAAGAAAAAAAAAAGAAGAAAAGGAAAAAATTCCAAGCGATTATATATATATATATATATATATATATATATATATATATACACATATATTATATATATAAAAGAAGTAACCCCCCCCTGAAAGTCGGGTCTAGCTACGCCACTGGGGTTGGGGACGCTCTCCTGAAAGTTTTACAAATTGAAGTCCAAAATACTTAATCGTAGGCTATCCTTGATGACAATAAACAACAGAAAAAGGCGTAAGGAATGGGGTTTGACAACTTTTCCATAATCAAAGTTTAGAAATCGTACTTCTAGGCTAGATTTGGTAGCTTAAATTGAAATGGTAAGGTTGAGGGTTCTCCCTCTCTTCCCCTTTCTTGGCTACGTCCATATCTTTTATTTGAACACATTATTGACAAAAATGTTGTGGAAAACCCTCCCCTGATTTTTCTTTTCCAAAACTATTTTAATACTTTATGGTTTTTCCAATAATGAAATCTCATTTTCCAGCCTTATACTTTTATAAGTTTGAAATACAAGCTTTTGTGGACCGAGTCAGAAAGTTTTACATTTTGAACGGAAGTTGTATTTTTAGTGATACCTTAGTTTTTTTTTCATTTTTTTGAAAAATTTATATACATCATGCCTCCTGAATCTCATGATAAAGCTATGGTTTAATTTAAGTTTTGATCTTATCTTTTTTTCACTTTTATTCCAATTGTTCATTTATTGTTGTAACTTTTTCAGACAGTGAAGGTTTTCTCCCTTATTTTCCTCATCAATGAAGTGAAATTAGTGCCCCCCCCCATCCCATATTTTTTAAAAAACTTGGAAGGGGTGTAGCACCCCTTCCCCTTGCCTTGGTGATGGCCTTGCCCTCGAAGCTATAGTTTTCCATAAGGAGAGATAACTTTGGCAACAACATGATCTCCCCGTATAAACATGTTGGAAACAGTTGTTCACCCTCGCTTTGAAATTAGATATTGGATTTATGTATTTGCTATTTTAAACAAGGACAGTAATTTAAAAGCAAATCAATTATTTTCAGCTTTGAATTTTTTTCTGTACTTTTTTTATATTTTTTATTTTGTAATTGCTACAGCTGAAAATAAATAAAAGTTTAGTTCTGATCTGGAGGTGGCTGCAGTCTCACAGCCGCTCCCCTAGATTCCCCACTGACTTCATAACATATCAAATCTCATACACATATGAATGTAATTGCTTCTGAATTAACCAAATGTCATGGGATGCATAGGATAGTACCATAATAAGATGACCAGGTTATAGCCCTGTTAAGTATGCATTTTATCCTAAGTTTGTTTTGTATTAACCTTCCATACATTATTTCCCGACTTTTTCACTCTTACAGAATCGTTTTTACAACTACCAATTTCCAGAGATCGTTAATGTCTGTGAACTAATATTTCGTCAAAAAAGTCACCAATTTTTACTTGTGTAAGAGTTTTGAAGATAAAATGATGTTAAAGCTCAGGAAAATATTGAAGTTCAACTCTTTCCTGCAAAATCTAGTTACTTTGTAGAAAATTGCTTAAATAATTATCAGAACTCAATATGAATATAATATGGTATTAAAAATTAAACAGCACATTGATTGTTGCAAAATGGTCTTAAAATCTGAATAAATTGGGTCTCATTCCAAGGTCATTAGCAGTTGCCACTCCTCAGATGGAGTCTAAATAAAAAAAAGTGGCTATTAAAAATATTACTATTATTTGCATGGGCCCCCATATGCAAAATTTTAAGGGTGGGGGCGAGATATTTTCCCCATAGGAACCAATTTCAGTAGATTACGAATTATTAAAATTTGACATCTTTAATAACTTATTCATTAATGGCTGGAAAAAATAAATGTTTTGACATTTTTGCGAGGAAAAAAATACTATAGTCCACTCCGACATTTTTACATACTCATTGTATTTTACATACATAAATCGAAAACGGTTAATCACCAAAGCAGTGTCTGTGTACCCTGTGGTAACTGAGGCTTGAAGTTCAGAAATATTGTGTAATAGTTTTGCTTCTGGTGCATTACAGCTAACATGAAACCAGGAGGTGAGAAAATCAATTTGAACAAATCCCTAAGAGTTATATATCATTAGAAAGCTTATAACCCATAGAACAAGAATCTAGTGTTGCTTTTTTTTCCTCATATTAGGTTTATCTAATTCAAATTATGCTTCTAAATTTAAGTAGAGTAAATTTAATATTGGTATAAAAACTAAAAAAGTAAAATAAAACCATGTTTGGGCTTGTTTCGAGCATAAATAGTTTAATTAGGGGTATAATTACAACATGTATTATATGTAACGTCCGTTACAAAAAGGTAAATAAATTCTCTTCACATTGTTAAACATTTTTTAAAAAGTTTTGTTCTTAATTATTTTCTTTATTTTAAGGCTAAAGAAACTATAATTCCAAAAATTTATATGATTAATAAAAACCATGCAGAAATAGGCATGTAACGGACTTTACATAAGTTTGTAACGGACGTTTCAACTTGAATGTAACATCGGTTACACATTTTTAAATGCAATTATAAAAATGTATTCAACACATCAAATAATTCATCAAGTCCATGGTTAGCAACATGTAGCCAGGGTTGGACTGGGTCCTGAAAAAGGCACATGCCATTGGAAGGGAGGGGGGATTATAGACCATTAATTTCGGGTAGCGAATGGCTAATGGGCGTTATATAGAGAAGTGTCAAATTAAAATAAAACAAAATATATACATAGAAATGAGGTAGGCCTATTTTTAAATTGTTATTAAAGGAGTTTGAATTAAAAATATTTCAAGTATAAAGAATGGCAGGGGTGCCCCCCTCCCCAAGCTCAATGGCACAAATCCCCCCCCAAAAAAAATTCTCGCTTTCGAATTGGGTTAAACATAACAGATTCATGGGGGGGGGGGGGGGAGCGCTAACAAATACCATTTGAACTGAAATTCTGTTGGATTGTTGACCCGCCTTGCTTTCCCAAATTTTACAATGTGGAGCTTGAGTAAACAAGTTTTGGGTACCCCTGAGTTTTGCTACACCTTATTTTTTTTTTCAAACTTATGAATAATTACAGGGAGTGGGGATTCAACTTTCTGGCTTGGGATGGTGTCATTACTAGAATTATACAATATGAATTTATTTTATTGCCACTTAAATAGGGGGGCCAGGGGTTTCTCCCCGGAAAATTTTCGAAATTGTAGTTTTAAAACCACAGTTTTAGACGATCTCTGGTGATGTTTGGGGGATAAAAGGTTTGGTGACCCCTTAACGGTAATTTTCCAGTCTTGAAACTTTAAAAGCGCAGTTTCAAAGTTGTAGTTCCAAAAATGCAGTTTTAGACTATATGTGGTAATGTTAGGGAAAGAAGAGATCCTATAGGGCTCGCCCCAGGAAAATTTTCAAAATTAAAGTCTTAAAACCGTTATCTATGGTTGAGACAAAAGCAGTTTTCTAAAATTGAAGTTCTAAAATCGTAATTTGTTGACGTTGAGAAAAATAGTTTTCGGAAGCTCTCCCGAATTTTCTCGAAATTGAAGGCCTGAAAACCAAATTTAAGACGATTGTTTAATAATTTTGACGAGAGTGGGGGGGGGGGGGGAGGGGGTAGAGGGGCGCTCTATTTAAAATTTCAAACTTGTAGCTTTAAAAACGCAGTTTTAATAGATCTTGATAAATGATAATGTTAGTGAAAGGTGAATTTTGGTGCCTTTCCCCCGGCAATTTTTCGAAATTGATATTCCAAAAACGCAATTCTAGGCTTGTCTTTGATCGTCTTAAGGAAATGGGAATCAGGGGCTCTCTCCTATAAATTTTTCAAAATTGCTGTACTAGAAACGCAGTTTTAGATGACTCGTTGATAAAGAGGATGTTATTCTGGCGTTTCAGTGGGGGCGCTCTTCTGGAAGTTTGTCACATGCCAAAAAAGATGGATCACACACACCGTGACAGATATTTTTCGGAAATCCTCAAAAATGGATTCAGCTATTCAGCAACATCGAAAATCAGAACTCGAGAACTTTAGCAAATCAAATATAATTCTATATATATCAGACATAGAAGAAAGTAAATATGATTTACAAAAAATAATTTAAACACCTTAAGAACAGACTGTTCTACAGTGAAAACCAACATTGCTGAAAGTTTTAATAAAAACCATCTAATGATAAATAGAAACAATCAGTTTAAAAAAGGTAGAGAAGATGGGAATAAAGTGAAATAAAAAATTCTTCATAAGCTTGAGTTAGTTAATGGAGAAAATATATAAATTGTCGATTGGAGGGATAAAAAATATATAATTCACAAACTTCGAAACTAGTTCTTATCGATTGTCAATGTGCAAATGAATCAATGAAAGACTAGAGCATACCGGTCAGAATTGCTAAAATTTAGTGCACCGTCAGTTTCTTGAAATTAAAGCTCCGAGAAAGTAATTTAAGCAAACCTTTGATAGGGGGGGGGGGGGAGTTTTGAAGGGATTCGCGACCAGAAATGTTTTGTAATTGAAGCACTAAAAGCGAGATTTAAAACATTTTTGATGATGTTGGTGAGAGAGAGGGGGGAGGGGCATGGGGGGGGGGGGGGGGGGGGGGCTTTGGAAAAAAATTCGATCTGTTAAAACCACAGTTTTAGAAGATTTTTGGTAATGTTAAGGAGTGGAGAGATTTGGAGTCCTCCCCTAAAAAATTTTCAAAATTGAAATTCAATTAACGCAATTGTAGATGATTTTAAATAATGTTAGAGGAATAGAAGGTTTTGGAGATCTCCCCCGAAAAATTTTCTGAATTGAAGCCTTAACAATGAAATTTTTGAGGATCTTCGGTAATATTTGGAGGACGACAGTTTCTGGACATCTCGGAGCTGTTTTTTAAAGTACAAAAGACGAAATTTATTCGGCTTTGAATGATGATGAATGATTAATTGCGAAGGCTTTTCTCCGAGGTTACGTTGGGAGCACTCCCACGGTTTTTTGAAATTGCAGTCCTAAATACTCGGGTGTAAACCATCTTTAATGACGTTAGGGTGAGGGATGGGTTTGAGAATGTTTTCCCGGGCTTTTTTCAAAACCTAAGTTTTAAAAACTCCAGTTCAGCTTTGGGGATGTAAAAAGAAGGGTTTGGAGTTCCCTACTCTTCTTTTCAGTTTGGCTACGTCCCTCCTATTTTTATTGTAAATTTTAATTATTGATAAACATATTGTGGCCGTATTTTTTTCCAATTTTCCTTTGCCAAGCGTGATTACTTGCTTGGATTTTCCATAATACAGTTTTCAATTTTCAGCCTAATATTTTTGTTTTCTTGCAATACAAGGGTTTATGGCCTTAGAAAAAGGACTTTTAACATTTTGAACGGATGTGGTAATGTTCTGCGTTACCTTAGGTCTCTATTCCACTTCATTTTAATTTAAATATGCCAAATGCATCTCTTGATCAAGCTTTGATTTACTTACGATTTTTACATTCATTTAGAATTTTTGTTGTGAGTATTCATTACAATACTTTGTATCTCTCTTTTCATTTAACTGTTTTGTTTTTTTTTCTCCCTCTCTCTATTTCAAATTTATTTCGACGACCCATACATTTTTTTCCCCCTCTTAGCAATGATTTTCAGGACATTTTTCATCAAAAAAAAAAAAAAAAACATATGGGAATGTTTCGGCGACTCCTATCCTATGGGCTGTCCTATTTATTTATGTTTTTTTTTTACTGAAGAACCATGAAGCACGGTTTTGTATAAACCAGGGCCGCCGAGAGACAAGGCGTGCACCATGTTAGTTTGGGGCCAGTCCTCCCTCCCTTTATGCTGATTTTACTCTATGCACAATTTTTTGAGCCGAGCCCATAGTTTCCGACTACGCAGACATACCAACTCTGCGGCCTAGTGAAGAGTGCGCTGTACTGAATACTTTATTTTTTGCGTCAAAAAATGTTTGAAGCGTACATTTCTGCGGCCTTTATTTAGATGCTCTTAATAAAAGAGAATCACGGATGTTCCTAAATTATATTTTAATATTACATTTTCTATTAAAATTTTACAGAAAAAATACTTTTTGTCACTATTATTTCAATTGTTCATTTATAATTACTATTTTAATTTTTCAAAACAACAGAGCGTTTTCCCCTTTTCTTTGTTAGTTGCGTCGCCAAACTGATATTAGCGGCCCCATTTCTGAAAAACTGGGGGGAGGGGAGGGCTACGGCCCTGAGGGGTACGTGAAAAAAGTATTATTAATGCATCTATTTCTTGTTGAATGAGTTTAAATATTTTTTCTTTCCAAAATTCAAAAATTTCATGTTCCAAAGAAAAAAAAAACCTTCTGGAAAAAAAAATCCCCCCCAAAAATTTTGGTGGCGCAACTTGCGCCATAATCCCCCCTTGTGTGCACTCCTGAAGAATGGGGAAAAAAAGAATTTTTACCAGTATTTTGGTTCTACTCTAATTGTTCATTGATTGATTCCTTTGTGGACTCAAGAACTATTTCTAATAGTCATTTAGATTCTCAATGGTACTTTTTTTTCTTGTAAGAAAATATGCAATGTAGAGATGGCATCTCTTTTTACCAGTTTTTGTATCAAATGTGATGAAATAAGCAGAGAGAAAGATCATTACAAACGTTAAAATTGTAAATAGTTTGAAGATAAGTAGTGACGTACTCGTCATTTAATTAAGCGGTTTAATTTTCTTTCATAAATAGGGTGTTAAGGGGCTCTAAGCCTTAGCTAAATTTTGCAAAATGTTAATTCTGAAAACACAACTTGCGATGATCTTTGATGATATTAGGCCAGGAAAGGGAATAACGAAGGCTCTTATCCGAAATTTTTTTAAACTGTAGTCTTTCAAATCATGATTGTTGGCTATCTTTGGTAGTCATAGGCGGATTTCAGCTGTGAATTCTGGGGGTGCAACAATATAGCAGTGGCGTAGCTAGGGAGGGGCGGGGAGGGTGGTCCGCCCAGGCCGGCGTACTTTTCGGGGCGGCGATTCAGCACTTTTGGTGTGAAAAAAAATCAAATTAATGAATCATACTTTAAATCTAATACTGGAGGCAAAGGAAAAAAATATAACCTTTGAAATGTAAGGTTTTGGTATGACTGAACGGTCATTTCAGTGTTCAAAGTTGAAATATTTCCGTAGTGAGCCCTTGAACCTTCCTCATTCACTTAATGTCCTTAAATTGTAATTCAGCACTTAAATTGTATTTTTAAAACTTAAATTTCGGAAAATATTCAAATATGTAATATCAAATATATTTCTGAAATATAACATCTGTTAATGTATATAAATATCAAATATATTTCTGTAAAAGTTGTTTCTTTGCCAGTGCTGAATTAATGCAGGGAAAACGAGTTTATTGGAACCTAGTTACGGAATAAAAGCTCACTCTCCATCGTCCCTTAAACTGACTTCGTTTTGATAAAGATTCAGTAGAGAACCCCATTCCCCCAAAAGTTACTTTTAACTGCAATCTTTGATGTAAATTCAGAGTATTTCTCCGAGATAAGCGCCTGACCCCGCCCCCTTTATTTTTGTAGGAAGAATACGGATTAAATTAGTTTCCCTTTGCTACCTTAAATGAAGTTTTATATTTTGAGCAATAATTTTCAATGCTTTAATGTATTAGATATGTCTCAATGAAAAGGTGGCAAATACAGGAACCGCCCCGGGCGAGAGAAACTGTTGCTACGCCATTGCAATGCGGGGAGGGGGGATACAGCACTACAAATGGCGACTAAAGCTGCTATTTTGACGGCAAAGGCGACTATTTTGATGACAAAAGAGAGTATTTTGCAATCAGTTGTAAAATACTGCGACTATTTTAGTACGTGTAACTAAAATTCGTAAAAAAGTTAGTTTTTTTTCTCCTAGGAGAAAAATTAAAAAAAAAAAAAACATTAAAAAATCGCTTTTAAGTTACTCCCTAGTTACCACGGAAAAAAGGAAAATTTTTACCGCGTTTAATTTTGAAAACAATCGTTTTAAAAAGTGGGAAAATGAAATGTAATAAAACATTCATGACCAGAAAAAATGAAATTTATTTATTTTTTTTGTATAAAAAAAGCTTCGTAAGGTTTCGTCGCGATCGTAAAAGATCGCAATTTTCGTTACGGTATCATTTTCGTGTTAAAGGATTAGTTTTTGCATTCGCGATTTCTGTTTCTCAACTATGTACTTCTTTTTTTTTTTTTTTTACTGTTTTTTGGTTCTTAACTTCTTTTATTCGTACTATACATTCATTTTTTTTTATTTTAACGAAAGCTAATTTTCTTTCGATTGGAAATATGAATGTGACGCTTCGAGCTCTTTTTATACAGTCAGTCTTTTATTGTTGTCTTTAATATTAACAGTCAGACAGTGAGAAAAATATACTAGAATGTGCCAGTGCTGGTTTATCTAGTGTTTATTTAGGGTTGGGCTAAAATTTGGAAAATATTTTTTGAAGTTTTCTTTTTATAGGTTGTTTGGAGAAAATTTACCCCACGTAGGTCTGTCCCACTTCATGACATCAAAATGATATAAATGCTTTTCTTTTTTTAAATAGGAGACTATTCCAGAAATTATTTTCTGTACCTGGTAACTATTTTGGAAACTATTATACATATTAAAGGCAACAAAAGCAACTAATTTTAGTAGCGGAACTCAGTGATAGCACTGCCGTGCCCCGTTCAGAAAATTTTGAAATTTTACAGTGGAAATGTTGGTTTTTATTTTATTTCAGAGTGATTGTACTGTTCACTGGAATGATGTGTAAGGACTTTATATCGTTTTTGAGGAAGTACATCACAATAGCCATATTTTTTGGCTTTATTAGCCACGGTTGTTTCAAAGAAAAAGAAAATTTTAATGTTACACCAATAAATACCAAATTGCAGAGCATAAAATTATCATATAATACAGTACTGAAAAATAATTAAAGGAATGTTTTTATTTGATTAATGTAATTATTTATCATCTTTCTTTTCTTAATGGAGAAATACTTCTTTTTAATTCGTGTAGCACAATTTATCTCGCAATGGCGATGTGTGGTGACCGGGTCTCACAATAAGCTGCCTATTATTGTATTTTTGGGTTTGCTTTCAAGGAAATTAACTTGCATTTAGCTGTAGAAAAATATAAGTTGTTTCACAAAATTCCTGAGAAAAAATATATATTTTCTCCTGATAAAATATATTTCATTTAAATTTTCTTTGAAAATCCAACAAAAATTGTTGGGGGTGCGGCGCACCCCCTGGCACCCCCGTAAATCCGCCTATGTTGGTAGTGTCAAGGAGACGGATTCATGATCTCTTCCTTAAGCACTTCTTGATATTAAAACAACAAAAACAAGATTTTAGACAATTTTAAATATGATGCCATGGAAAGGGAGGTGTGAGAGCTCTCCCCAATCACATTTCCAGAATTGAAGCTTTAAAAATGCAATTGTAGAGACCATATTTGAGGTAGGAAAAGGACACATTCAAAATTCTCTCTCCCTGGAAATGTTTTTACATTGAAATTCTGACAACTTTAGACGATTTTTTTGTGATGTTGTTTGTTAATGCTTAAAAACTCTGGTGACAGGGCTTGAAGAGTAGTGAAGCTTTGTACTGTCTATGAATCTAATCACATTGACTCAAGTTTGAAGGTTAGGAGATTGTTCAGTCCCTTTTAAGGATGGAGAAACTCAAAACTACTTACCAACAGGGACAGATTAAAAGGGGGTCCATGCCCTCCTCCCTCCAAACCTTATGAGTTTTGGAATTTTTTTTCGGAGAGGTATAAAAAATATATTGCGAAAAATGACGAAAAGTAAAAAAAAAAAAAAAAGCGAATCTTAATCACATGTATTTTACTTTGAATAAATTTAACTCCTAGTCAGAGCAGAATTATTTCTTTTCCCTTGAAACAGAAAAAATTATCTTTATTTTTAAAATGTTCCTACATTTTTTCATGATATCAATTGAGAGGGTCATTCAACTCAATAGACTTCTGACCGGATGTAACTCGGGCCATGCATGGGGGATAGATCAATGGTGCAGATTGTGCCTTTGATTTTTTTGGGGGAGGGTATTAATTATAAATTTTGGTTTGGGCTCTCTTGGGAGGATGGACATCTGTGAGAATTGAGCTAATTTGAGAATGACCCCCCCCCCCCCTAAATGATCCGGCAGAATCCGCCACTGTCTGCCAAACATCGGAAACATTGATATTAGGAATTATATTAATAACAATTGTTTTTAATGGTGAGATACATCCTGACCAAGTCCAAGAAATAATTGAAGGTACAGTCCAGGAACTTTTCTACGCTGATCTGAAAAGAACTTCAAATGAGCAGGAAAAAACAGATGCAGAATGGTACAAGGTTAATTAAGGATTTAGTAAAATCAGCGCTCCAATGAGGCTAGTTTCAGCTCAAAAGTTATTTTCATTTAATGTGAATAAAATGCAAATGTTTTTAAATTCATCTCATGTAAACATTCTTTTTAGTGAAGTAAATGTCAGAAAAATATCATTGTGTTTGTTGAAGGTATTTTTTTTTAATATTAGAATTAAGTAATCTGGGTTTAACTTTTTACAATTATATGAAATGATTGACTATGACTTTGTGATTTCATTATATAGTCTATAAGAAGTTAAGGTATTACCTTTCAACTATTAATTTATCATTCAGTACATACAGACAACCTGTCTGTGTCATACAGTAACATCCGTTACAGAGATTTAAAAAATTTTTATTACAAAAGAGAATAACTGAAATTTAATACCAAGGTACCGATAAATTAGAGTCATGTCTTGTGATGTTAAATTAAAACAATTTGAACAAATTTACATAATAGATTCACAGACTTTTTAATCTTATCATGCCATAACACAAATGATGTTCCACTTTATGCAACGTCTATTACAGTTAAATATTATTTATTTTCTGCAGTTTAAATACAAAAATAAATTTTGAAGCCTGGTCAAAGGATCTTCATTGTCTTGGTTTTATCAAGAGAAAATAACTTCCTAATATTTGAAAGCATTTATATGCATATCATAATCTTTTTATAATTGATTTTGTGTGTGAATGTATGATTTTGTTGGCCCTTGCAGTTGAAACATTGATGATATACTGAAAACGTCTCTGCTTAACATTGAAGCAGAATGCATGTAATTTAAGCAGTAATATCACCCCATGACAAAGTAAACTTTTCTCTCATTAATAAGTGGGAAAAAAGGTGAAAATTTCCAACCTTTGTACATTCTAAATTAAATAGACATTTAATTTAGTCTAAACATAAACATAACCATAAAAAAAATAACTAAACATAAACATAACTAACATAACTAACATAACAAAACATAACTAAACATAAACATAAAATGTCTAATTAAATAGACATTTAATTTAGTCTTTGTACATTCTAAATTAAATAGACATTTAATTTAGAATGTACAAAGAGCCTCAGACATTTGAGGCTCTGATTTTTGAGTCTCCACTATTCAGTAAAGACAGTTAACAATGTCTTGTTAACTTAAGAGCTCTTCTGAACCCTTTTTGGTAGATACTGCATTAATGTGTTTTTTAATTTTAGATTCCAACCAAAGCCGGGGAGGACGACTGGCTCGTCGTGCTCGGTCTTTCAAGGATGACTTTTTGGGTCGGTTAAATCAGATGAGGAGTCCTGCTGGAACAAGGGCAGCTTCCCCATCTAAAACCACCAAAAGTAAAGTTAAAGTTCCACCAGAAACTCGAGAAGAATCTCCTTCAAATCGTCCAGGAAAAGTATTGCTGTTTTATCACTTTTAGTATAAGTTATTTAAAAAATCTAGGTTTATGACCAAAGCTGTTTGCAAGCGATGTAAAATACCTAGTTACAATTTATTTTTTAAGGTATGCATAGCTGGGATTGAAATTTAAGAAAATAAGCCATTGCTTCAAGAGACCAGTGAGCCCCTTTCCCCCAAAGCAAAGTACTTTGATGTTCTGCAACATCAAATTATTTGACCAAAATTATTCTGCAAGTACTTCAAGCACTCACACAGGGAAACAAGACCTTATCCAAAAACCGTGATTCCAAAATCAAAACCATTTCATACAGGAGTATGAAAGGAACACACTTATTATTTTACTTATTTGTTCAGTACTCAGTCTTACTGCAAAACAAATCATGAAAATTGAATTTTAGGTGCATGTTCTTGAAAGAAAAATTTAAAATCCTGCACTACGTCTCCATTCTCCGCATGTAAAAGTACCCCCTCTGTTCCTCCAAATATCAAAGAGTTCCGAGCACTTTGTCATCTTTCTAAGTATATCACTGCTTTGGTAGGGTGCTTTCCCTCAGAATAACAGCACATATTCAATAGTGTGATCAAGAGATGGCTACATAAATAAAGTGAAAATGTTTTGCCTTATATAGCCAATCGGTTACGTGTAGATCTTCCAGGCAGGAATGAGAGCAAGGCCGTCGTAGCGGGGGGGGGGGGGGATAAGACCCCGCCCCCCGAAACTTTTTAAACCTTACATGCTATAGGAAAGGCTACTCAGAAAGAAACAAAGAGCTTCCTGAACCCTCCATCCCCCTCATTTTCCTAAAGATCCTCTCCGCTTTCAT
This sequence comes from Uloborus diversus, assembly GCF_026930045.1. Lineage (NCBI taxonomy): Eukaryota > Metazoa > Arthropoda > Arachnida > Araneae > Uloboridae > Uloborus > Uloborus diversus. The sequence goes on along the minus strand of NC_072733.1, from coordinate 52,161,338 downwards.
TTTCAGGGCTGCAATTCCAAGAAAGATTCCGGGAGAGCGTCCCCGAAAATTGCCTTAAGAAGGGCCCCAAACCTCTCCTCCCACAAACATTACTGCAGATCTTCTAAAACCAACATTTTCAAAGCTATCATCCAATTTTTTTCGGGAAATTATCTCTCCGACAATCCCCCCCCCCCTCTTGTCAAGATCATTAAAGATTGTCTTAAATTTGGTGTTCAAGGCTTGAATTTCGAGAAGTTTTTGGGGGAGAGCTCCCGATAACTCCTTTTCCTAACATCATTGAAAGTCAACCAAAATTACCTTTTTGGAGCTTCAACTGGGAAAGATTGCCAGTAGCTTTAACGTTACCAAAGGTAGTCTACAATCGTGTTTCGTGTCTTGAAAATTTCAATTTCAAAAAATTTCCCAGGGATTGGCCCTGAATCTCTCTTTTTGGTAATATTGCCAAAAATCCTCTAAAACTGCGTTTTTGCAACTGTTTGAAATTGTTGGATATAATTTGAGGTTATAGAGCTAATAGCCTACAGCTAAGCTGAAAATTAGGCAACTCATTTCCAACTGAAAATTTGAGGGAGTGGTCTGCCCGAAGAAAATAAAACATGAATCATTCTTTACACTGAAAAACATTTATTTAACATATATTAAGAAAATGATTACAATACAATAATTTGGTTCTCCAAAGAAAAATTAAATTATATTAAAAGCTCTTACAATGAGTCCATGCAGGTATCAAAAGTCCTGTCGATGTTCCATAGTGAGTCCCCACAGGTAGATGGACGGCATCGCAATCTCCACCAGAATTGCAAGCTGGTCAGTTCACACCTTATGAGCCAAGTTCACTATATCAGGGAAAAATATCGAAGATGGACACGATCCTTTTTCCTCGGAGACCAAACGACCCACATAGATTTAATTATAACTTTTCACTTTTATATACGTCATGGCAGCACACGCTTTCAAAACTGAAGACATCAGCAGTGAATCATTCAGAAAAGATCAGACCTCACCTGAGAGGCCAGTAGCAAAAAACTTATGATGACATGGACGAACACATTTACAAACACAAACAACACAAGACGAGGAGACAAGTGAAAGAAAAGTAGCAGTGCGATCGAGCTATGGCCGGTCTGCGTATTTATAGCCAGATTCGAACTTGCTCGTAACAATGTGACGTTACATTACTTGCATATTGCAAGAACAACACAACTCGGAAAACACACAGCTTGCAGGTTGCACAATTCTTGTTTAATTTGACATTCAGCACTCAACACGGTTTCCTCATGTGATCGACATGTGCTCTGTCGGAAGTTTACCGACGTCTGCCGAATGACAGCAACCAATCATAGCATGCCACATATTTTTCCGAACACTTCCGATTCAAACTCGGACATTTGAGTGTCGGTGGCAGGTGGATGGGATTTCCCGCGTAAGGTTTTTCTCCGGAATGGCAAAAGGTAAGTTACAATTTTTTTTTAAAAACAATATTGGTGAAATCCTTCAAGAAACAAAAATAAAGGCATTTAGCCCAACAGAAATATTTCGGAGGAGAACCCCCGAACCCTCTCCATACTGTAACATGTAATAATCAACAAATGCATTTTGGAAGATTCAATTGAAAAAATGGAGTAGAGGAATGCCCATGACCTCTCCCCCCCCTTTACATTACCAAAAATTGTCTAAAAAGCATCTTTAAAATTACAAATTAAGAAAATTTCCGGCGTTGAGCCCTTAAATTTCTTTTCTCCTCAACATCACCAAAAATCTTCCGAAACTGCAATTTTAGGACTATAATATGAAAAAAATATGTTGGCGAGCTCTCGAACCGTCCTTAACAAATGCGGTTTTTTAATTGCAGTTTCAAAAAATGAACGGGTGAGCACCTTCAGACCTCTTAACCCTCTAACATTACCAAAGATCGTCAAGAATACATTTTCAGGACTACAAATCCTTAAACTTTCTGGGGGAGAAGCCCCCGTATTTAAGACACAAATGATAGAAAAAAGGAGGCTTTCAATTTTATGCAAATCCTATTAATTTTTTGACCTTGGAATGACCCTGAGAGTCAGATAATCCCGTTGCTGCAACTTCTGACTAAGGGCAGCCACTTTAATTGTTGCAATAAAAACCCTTACCAATGATCCAAAGGAGGGTTTTAACCCCTTTGACAAGACTAAAGAGGGTCCAAACTTTCCTTAAACCTTAACTTTGGAAAATGTTGGGATCAGAGTCCCCTATCCCTACCATCCTCCCTAGTATCACTAAAGGTAACTTTAAATTGCATTTTCAGAATTTTAATTGCAAAAATTAACGGGAGGACAGCAGCCGATAACCCACTCCTTATAATGTTGTACCAAACATAATCTTTAACCATGTTTCTTAAGACTTCGATTGCAAACAATTTTTCCTGGGGAACCTCTTTCATTGTGTAACGTTGCCGAACAGAACTTTGAAATGTTTTGCGGAGGGAAAGCGTAGGTCTTATAACTTCAAAAAAGTTCCAAGTTAGATCAACCATCTCCTCCCCTAATCTGTCAACATGTACCCCAAAATTGAGTTTTTAAAACTTCAATAACAAAATTTTCTGGTGAACAGTCCCAAATGCGTTTTTAGTGCTTCAAAAATTTCCAGTAGAGCATCCGCAAAATCAAACCCTTTCCTAAGTAATACTGCCAATTATGGCCTGAAATTGCATTAAAAAAAAAAAATTCTTTTGAAATTGAGTCTGAAATGAGATACCAAACCCAGTGTCAGTTTGGCATCCATTTCAAAATATTAAAAATGCTCCTATGTCTGCTCCTCCCTTACAAACAATCATTTGGCTCGCTCCTGACCCTCAGAGTTCAATAAAAGCAATTGGTGGTACACGTTACTATAGGTCCAACTTGAGGGCCAATTAAAAGTCCTTATGTCATTAGTATCTTTCGCAATTGCGACATTTTACGACACCACATATAATTTTCTGAACCAACAAAACTTGTACATTATTGAATTTTGATTAAATGATATTATAATAATAAATTTAAATTATCTGAGAAAACAGTTGCTCACATATTGATAAAGGAACTTTAACTTTTGGTAATTTAGTACAATTACTGTTCAAAAGAAAAAAATAAAGCAACCAATAGTACCCGCTTCTTCCTAAATTTTTTCTGTTTTGCCCCCCCCCTATTGCCATATGTCTACCAATGCTTCAAAAATCATAGCAACAGGCGACTTTTTCGTCTTTCTGTCGAAAATTTGTGAAGCCCCCCCCCCCTCCAGAGACAAAATCCTTGCTACAGCCTTGAACAAGAGTGATCAGAGAGGTTCGAGGACCTCTAGACCTTTTCCAAATATGGTGACCTTTAGTGCTGAGGTAGAAGCGTCTTTCCAGGATTTGGGTGGGGACACTCCCCTGGAAATTTTCCTATATTGAAGTTCAAAATACGAATTGTAGGCCGTTTTTAATGACAGTAGTCAATGAGGGAAGGGGTTCCACTTTGGGAACTCTTCCGTAGAAATCTTTCAAAGTAAAAATTTTAAAACTAGCTTCTGGGCCATATTAATGGTGTAAAATAAAGGGATAAGGTTCAAGGACCTGCTCCCCTTTCTTTTTCTTTCACAATTCCCCATCTTTTATTTGATTAAGTTATAGATAAAAATGTTATGGAAAATCCCCCCCCCCCTCCTCAGTTTTTCCTTTTGTGTTCTCTGGTTTTTCCATAGTGAAACTTTCAATTTCCAGCCTGATGTTTACATTTTCTTGAAATTAAAGCATTTGGAGTTCATTAATTTTTTTTAAACATTTTGAACTGATGCAGTACTTTCAGTGACCCCCCCCCCCCCTTCATGCTTCATATCATGCATCCAGAATCTCTTAATAAAGTTTTGGTTTATTTTCGTTTCTTCTTATTTAAGTTTCAGCCACTAAAAACTACTGGTGTAACTCTTAATTCTCGTTTACTTCATTTGACTTTTTTTCTATTTCAAACATACTTACATACCTAAGCAGCCAATATGTTTTTCTCCACTTAACTGACCCCTGTATTTTTCTCCTCCTGACTGTAATTTTCATGCTGATTATTACAAAAAACACTAGAAATGTAAGAATATTGGTGGCCCCTATGAAGCTATCATATTCAATTTTCTTATTATTATTTAACTGAAGCTTGTCATGAGTTTGTACAATCATGGGTGCAAGACCTTCCGTCTCAGGACGGATTTCCGTCTTGGACAAAATTTCCAAGACGGAGGGCGGGACGGAAAGAAATTCGATGAATTTTCTTTCAGTTTTTACTAAAAAAGAAAAATTGAGTGTTTGAGAAATATGCTTTAACCACTAGATCATTCCGTAACCACGAATTTACATCGACATTCTCTCGATTTTCCGCCATGAGCTTGTTTTGTTTGCAACGTGCTTTTGGAGGAGTGGCTTTTTAAACTCGCGCCGTTTGACTTTTTTTTTAATGTGTAAACTCTGTTATTTCTAACTCACTGCATTGCAGACAGCGGAGTTGCTCGCTATTCTCCCTGATTTTTCGAAGTAATCGTCTCTAATTGAAATTTTAGCCTTTTCTCTCGCTATTTTTGATTATCCTTTCGTTTTTTTTCATTAGTGGTTTTTTTTTGCAAACTTTACACGCATAAGTGATAATTATCTGCGCTCTTAAAATGTCTTCAAGTTGAATCTGAATCATCGATTTAGAGTGATTGCTGATGATACGAAATGTTTACACCACAACAAAGGGCATCCAGAGGGAATTTTAGAAAGAATCGGGGTGAAATTTCAAGCTGGTTTGAAACATCGATGGGCAACCGTTCCTGCAGTTTTAACAATAGACTTGAGGAATTACAAAATTCCAATGTCATTCAATACAACATTCGCTAGAATGGAAATAGGGTTGGGGAGGGGGGGAGAGAAAGAGAAAGGAAACGAGAAAAATAACGGCAGCACGAGTTTGCGAAAAACCGTGCTATTGCAAAGAGGGTAAGTTCGCAAATTAACGCACAATATTGAGGTCTTAAAACGTTTATATCTTGGACAATCTAAGAGAGGGGGGGGGGGGGCTGCTACTCAAGGGCTGCAGTATAAAATATTGAAAAACTGAATTGAAAGCCATTTTTGAAGCTAGGAGTGCTTTAGGATTTCTCCTCCGCAAACTCTTAAAAATTTAAAAGTCAAAATGGTTTGGGCTGTCTTTAATGATGTAAAGGTGGTGAGGGGGAGGTTTAAAAAAATATAAAACTGGAGTATTAAAAACACTAATTTAGGCAATTTTTGGTGAATTTATGAGAGATGGTTTTGGTGTTCTAACATGAAAATGTTGTAGCTGATGTATTAAAAACTCTTTGAGACTATACTTAAATGGACCTAAGAGAAAGGGAATTTGGGACCCTCTCCCGAAAAGTGTTTGTAATTGAAGTCATAAAACGTTTAGGTTGTCTTTAGTAATGTCAAGAGGGGGGGGGGGGGATCTCTTTAGGCAAAATTCTGAAAGTGGAGTCTTAAAAGTGCAACTTTAGACCGTCTTGGGGTTCGGGGTTCCCCTTCCCCGAAAATTATTCAAAGCTGAAGTATTCAGAACCATGGCGCCCATATGCAAAATTTAAAGGGGGCTCAGATATTTTATCCATGGTTTAGCAGGATATTTTCCCCGTAGAGACCGATTTCAGTGCAGATAAGAGTTATTTAAATTTGATATTTTTAACAACCTATTCAATATAGGCTAGAGAAAAAATGTTTTTCAGTTTTGCAAAGAAAAAAGTACTAAAAGCAAGGAAGTTCTAATTTTAAAGGGGGGGCTTGAGCCCCCACTTGCCCCCTGTTTGGGTGCCCTTGTTCGGAACTCAGCTTTAGATCATCTTTGGAAGCCTTAATGAGGGGGAATTCGAAGGCTTTCTCTCAATAAATTTTGGACCTTAAATTCTTAAAACTTCTGTGATGAAAAGGGGGAACCGCAAATTTAAGTCAAATTTAGTGAACTTAGGGGAAGGAGTTCGGGTGCTCTCTCCCCCGAAAATTTCTCCATGCCGAAGTATTGAAAGGCTATTTTTGAGTGGAATTCAGGGGGGGGGGGGGTCTTTCTCAAAATTGAAGTCTTAAAATTTTGGGGAGTTGCTCTTTCAATAGAAAAATAAATCTCAAACACAAACTTACATTGCCTTTATTAAACACAATGAGAGGAGGAGGGGCGGGGGGGGGGGGGGGGTATTCCGTCGCCTAACCCGAAATATTTCCGTTTCTAAAATTTTAAGAACTTTGTTTTGGGTTATCTTTGTATGATTTAAGGGGTAGGGTATAGGAAGCTTCTTTCAAAAAGTTTCAGAAATTTAAGTATTAAAACTTTCTCATAAGTCATGTTTTAGGTAAAGAAGGGTACTATTCCTAGAAAAAAATTTAGAAACTGCATCCTTAAAAATTCAAATTTAGGACACTAGTGGTGAACTCAGAGGAAGGGGTTCGGGAGTTCTCTTTCAAAAATTTTTTGATGCTGAAATATTTAGAATGCCACTTTAGGCTATATTTGAGTGCCTTAAGAGGGATGTGATTCGGGTGCCCTGCCTGGGATAAGGATTCAGTTACCCTATTTCTTTTTTTAATTAATGAATATGGGAAAGTGTACCTCGTTTAAAAAATATATCTACTTTACTGAAGCGGTTTTTTTATTGCTAATTTCACCACCTGCTATCTAAAAAAGAATTCTTTTTTCAAGTGAATACTGTATGGGGGAATGGTGCCAGTCCATTATCATTAGTCACCCATACCCTTCCCCCACATTTCCTTCTTTTCTGGCGCTACCTTGGGAAACTTTCCGATCAGAACTGATTTATGTTGCAAAAATGAAAATCTTTATGTCCCAAGCGATCTTATTGCTTGCAATAAAAATATTTACGATCGGCAAAAAACTAATGGTGGGGAGCTGCGAACGCTTTTACCCCTTCCTTTTAAAACATCGCCTAAAATTGCGTTTTTAGAACTTCAATTTCGAAATATTGCTGAAGTAGGGTTCCTGAACTCCAGCCCTTCGATAATGCATTCAAAAAGCATATAAACATATTAAAAAAGGAGTGCAATTTCGTTTTTAAAGCTTCAATTTCGGGAAGAGCCCAGAGCGCCCCCCCCCCCCCCCCCCCGTCTTTCTCTATTATTTTTGAGGGTCGCCCAATATTGATTTTGGGACTATCAGTTTGAAATAATTGATGTAAGAGTCCCTAAGCCTCCTTTCCCTGAACGTTACCAAAATGGTCTACCATTGCGTTTTTGGACTTCAATTTAAAAAAAATTCTGGGGGAGAGTTCCCAGACTCCCCGTTATTGGCGGTTTTTAGGTTTTTGAAATTACGATATCAAAACGCTTAAATATTACTATTTAAAGACTTAAAATTCAAATTAATTAGATTCAAAAACTGGCATTGTTAAAATCTACAACATTTATACACATAAATTTTTCCTTTAGCACGTATGCCGGAGGGGGGGGGGGGAGGGGCTGAAAATATTTTCCGTCTTGAGCACATTACCAAACTTGCACCCATGTGTACAATGCACTGAATTCTTTTCCTTAATAACTTTCAAAAATTACATTTTCTTTTAAAATTTTGCAGAGAAAATACTTTTTGTCACGTGAATTTCATTTGTTGCTTTATCATTACTATTTCAATTTTTTTTATTCTGAGAACATTTCCTTTACTTTTTTTTCATCTTAAATTGAAATTAGCTGACACAGCTCCGAGAAACTAAGGGAGAGGTTTTGTAGTCCCTCCTGGTGGCGACGGCCCTGCCTTCACATATTCAGTGCTTCTTGAAGTTATCTCATCAGCTGAAGGATTTACCAACACACAAAAAACATCTTATTACGAGTTTGCAAAGTTTTTTAAAAATCTTTTTAGCCATTACTTCTGCCTCAGTAAGTTTCTTAAGGCTCCATCCAGGACTTTACTGGATCGTTATAAAATTGCCATAAATATTTAAATAATAAAAAAAAGAAGAAAAAAAACCATGGATTAATTTTTTTCTATTTAATTGTAAAATTCAATGTGGCTGATGTAGAAGCGGTCCACCGGGCAAATGCCCAGCTGCATGCAGGCCCCTTCCGCAACTGGTTTTAACTCTCACAGTAATTTATTTCCTTGATTATTTATTTACGTCAAAGGTCCTTTTACTTGTAGTATTTTTTTAGTAATTATGCATTTGCAAACCATGTTTCCCTTGTAGAAAGCTCGATTCACCAGGAAATGCATTTACAAGATTTCACTCTTTATTATTAGGTTAACCAAGAAATTAGGTACAATTGTTAATATTAAACATTCTAAACAGTTAATTCATATAACTTTCATGACTTTCCCAAAATAAAATTGTTCTTATAAAATGTTTCAACCAAAAAAAAAAAAGGTGTAAATTGAAAAAAAAGTGATTTTCAAGATGATAGTATCACTGAAAAGTAAAAAACAAAAATGCGTCAAAGCCGGACTGTCTAGCTGTCATATTTATTTATGGTCATGTTTTTTTAAAAATGACTTGCCGTTAGTTTCTACAACATACTGAATGCTTTTTTGTTCCTTAAAAAATGTTGGAAACCAACATTTTGGTGGTCTTTGATTAGTTGTTTCAGCCATGGACCATTTGAAACAAAAAATAATTGGCCGTCTTTGAACAATCAACCAACAATTGACTTCGGCACATCGACTGAAATATGCCACCATACGAACCCTATTAAAGATTGATTTTGAAGCTTTTATAGTTGGGTTCAATAAGTTTTGTCTAATGCTAAAATTTTTGTTTGAACAAGAACGATATCAGTGTTTATTATTTTATTATTGTAAAAAAGTTCACGCTTTTAAACAGTCCTGATTAGTCCTTGAAAAAACTCATTTTATCCTCAAATAGTCCTTTAAAAAAATTTTGAATTTCGTGCACACACAAACCATGTGTCAGCTTGATGTCTTTGTTGTAAAAAAAATGTAATGTTTATAGTAAGCATTTTCATTGTATTTGTGTTTTCTGTAGTTTTTATTTCTGTTATTTCTACTTTTAGGAAATAGATACTATTTTACGATCAGTTCGTCTATTGTCAACAGATTTAAGATATTTTCAAGATGTCGTTGAAAAAAACATTCTTGAAATGCTTCCAGGTTCAGCTACTGTTGTTCTAGAAACAGTTTTAACTATTCATTCTGTTCTTAGAGAATCTTTGGTGAATGAGCAAAGGTAATAAAGTTTAGTTTTGTTTATTTCTTGACTTTAACACTAGAAAGGCGGATGGGCCTTTGTGGCCCCTCGCGTAGTTTGTTGTTTAATAACTCGGATAATATCTAACGAACTTAATGGAAATTTCTGACTTTTCATTATATGACACTAATTGAATGCTTGTTTAACCATTTAATCCTATTTGTCCCATGTTGCTTTATAGTACTTTTAATATTGATCCTTATACCTTGAAAGATGGGAGGGGCCACAGTGGCCCCTAAGCATTTTGACAATTAAAAAATTTATTTTTTCCTTTATCCTAAATGTTGTAGCATAAAAAAAAATGCCATTCACTCTAGTTTAAACTGTAACTTCCTCTTTATGCAGCCGATTGGATATCCAAGTGCTATAAACAGTACTGACTGCTTACCATCCTAACAGTGGCCATTACTCTTAGAAAGGAAAACTAATTCAACCTTTTAACCAGCATAGAGAGAAAAACTAAAAATAATTAAGTACTAAGTTTTTATTTAGTCATGAAAGAAGGTGTATCAGGCATGTGGACTCTCTCAGGAAGAATTTTTAAAAGAATTCACTCCAAAAATGGGTAGGGGTCACAATGGCCCCTTCAGTCTTTCTAGGTATACAGAAAATGTCAGTCGTTCTAGTGTTAAGGCAATGCTTTATTTGCATATTGAAACATTATTTCAACTTTCGTCTTTAAAGAAGGGCATAAAATAACATAGTAAGATGGCAGTACTAATGTTGCCTTGTGTACCTAGCCAATGTCACTCAGTTGCTAAAACTGCAAAAAAGAAAAGAGGGGGAGGAGAAAAAAAAAACGTTTATAGATAATAAGGATAAGAATTGTCCTAATTTTCCTAAAATACCTAATTTTTTAAGGATTGTCCTACAATATCTTAAATTCAGTAAGTTACCGCCCATTAGCCAGGGCTAAAGCAGAAATACATAAAATACACCGCCAGCTCAGTCATTTCCAGCCGAGAACTGCAGTTTCGTGCTTATTAGCACTAATACAAAATTTGTGTTAGTGCTAATAATATACAAAATTTGAGGTTTTACAAAATAAAAGCCATTTCTTAAAATTGCCTTAAAAATGAACCCATTTCGAACAGATATCGGTTCGGAGCCGTTTCTCCCTTCAAACTGAGCACCCCCTTATTTAATTTAGTACCCGATAACAAATTTTGACGCAAGTTTGGAGAGTACGTTACATCTTTTAAAACAATGATAGTATCATCAAACTTTAATTTCACTGTTCCCATCCCCAGTGTGGGGAAAGTTTCATTTCTAATGGCCACAGCCATTTCCTTATTTCGCAATGGTTTGAAGTCATCAAAAGCATGTTGAATATTTCAGAAATGATGGGTGGAACCAGTATCGAAAATAAATTCATCTGGGTCTTCAGATACTTCACTTGCATGTACTTTGGAAATGAGAAAGTTCTGGTACTTACATGCTTCCTTTGCCACTGATGGGGAACTGCATCTTGCAGTTTTCTTGCTCGCTTTCCTCCAGGGCCGTCGAGAAGGGGGGCAAGCCTATGCATTGCATAGGGGCCTGTGAGAGATTTGGGGGCCCGCGAAGTGGGCCTTTGAAAAAGAAAAAATCCCTCCCACCACTTTTTCCATTCTTTAAAAAAGAAAAAAAAGAAAAGAAAAGAAAAAACTTTTTAGTTTGAAGAAACTCTTTCTCCTAGAGATTACAAGTTTTCAAACTTGCAAGTTCGAAGTGAGAATTTTTTTTGGTCCTTACCTTCAGAGCCCACTATCGACTCTATCAACCAAAAATAAATATGATTTTTTTTTCTTTTGTGTAAATTACAAGGCTAAAAAAAACAAAAAAACCACTTATTTCTGAATGATTACCAGAATTGTAGTGAAATAGACAAGGGGTAAAAAATGAAAAAAAAAAAAAAAAAGCGCTTGCATTTTTAGCGTTCGAGACTTAAAACATTGGCAAACAACTCAGTTTGATGAAATATTTTAAAATAGTATTGATTTGAGTTTTAAATTCAGTGATACAAAATGAAACTAATTCTAGCGTTGTTTTAAAAGTAAAAATGGTTGCCTAATTTGGGAAAACATTTTGGACGAAGCACTTCTCATCAAATGTCTAAAAAGGAAAGGGGCACTGTTATGTCACTCAAGGGTGCCCACCTAGGGGGGGGGGGGGAGCAGGGCCATTAAATTTCTTTTGGGGAGGGGGTGCCCTTTCTCTTGGGGGGGGGGAAGGCTCACCTGTGTCACTGTATTAATTAGAATCAGTGTTGAATTTACCAATAAGCTAAACAAGCTATAGCTTTAGGTGAACTTTCTGAATGGTAAGAGGGTGCTACTTTCTCATTAATATCTTTTTTTTTTAAATATTTCCACCATTTCTTTTAAAGAATTTTATGCATTGTTTAATCTAGATAATTTTTCAATTGATTCAGCATTGTGTTTGTCGGTGGGTAAAAGGGATAATCAAAACTAACGGGGTCGAAACATAAAATATGTAACCGAAAGTCGATGTGAGCAAGTGATAGACTTTGTGTCATATCGTTCTCTCTCGCTTTTCCTCTCTGTCAATAAATATCGACGATTTGTTGAACCAAGGGCAATTTTTCTTTTGTATTGCCTTAATTTGCAAAAGAGTGCATAAGTTTAAAACATTTCTGTGTTTTGTTCTTCTATTTTTGCTGATGTTTTTGTAGTTCGAATTACCTCTTAAAAGACCTCAAAATGCAGAATTTTCTTAATGCATTTTTCAAAAACATTTATGGGGGAGAAACGACCAGACCCCCTCAAATTTGAGGTTTTCTACCTTCAACTCAAAGGAGGTCCCTGTATAACTGTCCTGAAAACCCTCCTCGTCCAAGGTAAAAAAAAAAAAATAATAATAATAAAAAGACAGTATAACAAAACATTTTTTAAAAACACATTCATGGCTATATCGCAATATGTGCCAGAGGAAAAGACACATAGTTGGGAAAAAAGCTTAAAAAATAGCCTGTTTTGCTACTAATATAATGTTGTCCGAGCTACGAAAAAGGTCCCCCATACTTAAACTACCCTAGGGCCCACTAAGTCAAAATCCAGCCCTGTATACAAGAATCTCTTTTTAATAACATTACAAAGTTTGATTAAGAAAAAGCACAGCAAAGCAATTTTAATTGAGAAAAAAAAACTTTCAGTTAAAAAAAAGAACAAAAAAACCTTTTTATTAGACCTAGACCCATTGACAATATTTAGGATATTTATGTAAAAGCAGAGCGAAGAAAGAGGAGATTCAAGTAAAAAGTTAGGGGCCCTGAAGAAAGTTGCATAGGGGCCCATAAATCCTGTCGACGGCCCTGCTTTCCTCTTATTCCAGATTGGAGATCTTAGCTTTCTGTCTTGTCTACCAGGAACCTCGTCATTTACTTTGTTTTTACAATAGTTTGCTTTATGGCCAAAGGCATTACACTTCAAACAAATTAGTTTCCCTTTTGCCCCTTTTTTGTGAAAATTACCCGGTTTTCTTGCAAAGTTAGCCCTGCCGATAATTTTATCATCTTCATCTTTTAGTCTAACTCACAATTCCTTTTCAATAAATTAAGACAACTTTATTGAATATGAATTCTTGTGCAGTAGTGCTAAGACTAACTTGACAAATATTATCAAATTCTGAGGGCAAATGACCCAAAATTTGAAAAATCAAATAATTTTCAGAAAAATTCATATCATAGCCTTTATTCTTTCGAAAATTTGCCCAGCACGAGCAGCGAAAAGATTTATCGACTTTCCTTCTTTTATACAACATTGGGACAACTCAAAAAAACAGGTCATATGCTGACAATGATTGTCAGGGAAAAAATTTTCTTTTAAAGCCTTCCAGGCATCAGTAGCATTGACATGATTTTCGATGATCTTTTTGAAATTTTTCTCCAATTTTAAATAAATTATGGATAAGACCACATTTTGTCAATTGTGAAAATTTCAAATCTCTTGCTCAGTTACTTTTTACTCATCATTAGGAAAAGGCCCCTTTTTGTTGCCGTTATCTATATTCCACAGACCTTGTTCCATTAGAACAAACTTTATGTCAGATGACCAACTGATATAGTTATCCGACCTTAATTTTTGTATTGAAACACTCTGGGATGCCATGATTGATAAGAAGATGAAAACCCCGCCAAAAAAAGAAAAAAAAAACCTAATTTCACAATTAAAAAAGACAACCAGCAAAATCTCAAAAAACCCCTAAATAGTGCAACTGTTACAGCACCCCCCTGGAACAAGTCCAGGTCTTCCGCTGAATTTAGCAGCCACTATTCTGCCTAACACAACACAACTATATCCCCCCCCATAAAATGCAAACGAAACTTTTAAGAAAAACTTCTATCTTCACTGTTTTTAATCATTGCCGATGCCGGGAAAATAATTTCGAAAGATTTACAAACCATGTCATCTACCAATTCAGCAAAAGGAAAAGTTTATTACGATGTTCCATTTCATCACAAAAACAGGAAGTTTAATACTCTGCTCTGCTGAAAATTCAAAAACATCTTGATGCATTTCTAATACTTATGTTACTGAGCTCGTAGTTATTATGATACAATTGGGTAGGGCTGTTCCCATAACCCTAATGATAACTTTAGTTGTTTAAACAGAAAGCCGAAAGGCTAAGTTCCGTAAGTCAGTCAGCAATAATATGTGCTTATACAAGCAGAGATGGTACCACGCAGTAGAACATACAGAGTCAATGTCATTGTGAATAAATGAACATTGGAAACTTGTTTAAAACCTTACCAAAAATTTATTGATCCATCAAAACTAAAATAAATAAATGCACAAAATAAATTAATAAAAATAAAAAATAAAACCCTGACCATAAGCGGAGGCGGAGTTCACAGCCCACCAACACCTACTGGATCTAATACCTAAGAGGCTGACAAAATAAAAAGAGAAAGAACGATTGGAATTCTTCACTATTTATACTTGCATTCCTCGTTTGCATATGATTGGGCATCAAAAGATGCCAATCTGAAATTGAAACTTTATACGAGCCGAAAGAGTTGAGAAGTTAATCTAATTTGAATAAAGACGATTTTACATTACATTAGGAATGAGAATGCGGTTGAATTTCGTTTACCTATGTCTATCAGATTTCTAAAATCCATCAAATCGTCAATTTTGAAGATATCTGGGTGAAAAAAAATTGTAAAATGTTCAGTCACAATGAAAATTTATTGAGGTAAACAAATTTTGTTCATTACGAAAGATAATGTTCTTTAAATCTCTTCCTTATCTTGGGAGTCAAGACGTCCAAAGCGCTTGAGCTCTACGTCTGGTTGAGCAATGAGGGCTTGCGATAACATCAACTCTGACACATTCCACGTTCTCTGGTGTTCTTGCTGTTCGTGGTTTGTTCCTGTTTCAAGTTGTAACACATGAACCCGTTGCACGGAAACAAGACACTCCAATATCGTGTCTTGTTTAGGAACAACACCATGAGGAGGAATGTTAAAATGACGGCAGAAGGCGCGTGACCGCAACAATAGACTCGTTATTTCAAAAAAACTGCAACTTCAAAAAACAAGATGCTCAACCGACCAGGTCGCCATGCTGACTAAAACTTCCAATCCTCTCCGCCAAAGGGATGAAGTTGGTGGCATTGCAGCCCCCTCCGTTTGGCCGTATTTTCCGTTTGAAAAACACCCCATCCTTGAGCGCCACCCTGTACATCCCACATCAGTAAACCAGATTGGAGTTTTTCTCTAAACCATTGCATCAATGCCGCACCAACTACGAAGAAAATTTTCTGGATTTCGGGATTCCGGAATTGGGGTCCCATGATGTATTTGGTACTTAAATAAAGTTCTCTCTGTTTTACAACAGCTGGCGTTGTCAGAGCTGATAGTTTATGGTAGTGATGCATCTGTAAACCACAGCTTGAAAAAAGTAGTGACACAACTCAAAATATAGCTACTTCTTTTGGGAGACAATTTTTTAAATTGTTGTGATTTATTTGTAATTTATTTTTGTTTCATTGATAACAATTCCTAGTTATTGTAATACCCCTTAAAAATGGTTAGTACTAATCCAGGGTAGCCACTTACTCTGGAAAACAGAGAACTGTCGGGAATTTTAAAATACCTATGGAAAACGGGGAAAACTCGGGGTAAATTTGGGATTGACTCTGGAAATTACAACAGGTAGTGTATCAACTTTTACTGTGAACGTGGTCACATGATTTTCCACCTATTGGCTTTTGTGTGCTGCACTTTGAAAGTTTGTTTTATACTTTAATATCAGTGTACTCGCCTGAAAGTTCAATCCTTTTATTTTCAGAGAAAAAAAAATTAAATTTGCGGAAATCCACTCCTTACTTGGAAATACCAAAAAAAATCGAAATGATTAGTTGCGTTTTTCTTGAAAATCACACAACTCAAAAAGATTTTTAATTGATAATACTTTTTAAAATATTGATCTTTTATGTGGAATAAAGACACAAGTCAAAGGTAGCAAAGTTGCCGGTAGATGGCAACTTTGATTAAAACATAGTTTGACCTAAATTTAATTAACATTTCTGGGAACAGAGCATAAAAACTGTATGAAATAAACAAAACATTGAATAACAATATTGACAGGGCAAAATTTCAACCAAAAAGGAAAAAAAAAAAAAACAATAATAGTGTAATCTCTCTAAAACTCTCTCTAAAAAATGGATCTTTCTCCAATTTTACTTTAAAAAAAACCATTAAATGCCGGACTCGTAAATGTTATGTATCATCAACCATATGGAAATTGGAGCTTGCTGAAAAATTAGTAACCACAGTAAGGCTAAAAAAAATGAAAAGCAAAATCTCCTTGATATCAAATAAGAGTAAAACTTGTAAATACAGGGTTGCCAACATTTCAAGAATGGCAAGAGGAGCACTAAAAAGATTTGAGAGGAGCATTTGGCCACTTTAGTGGAGCATTTTTAAATTGTCTTAAAAGGCATTCAAAATTGTACCAACAAAATATTTAACATAGTCGCTAACTAAGTTTTAACATACATACGCGTGAATTGTTGCACTTAACTGAAGAAAAAACTCAGAAATAACTAGAAAATAGTTGGTATGGTAATGATGAAATTTTTTATATTTTTAATAACAGATGGGTAGCCTTTTTGGCTTTTTTCAATTCCTCATCACCAAACATAGAATTGTAGCAAAACTTATCCCCTGCCGGAGAAGCACATTTTTCAAAAAGCAACGCTTGTAATGTGTCATGGCTTAGGTTGCAACGATAATCAGTAACATTTTGATGAACAATACTGAAGACACGCTCACAAGGCACATTACTATGATTATTTAACAGAACTTTCAACATTAAATTAGCTAGATTTTTATATTTAATGCAGCCATTGTGATCTTGTAATTCTTTAATTTTTGACCAAGCAACATCAGCTCTGTTTGAGATAATATCATCGCTAAATGTATCTACCTGATACAAGTTAAATTCAGCTTCTACAGCATCTTTTGTTTCATCTGTACATCCAAGCAAATCTAAAAAGAGAATGCGGAGAAAATGAAACACTTGGCGGAGCAGGCAAAGTTTTAAGATTTAGCGGAGCAACTCTGCTCAAAGAGGAGAGGTTAACAACCCTGTAAATAACAAAAATCATGACTGCAAACATGAGCCATTAACCAAAATGCTTCATTGAAAAACGAAACCTACAAAAGATGGAGGAGGAAACCCGCATTTTCTACTGTAAATGTTCATTACTTTTCCCTTTTATTAATTTTTGTAGCATTGATTTTCAAGAAAAACGCAACTAATCATTTCGATTTTTTGGTATTTCCAAGTATGGATTGGATTTCCGCAAATTTAATTTTTTTTCTCTGAAAATAAAAGGATTGAACTTTTATGCGAGTACACTGATATTAAAGTATAAAACAAACTTTCAAAGTGCAGCACACAAAAACCAATAGGTGGAAAATCATGTGACCACGTTCACGGTAAAAGCTGATACACTACCTGTTGTAATTTCCAGAGTTAATCCCGAATTTCCCCCGAGTTTTCCCTGTTTTCTAGGTTTCCATAGTAAGTGGTTATCCTGGATTAGTACTAACCATTTTTAAGCAACGATACAAGCACTATGAGGTATGATCAAAAATTACGGTGAATGAATTTTTATAGCAGCAACTGCTGAAGCTCCATCCATGTGATGTGATTTGTCCAGTAGCGTGATCATCTGAGACTAAGAGGGATAAGTTGTAACACATTCGAAGTTGTCAGTCAGCTGCCAGAGTGAGGTTGAGTTTATTGTGTTTGTTGCGCAACATGGATTTCGAACAATGCATTAACATTAAGCTTTGTTTTAAGTTGCAAAAGAGCTCAGGGAATGTTAAAATTTTGGTGCACAGCGATAATGTGGTAACTGTGAAAGGGTGTACAAGTGGTATGACCGATTTAAAAATGGAAATCGGTGCGGAAAAAAAATGCGCAAAAAGTGGAAACAATGATTTGCTGAAACAGACGATTGACTATTTAAGAACTACCAAAAAGACCTTAACATCTAATACGGTTGTGTTCAAAGCATTTTATCTGATGAGTTGTAAATGAGACGAGGGAGGGCAAAACTTGTTCCCAGATTTTTGAGCGAAGAACCGAAGGAAGATAGTTTCACAAGTTTTGGGCTGGAAAAAGTGTTCCTGTCTGTCCATAAGCACCATACTCACCGGATTTAGGACCATGCAACTTCTGACTCTTCCCACAAATTAAAGCTGTGCTTAAAAGAAAATGTTTTGACATTTCCTTGACATTAAGAGGTCACGACAGACCAGCCGATTGCCCTTCCGAAAGACGCCTTCCAGAAATGCTTCCAATCATGAAGACAGCGTTTGGATTAGTGTATTGCTCACTAAGCACACTACTTTCGAGAAGATTAAATCAAATTTTGTGTAAGCTTATTACTTTTTTTAATAAAAAAAAATATTTACCCTATTTTTTGATCACACCTCGTATAAGAGAGCTTGAAATGCAGCATATGTTATTTCACCAAATTGCAAACTTTATTTTTCACAGCTTAAATGTGTTGAATTTTGGGCCAAAAAATATTTGCAGGGAATTTCACTATTATTTCCATCAAAAAATAAATAAATAAATAAAATAAAATAATAATGCAGTTAAAGCTCATAGAATTCTTGTAGAGACTAACGGAGATTGTGCTCAGTTGAAACAATCTGCTGAGATTGGTTTAGATGCTTTAAAAATAATGATTTTGATTTTACAAGAAGACTTCAGTGGCTCTCTTTAGAGGTCTCACTGGACGTGACTGTTTACGAGATTGTCTCTATAGAATCAGAGTGGTGGATTCCTCAGAATGTCCTTTGTGTCACTCCAAACAACCAATGCCTTTTGAACATTTATAAAGTTGTATTGCATCATCTCAAAATGAGGACATTATCTAAAAATATTGGAGAGCTTTTCAACTAGTAGCTTAGGCGCCTATGATCGGCATTTTTAAAATAAAATGAAATCTTGTAAGAGAAAAAAAATGCTCTGACTCACCTAAAACATTTGAAGACGGATAATTGTCATCAAAAGTGAAGCTGTATGAAGACTCTGTCAGTCATTGGGAGTTGATCACACAACCGTTTCAAAATGTTTGAAATCAGGGGGGGGGGGGGATGATTCAAAAGCAAGATCATGGGGTGCCAAGCTAGTTGAAGCTGAGAGTTGTTAAACGGTATCTTTACACATACATCAACTGCTTTAATGGCAGAAATGGAAAGGATTTTCACACTGTATAATAACTGTCCATGCATCAGTAGATAATTAATCATGTACTATGCAAAGTGATGGAAAGAAAAGTTACTGATATCAAGGATTGCTCATCCGGAACAGTATTATTATTTTTCATCACCTAAAGAAATCTATGTTATAAGATTAGAAGTCATGAACCTTTTCAAATTATACCCTGTTGGCCACACAAAATGCAACACCTTGAAGTGAGCATGCAAACCATGTGAAATTTACATTTTGCATTTGGGGCAATGAAATATACAAAACACTAGCACAGACGCACATCACGGGTGACCGTAGCATCCCCAAGTGTTATATAAGGGGATAAGGGGAGAACAAACAGATTGGCAATTTGCTGCACAGCAAATATTTTTTTCGTGCATTATTTTTGCGTAAAGGTTGTTTACCTATACCCCCATGGAAGGCATCAAGTGTCTTCTGACCAAGTTTCTAAATCCGTAGTAGCCTATACAGACTGCAGATTATCCTTTAGAGAAATCAGTCAACATGTTGGATGAAACCAAGCAACTGTGATACGGATCAGTAATCTCTGGATGCAAAGGGGAACAACAGGCCAATTGAGCTAATTGTACCCACCACATTGCACCACTGCCCATAATGAAAAGCAGATTGTGTGCATGTCAGTAATGGATCGTGCAGCCACATCACCCACTATTAGGGCAACAGATTCAGCCTGTTTTGCATCATTCCATGTCCACTCTTACCATTTGACTCCTTTGCTGCAGAGTGGAATGTGTAAGACTTCTATTGCTTTGTTAACCATTGACAGGAAACCTCAGTTGTTTGCGCTGCCAATGGTGGGATGAACGGTGAACATGGAACAATGGAATGGATAGCCATTGTATCTTGCTGTCCAGGGATCTCCTTTCTGCCTGTAACATCAGGATGGTCAAATTCAAGTTTGGAGACACTGTGGTAAGAGGCTGCTGAACTGTTGCATTATGCGTTGTCACACTGGTTCTGCACTCGGTATTCGAGTTTGGAGCGGTGTTGAATTTGACTGCCGCACACTTCTAGTATGCATTGCCAGTACACTGAACAGCCAGCCCTGCATCTCCGAGTTGTTGGAGTCCGTGGTCCTCTCATATACATTTAGAGCTTGCCATCAGCCATATTACAGTAATATAATGTGCCACCACACATGGCAGAAGTTCTTTATTACCCATCAGATTGAATTACTTCCTCAGCCTGATTGTTCTCTCAATCAATCGCCAATCAAAAACTTGTGGTCTATGCTTGCACAATGACTGGCCCATGATACATCTGCTGCTACAAGAAATCAACTTTGGCAATATATGGAAGCTACATGAACTGCTATACCCCAAGGATACATCCAAAGCCTTTTTGATTCTATGCCAAGGCGTGTGGCAAACGTTGGGATAAATCTGCAACGGTCTACCACTAATGTCACAGCTACATTGACTTCTGATGTCATCGGAATGGGTGGAGCTACGTTTTTTTCTGTCTTCTCTGAATAGGTGGATTTACATTGCGTTTCATCTCGCTATTTTTTTTTATTCATTCTTTTCCTTCCTTTTCATTTACTTTTGTAAATCATACGACAATGATATGACACCTATAACTTCCACAGGAAATAAGAGCATGTGCACATGGGTGATGGCAGGGAGGTGGAAAGAGGTGTTCTTTTCTTATACCTCACAGCTTTTGAAAAAAAAAAAAAAATTTCAAATGACATTTTTTTACATTAATTTTTTTACTAGTTATTTACAAGAAATTTTTAAAGAATGAAAAAGTTTTCTTTTATATTTGGGTGTTTATATTATTTTTAGGGGCATTCTTACAACCCTTGACTTATAAAAATTAAATTAGATTAGTTAAAAATATTGAAAAATTGCAAAATACCTTAAAGAAACAGCAAAATACATCACGATAAGTATTATTCCCTCGCTTATGTCTACTCCAATCGTCAAGAAGGTGCACCACCTTCCCCTCCCCCCTCGATTAAAAAAAATAAAAGTACATCAATTTTAGAAACAAAAATTATTTAATACAGTAAAACCTGTAAAGTTGACCACCCTTGTAAGTTGACCACCTGTCTACGTTGACCACTTTTGTCGAGAACGGAATTTGTCCTATCTCATATAATGAAGGAAAACCTCTGTAACTTGACCACCTCTCTATCTTGACCACCTGTCTATGTTGACCACTAATGTAACGCAAATTTGGTTTGGAGTATTGTAAAAAACCCTTTGTAAGTTGACCACTTGGTTTATTTTTTAAAAACTTTCTTCAGAAAATTACTTTATTTTATTATTTATTTATTATTATTATTTGATAACTTCCTAAGAATGTTTTTAATGTTTTGATGACAGACTAGCATTTTACTAACTAAACCAGCAGCATAAAGCTTATGCTGCTCTTTATTCTCCAAACTTGTTTTTCATTTGTTGTTCTATTTGAGATAGCTTTTTGTATTCTGTTCAATGAAAGTAGATGTCAGTAGAAAAGTTCAAAATCTTTTCTTTCAGTTGCAATATGTTGTGGCAACACAGGAATTGTGCAAAAAGAGCTGACCCGGATCTATATATTTTGCCCTCCCCCCCTGCAACAAAATATGTAGGACCCCTCCCTAGTGGCCAGCAGTGTCTATTTGTAAAGTGCACAAGTCTTAGTGCTAGTTTTTTTCTATTTTTTCTTCAATTTCTAGGGCCGTTAGCCCCTTTAAGGACGCGGGTCCCTCGCACTGCGGGTACACAGATCTGGGCCTGCTAATGAGTAAAGTTACTTGTTTCTGGTGCAAAGGATTAAGAGATAGGACATTTTAATTTTGCCTTTGTGAACTGGGAGAGTCGAGCTTGTTACTCTTTGTGCTATACATAAAAAGGCTTCAAAAACAAAATTAGTTGAACTTGAGATTAATAAAAAGTATGAAATATTAAAATTAATTGAAAATGGAGAAAGCCAGAGAAAATTAGTTGGCATATATGGAAATTCTAAACTTACAGTGTCTAATATAGTTAAAAACAAGGAAAAAATAACAAAATTATTTGAATAGTATTTTTAATTATTGTTTCACTTTCAATAATGTTATACACTGAAAGTCAGTTGAACAGAAAGAGTAAGGGTGAATTCCTCAAAAAATGAATACATGGTGCAAGAAATGACAAAAAAAAAAAAAAAAATATACCGTCCTTTATAAGTTGACCACCTGTCTAAGTTGACCGCCAAAGTGCTGCACCGCGAGTGGTCAACTTACACAGGTTTCACTGTATGTTTAAACATATTTTAATGGTTATTAATACTATAAATAAGAAAGTAATTATAAATAAGTGCATTTTAAGCAAAGAGCAAATACATAAGTGCAAAAATACTGTGATCAGAAAAATGTAACTTATAAACTAAACAATGAAATAGAAATATGTCTTAGAAGTCACATTAAGGTAAAAATTAAATGAATAAATAATTAATCAAATAATTTTTGAAAATATGGAAAATCAATAAATAAATAAATAAAAATTAATTTGAATTTTGACAACTTGAATTCAAATTACGTTTTTCGCAATCACGAGTGTGTGTGTAGGCGTGTATGGTAGCCGTGTGTGTGTATGTGTGAGTATCTGCAGGCATGTGTGTATGTAGGTGTGTGAGTCTGTGGTTAGGATATGGATGCAACCGGGAGACGGTGCTCCCTGGAGGAGCAGCATGGGGAGGGGGTGCCCAAGTTGAAGTCCCTCCAAAAATCCACTGGTGGTGGCAGAAAAAAAATCAAAGGGCGGACGGACGCCGAAAATGGTCAAGTGAGAACAATAAAAGTAATTTGCAATTGCTTAATTAAATAAAATGTCAAATAAAAAAAGTTTATATATATATTTTTTATTTTGAGCAATCCCGGCTGTTTATTGCTTTTACTTGACAATAGTTCAAATAGGTCAAAGGAGATTCCCTTTGATTTTATTTTTCTATGCGTATAATGCAAACTTATCTGGTGCACGGGTCTCCGTCAACGTGTCCATTCTCCTCGTTGGTGGCGTCCATGTCGTCTGGTCCACCGACCTCCGCTAGCTCGTCCCTTCCCTTGGGTGGTAGCGTCCATGCATCTCGAAATCGAATTATTTATTAACGACCTGGATCTTTTCGATTTTACACAATCCTTTTTGCTCAAAAACAGCATTTAGCACATAACATCCAGTATTCAGCCCCTGGCGTTCATTTGAATTTTAACGTCTTGAATTCAAATTAGGTTGCGATAAAATCCATCAGTAAAAACAAGAAACCCTTCAAGTAGGGTCGTACCGAAATTCCTGATTGCGAAAAACCTGATTTGAATTGAAGATCTCAAAATTCAAACCAATTTTTTTTTTATTTTTGGGGAGGGAAAAGGGACACATTGGTCATATAATGGATTTATAGCTATTAGAATTGAATGATTTCACAATTGGCTACATTCCATGCCTGTATGGAAGCCCTATTATTTTTTGTTACGGATGGTTACACCCTCTTGCATTTAATTCTGCCGGCATCCATGCATGCATGCATTCTTTTGAAAATTTTCAAAGACAATTTATCTTTCACCACAAATTAAATATTATATCAACTATTTAACGAACACGAAAATCTTTGACCGGCTGGCATCGAACCCAAGATCCTTCGGTTACGAATCCGACAACACTTTGCCGATCAGGCCACCACGACCCTAGGTAAGTAATATAGGGAACTTTGCATGTTCTTAACATGTGGACTGATGGCCTGATCGGTAGGGCGTTGGACTCGCAACTGTTTCGCAGGTTCGATGCAGCTGGTAGGAGATCCTCCATGTACTCTAATGGTGACAGGTTCACATTTAATCAGTCGTGATCTCAAAGATCTCCAAGTTTCCCTTCCATATCGATATCTCCGAGGGTGCTGGATCAGGGATAGCCTGGCTCACGTTCTGGATCAAGAAACTAAACTTTCTTCAGGGTCCCATCCGACCAATTAAATCATCTGTAAGCTGTAGGTACGGGGACCCTGGAGTGTAGGCGTAAGCGGTAAGTACTGGGGACCCCGGAGTGTAGGCTAGTGTTATTTAACATGTTGATTAAGGAGTAACGCTGATTTTTTTTACAATTTTATTCATTTAAAAGACATATTCCTAGCTTTATATCCTCGAAATAAAAATCAACGAAACTTAGTATGTACTAATATTTGGCACTGGGGTGCAACAATCAGATGTTTTGGTCAGCCGAACGCGGAATGTTTAGATTTCAAGCACACTTGGTATTCATTTTATCGACCCATTGAAGAAATGAAAGGCCGAGTTGACTGCGCCCATCCTTAGCATTGAACACGGGTCTGCGACATAGCGAAACCAGCAGGGGGCTCTTATTCAAGCCATCCTAGTTTATTCCTTAAAATAATACCACAAAAAACTGAAACTTTGTCAAAAAGCAGTCAATTAAAGGAGTTAGGATACCTGAACACAAATGCATTCAACTTCACCAATGCATATTTTTCGTTTTAATATTTACCTCTGTTTACTCTTATTCCTCATCAGAAATAATTTGGATTTTGTATGATAATATTGTCCCCCCCCCCATCCTGCCCTTCAGTTTTCATTGTTTTTTTCATCAGCCATTTTTTTTTCATGGACTTTTAAAAACCTATTGTTCCCCGTAAACTTAGCAATTAAATTAACCTCATTTAGCTATTAAATTTTACATAATAGCTGTAATTACTTAATAGCTGTTTTACTTAAGAACTGTAATTGCTAAAAAAATGAACTCCCTTTCTGTTTTATAACAATAACAAAAAGGAAATTAAGAAAAAAAAATATATATAAAAATTAAGGTTGAAAAGCGAAAAAAAAAATAACGCGAAAATCAAACTAGCAAAAGAAACAACGACGTCAGAAGATTACGTAGCTCCACCCATTCTTGTGAGGTCAGAGGTAGACCATTGCAGATTTATTCGAATGTGTGTGGCAGCGGTTGTAGCCATCAATGGCCGTTACTCTTAACTACTGATTTTAGTGTCATCCATATGTCATGAAAGGTTATAATTTTAATTTTTTGATCTTTGTGCAGCATGTTATCTGCCAAATAAATTTCCCTATGATATCTCTTGTCATTCTGTTGCATTTTGTGTGGCCAGCAGTGTAATTTCCACATCAATTTCTTTATGTAAATCTGGTCTTTTTAACTCATTTAATTTCACATAAAAAGAAAAAGACAGTCTTAAATCTCACAATTTTGATTCGTCCTTTTCATTTATGATAGTTCATTCTCTGTATTTGCATAGTTGAAATGCAAGTGAACTTATACATACATGTATTTGGGTATGTATAATTCTTACCGAAATACTTTGTCTTCAGACTTGCACACCCACACTTAACTCTGTATGGCATAATGTGCTTTAAAATGATTCAGTAGACATTTGATACTTTTTAATGTTAAATTTTATTTGTATTGTTTTACAGTTCCTTGATGCTATCTGCTTCTAATCAAGTGTACCAAACGCTGGCAAATCTTATCCGTTGGTCTGATAACATTTTGCTTTATGGTGAAAAAGCGGCAGAAAAAGAAAATGTTGGAGAGATTGTTCAGTCTGTTCATGATGCTGTGAAGGTAATGTACAACTATATAAATATTTCATTAATGTTTGATTTTTCATTTAAATGCTCATTTAGTTGGGATTTTCATATCAGAATTAAAGTAAAATTGATAGTCTATTAGAATTTTTTTACCAGTTATTCTGGATTGTATCTTGGTATTAAATTCAGCATATGGTATTTTTTTTCCAAGCCCCGAAAGAATTTGAGGTATAAAAGAGGATTACAAGATTCACACACATTATTTATTCTCAGAAATTCTATGACAGATAACATACATACCTTACCATTAAGTGGTTAATGAATCATTATATTGTAGCTCATTTGTAAAGATGCTTTTAATGCTCAAATATGGTACATTATTCCTTGGTTATTGGAATCATGATAAAAGTTTTGTCCACGTACTTCAAAGTTTTACTGAACACCCTTGGGATGTAGTTGAATAAAAAGAAATGTCTTAGGAAATATTCCAAATATATTAATTTGCAATGTGTAAGAGCAGTGGATATAAGCCCTGTGCAAAAGCCTGAGCTGTTTGTGAAAAAGTAGTACATGCAGCTTTACAAACTTAAAAAATGTCTCTCCAAACATAGAAAAAAAAAGTGTATCACAAATAACTGAATTTGCTTCTAAAGTGTTGATTTCTTTTGAAAAATCTAAGTCTGTGAATTATTAACAGTTGTGTTCAATTTCATCAAAAGTAATATGAAATGTGTTCCAATAAAATCGAAGAATGCCAAACTTGTTAAATATAATTTTTGCTTTTGTTTTGCTTTCCTGAGAGCCTGTTTGGTTTATTTTACCTGAGCATTTGCTCATGTAAAATAAACCTATATTGGCATTTGATCTTGGATATGTAGAAGCAACTTTAATGTTTTATACTATTGATAAAAACAGAAAACTTAATTATTTTAATAGAAGAAAATGGCATGACAGTTCCACCTTTCAGAACTTTAAATAAGAAGTACAGTTTAAAAATTAGATAAAAGCGATAAAGTGTTCTAGAAAATAATCTATTTGTTGGTGGATCTTCAATTAATGAAATTTTTGTTCCATTTCCCTTGATTCTTATTGATACACTACAAATGAGCTACAAGCTATCTGAATAATAATGTAATTTTGTTTAAAAGAAAAAAACTCATCTGAAGAAAATGATTTATGTATTAATAAAAATATTAAATGAAAATTAACTTGCCTTTGTCTTTTAGAACCAAATACAAAAGTATTTCCTTTTCTGGGGGGGTGGGGGTGGGAGTGAAATATGCATCCACAGTTGTAACTCTAACGAATAGAAAACATTTCTGATTTATTTCATTGAGTAATAAAAGGACAAGGGAAATTTTCTGCATAAATATGGTATTTTTACAGCACTGTTTCAGGATTTTCAAGCTTTAAGTAAAGTTTTTTTACTTTCAATTTTTCAACTGGCAGAGGAAAAGCTGAATGTAATCAAATAGACAGTCTAAGAAGAAATTACTACACATAAAATCAATAATAGTGAACAGACTCTGTCAAAAATAACAGCTTTTTGTTACCACATTGCCCTCAAATTACCCTTCAGAGGCATTGTTAAAGTTTATTGTTGTACTTAGTGAACCTATAATGCGCAAAAAAGAATATACAGCATTGAAGAACATCCTGTTGCCATTGGCAGGTCATGTGCCTTTCCTCATCTTTGATTTTATTATGCTCAGTATTTTTTCACTTGTTCAGTCGCATGCCCAAGAGCTGAAAGCTTTTATTTATAAAAGTTCAGTGATAATTTTGAGATTAGAGTGATTCAGCAATTAATAAGCATTTATATCCCAATAAAAAATCTGTAGAAGCAGAATGCCAGAGTAGCAAGGACACACTTTATACAACAAAAAATATGCAATTCCATTACAGAAAATCTTTTTTGTTATTAGGTATGGTTTTTCTGATGAACAGCAGCGTTGCAGATTAACAAAGGGCTTAGGAATTTTATGTCATACTGCTTAGTCATCAAAGATTCATTTCTAATTAAGGTGAGTTGGGGTAAGTGCGGTCTTGGGGCAAGTGCGGCTTAGGTTAATAATCAGAAACCCGGAATATCTGCAAGGCTACTTGCCATCTGGGTAGCTTGGGAAACGTTATTACTTTGCACTGCGTGCGTTAGATCTCGCTACTTGAATGGTAACTCTACTCCCTCCCTCGTTTCCTAAATTTTCTCATTCCCACTACAGTGACATGTTGTTATGGTTTGAGAAATCATCGTTTCTTCTGTTGTTGTTCTCACTTTTTCGTGCTTCCACAACGTAATTACAACTATTTCATGTCTACTTTTCGTGATTTTAAAGCTGAGATTTATTATTTTTTACTTTAAAATCAATTAATTTTAGGGCTGCACTTGCCCCAGAAAATTATACGACTGGGAAAGTGCGGCCCGAAAAAAAAGGGGCAAGTGCAGCTTCGCATTTCTTGGGGCTGCATTTTCCCATTAATCTGGCAATGTTCTTTTATGACAGATATAATTTGCTTGCAATGATTTAATGAAGCAATGTAATTAATTTTTAATCCCTGCACCTTTGTCTAACTAACAATAAGTCACTAGTCTATATTGCTCCAATATAACTGCTTATATATACTGTTCCATAATATAAATTAAATTGTTAATTACTATACTAAGTGTACTTATACAAAAAAATATGTTCAAGTTCGTCAAAGACATGTTACCTTTTGTCAGTTGTATAGTTACCTTTGTATTATTAAGTTAATATTTTATAAGTTAGTTGATATTAAAGTTTAAAGATTATTCCTTGATATGCAAGGTTTTTTTATTTTTTTTAAAAGCTTATTAGCATAATAAGTTATCTTTCATGTTCTTTATTTAATTTAAAATAAAAACTTCATAATTTTGTTTAATAATCCATTGTTCCTTGAACGTTCTTCATTTTACATTGACAGGTTTTGTTAGGAAAAATCTAATAACTTCCCAATGAATAGGTGAAAATAAAAATAAATATTTTTAACCAGGAAAAAATACACTATTGATTGCATTTGCCCCTTATTTTATCAAACGGTTTTAAAAAAAAATTCAGATAGGTGATGCTCTTGCCCCACTTTTTATTGAGAAAGTGCAGCCCTAGAGCACAATAGTTTAAAACAATTTTTTTTAACTTTTTTACCTGCAATGATTTTAACAGGCTCATGTCTTGGGAAACACACTAAAACAGATAACATACAAAATAAAAATAAATTTTTTATCTAGTCTTGTAATGTCTAGGCCTTTAATAAAGTCGAACTGTACAATTTAAGGGCTGCACTTCCCCCAACTCACCTTATGTTAAGTTAATGCAACAAATAAAAGAGATGTGACACTTGACCAGCACTTCCACTTCTCACAATCTGATGCTTTCTGTGTGAAACCAGTATTATTTTGTGACTTCCACCTTTCCTCCAGATGAAAATATTCCTACTGTCTGTATGTACAATTAAAAGACAGTAATTTCAGAAGAAAACATTTCTTCTTTCTCCTCTTTTTCAATTGAAATGCTCTCTTGTATAGCTTATAATGGAAAACAATGGTGTGCCTTTAACAAAACATACCAATGGTCTACAAGACAGAGTATTTCATATTTAATGTTTGTGTAGTTTACATTTTACAAGTAATGTATTCAAACAAAAAGTATTCAGACTCTACAATCATACAAATTTTGTACAGTTTCAGTGTAAAATCTTCCAGTTATAAAATTACCGCTAGGGGCACTGTTAACTAAAATGGCTTCATCCTCTGAAGAAAGGGGAAATGACAAGCACCATTCAATATGAAACACCCTACACATTACATGAATATAGCCTGATGTTATTTTGAATGATTTACCTTACAACTATAGTGCCAGTAGCTGTTCTGAGATGATGTTGCACAAAAGTGATGCTCATCCCTGGTTTCTTCTGGTTATTAAGTACCAGTCCTCAATTCTCATTGTTGCCCATCTATGATCTGACCTAATTGTTGTCAGAGTTGGGCAAATTTTAATTGCATTGACAATTAAAGATTAACAATTGATTAATTGGTAAACGTAACCACAACTAACAATTGACTAATTGTGAAAAAATTACAATTAACAATTAATTAATTGTTAATTGTATTTTGCTACAGTTAACAATTAATTGTTAGCTGTAGTTTACCACAGTTAACAATTAATTAATTGTTACTTGTAGTTTACTACAATTAACAATTGTCAATTGTTCTGTGAATTTTATTTAGAACTAACTCTTAAAATAAATACTGGTTTTGCATAGTATATTCTACAGGCGACAGTCTACCTGGGACGTGGACGCCGGACGTGTACCATATTACTGTATAACTTTAAATACACATGTTAGCAACAAATAAAATATCAATGCACAACAGTAACTTTATTACGAGGAATAAATTATTTACTGCAGCATATGACTTTTCTCAAAAAATCTTATGGCTCCAGCAAAATTTCCCCACAGAAGGTATATTTCAATTAAAAATTCAAAAATGTATTTTTTTCCCACACTAGTAAAAGTCCAAAGAACATCCGAGGGAAATTACAGAAATGCATCTTAATTACACTATTAAAAAAAAAATTAAAACAGAGCAGTCTCTGAGATATTATGTCCCCTGTTATGTCCTTCTTTCTCACCTCCTCTTTTACGTGTTAAACTATATAAAACAATGATTTGCAAACTTAAAACACTTAATTAAAACACAAACATTTACGTGTGGAAAAAACTTGCCAAGACGAGAATATTTCATGCGGCGAGCGAGCAATCAGCACTGAACGAAAATATGAAATCGAATAATACTTTGAATTCTGTACCCTGCGCTGAACATATTGATATATTAAGTTAATTGTTAGTTTTAATTGTTTCATAAAATGATTAAAAAATTAATTGCAATTATTTTAATCACGAACAGCAATTAACGTACATTAATCCAATTAAATTAACTGCAAAGTACAATTAATAGTTTAATTGCAATTAGTTTAATTGCAATTACTTTAACTGCAATTACTTTTTCAATCAATTAACAAGGCAATTGAAAAAATAATTGATTAATGCCCAACACTGGTTATTGGTGTGCTTTTCAGTCTCTAAAATATAATCCAGTTCCTAAAAATCTTACTTGTGACATGTCAATTTAATTTCACATCTGCTATTTGGATTTTTCCTACTTCTAATTATTCAATATCTCACAATGTTACTCATTCAGAGAAATAATTTCATTCAAGCACTCACTGCCTTTTCTAGTACAAAACATAGCAGTCCAGAGGATCATTGGTTTTGCTTTTCCCTTTAATTATACTGATGCCCATCTGCATTTGTGATCGCTTACTTATCAATTTTGGCTCTTCATTTGTAAAAATTTCCAACATCACAGTGAAAATAACAAAAATTTAGTTTGAGAAATTCAATAGCTAACCTAATGCCTTCTAGCTAAACCTTTTGCCTTCAATTTTTGAGTTGAACTGCATTGTTGCTGTGGTCACTTATCTGGTGTGCTAATTCTACATTAGCTACCAGTTTTTTTGGCTCCCTTGGCTCCTTTAAAGGGTTTTCCGCCTCCAGCTCAGTTACTTCCTATTCCAGGCTGATGAGTGCTAAAAAGCATGAAACTGTGGTCCTCGGATGGAATAACTGAGCTGGTGGTGTATTTTATGTATTTCTGTCTTAGTTCTGGCTTAGGGGGATAACTTACAAAATAATCTAATAGCTGGACCAGTATTGTAAGCATGAGGCTTTTTTTTCCCTGTCTATTGTTTGCTCTTCTGCTGAAATACTTTCTCATCTAGGATTTAAGAAAGAAAAAAGTTAAAACTGAATGAATTGCATTAAATTTTCTTTTCTTTTCATCTTTTTCCCCCCTTTTCTATATTCAATTGGATTTTTGTGATATATATGAAGTAAGAAATTTTTTTAAATTACTGATATAATTTGTGGTTTATTATTTAACTTTTCTTCACTTTTTAAAATAATTTTGATAGGTATTGGTATGTTTTTAGGATTTTTTATGCACTGCAAAGTGAAAAAAGACAGATTTGCGTTATTAAATTTGCTGTACTACTGCATTCAGAAATCTAGATCACATTAACTACAAGGTACATCTGAATATGAGATTGTGTTTAGGTGTGTGTATGTGCGTGAATGTTATTAAAACCACTTTTATGTTAATGTGAACATTACTATTTGCGTATGCATGTTTGTAAGTGAATGTTTTTGTCATCTTTGTGCAAAGCAAATAAGAAAATCTCATTTTCTTTTAAAGCACTGTTGTCATAATGTACCAATGATTAAAGAAGCATTTAAAGGAAAAATAGTACTCTGTGGAAAGCTTTCCCTTGTTCACAAATCTCTCTCTTTTTTTAATATGTTATCTTAAATTCTGTGCCTGGGCCGTATAGGGCATTAAGCCTCAAACACAAAATTAGCCAGGAGATAGTTTTAAAGTTTTTCTTTTGTGATGATTATTTATATTACTGGATTGTCATCTGTGGGCTTATAAAATGAAAATTTTAAAATCACAATCTTAATGCTTTATACCTTTAAATAGAGGATAAAAAGTCGACCATGATGGTGCCTAAATCTGGATTTTTGAAAAAAAATGGACATATTAACCTTATGGATGGGATCCTCCGTAACAGATCCTTAACCTCCCAGATACAGAATTGATGTGCACATCCTTTTGTGTTGCAAATTAGCAAATATTTTTAATCATAATTTTGATTTAGTGTTGTATGTATAGATCGTTGAGAAGAAAAGACTTTTTTTGTATTTACAAAACTTCGAGGCGGATACAGACAGAATTTGCGGAGGCTACCATTTGAAAAAAAAAGGATGCTTTGGAAAATTTTTGAATTTTACAATTATCAGTGTAGCCGACCTTTAACTACAGCCTTTTTTAAGGAATTTTCACTAGGCGATGCAAATTTAACATAAAGGCTGTAACCATCCCAATAATTTTCCACTTTTCTTAATGAACTTGTGCATATATCGTCGCTTCAAAGTGGCATCCCTGTAATCAGTACTGTGTTCTGAGGCGACTGTATAGAACTTCTGATTTAAAAAGAAGCCGATATGAACCAACCGTAAGTATAATATTAATTCCGAAGTAAAGGTGGCCCGAGGGTTTCTCCCCCGGAAAATTTTCGAATTTGTCGTCTTCAAAACACATTTTAGAAGATCTTTTGTAATGTTAGGGGAGAAGAGGTTCGGTGGAGCTCCCCTGTCTATTTTACGAAATAGTAGCTCTGAGAATGCAGTTTTAAACGAGCTTCGATGATGTTAGAGGAAGGAGAGATTTGAGAGTCCATCTAAGGAAATTTTTCTGATTTGTAATCCTAGACAGTAGCAGATTTTAGGGGGAGCACAGTGGGCCCGTGCCCCCCCAAAAGGATAAATTAATTTTGTTATTTAATTTATTACTTTTTAATTGACCTTTTTGCATTTTTTTCATGTCATTTATTAAAAAGAGCACAAAACACACACAGCACATTTTGCATAAAAGCATTTTTGTCTGCTAAAGAAGTATTACTGGAGTTAGAGGCCCCGAGTTGCAGAATACATTTAACTCACTGGTTTCGAATTCAAGGGACCGTATTATTGCGATTTACATCGTATTAGTTTCATTATTTTGATTGCCAAAAAATTCCCCCCCCCCCCAGTAACTATGGGTCAATTTGTTTAAAAAAAATGTTTTTGTTCCTCTTTATTTGGTCCAAGTCGAGTATTATTCGAACTTACGCATGACTGTTTAAGTTGCAAAAAAAACCCCAAAGTTTGAACGTTTATTCGTTAAAAAAAACTTGTAGCAATCCCCCCCCCCACCTATGGAGGGGGTTGCTACGCGGTGCACAGTTTTACAACGTGGTGCCCCCCCAGGGGTGAATTATCGATTGATTAACTTAAAAATAAACGATCACTTTCGTGGAGGGAATTTTACAGAGCATACATTTAATTGTTTTAATTGAAAAAAAAAAATCTTCCTTCCCCTCCCCCTCCAGTAACTATGGATCAATTTGTCAAAAAAAAATTTTTTTTTCCTCTTTATTTGGTCTGAGTCGAGTACTATTCGCACTTTAGCCTGACCGCTTAAATTGCAAAAAAAAAGTTTGAATGTTTATTCGTTAAAAAAATTCGTAGCTAATTCCCCCCATCTATTTGTGTGTGGGGGGATTGCTACGCGGTTTTACACTGTGGTGCCCCCAGGGTGTGAACTATCGATTAAATAAAAAACAAATAACTGTCGTGAGGGAATTTTACAGAGTATACATTTAATTGTTTTAATTACAAAAAAAAAAAAAAAAAAATTCTCCCCTTACCCCAGTAATTATGAGTTTATTTCAAACAAAAGTGATTTTATGTTAAAATTGCAATAACGATTTTTTTACTTGTAAATGTTAATGCGTTAATCCGATGCGTTAAATGAATTTTTAAAATAATAATATGGAAATTCATATCGATTTATTTACCTTCAGCATATTGGTTGTGATAGTGTCTATCTAGTTTGATAAAAATGTTCCTGCAATCTTGATGATATAAATCTGCTTCTGTTAAGAACTCGGAAAAATCTAAATCACAGAATTTCAGTTTTCAGTGTTTTCGAATCTTTGAAACTTTTATTCTTTCAAATAAAATTTCTGTCAAAACATTATCTCTTATCTAGTGTCTGGCTACACTTAAAATTACCCTTTAAAACACTCATAATATAAAATCATCAAAATATATTTTTGTAAGATGGATTTTTTTACGTTTTCAATTTAAGGATGCGGTACAGCGTGCTCCGAAAAAAAAAAAAAAACCAACAGCTATAACGACTTCACTGTGTTGGCTACAGTTGATCACTGACGAAACTGCCCTCGAAACAGCAAGAAGAAATCATCACAGGCGTGTACTTTCCCCTTCCTTCTTTTCATGCTGAGCACACAATGGTAGAAGCAGATGTACGGACGCTAAATTGCTTCCTTTCATTTTGAAAAATATTTCAAAATTTCTAATTTAAATTAAAAACATTTTTTTTGGGGGGGGGAGGATTTTTTTTTCCTGCTACAATCAAATGTAAACTCTGAGAAAATCCCCCCTCTCTACAAAAGTAATCTTTTTTTTTTTATTTAATCAATCGATAATTCATTCCTGGGGGGCAACAAGTTCGCCCTAACATAGCTGGGGGGTTTCTACGTGTTTTTTTACCGAATAAATAATTGCAATTGTTTTTTTACAATTTAAGAGGTCATGGGAAAGTTCGAATAGTACTCGACTCAGACCAAATAAAGAGAAACAAAAAACTTTTTTGACAAATTGACCCATAGTTACTGGGGGGGGGGGGGGGGAGAGAGATTTTTTGGAAATCAAAGTAATGAAACAAATGCCCTGTAAAGTTCCCCATCCCCAACCCCACGAAAGTGATCTTTTTTTTTTAAATTTTAACCATCATATTCACTTCTGGGGGGGGGGGGGGGCTCCCACATTCGCCCCAACATAGCTGGAGGGGGGATTTACTACATGGTTTTTTTTATTATTTTAATGTTATTATATAATTTTTAGCCATTTCACTTATCATGTTAATATTTTTCTTTTATTTTGACCTTTCATCCACCCATGCAGCGTGTGACCCAAAAATAGTGGGCGGAGGGGGGGGGATTAGAACCAAAATTTTTAATTAAATTTTTTTATTATTTTAACCGGCCACACGCAATAAAACAGATAAACCGTGTTTTGGGGGCTCAGCTCTTGGTCTACAGGGACGACGGGTTCGAACTGAAAAATTCATTTTGTGTTGAATAGTCCATTTATTGAGAAGGCTATATAACATTGCGCTTTGACTAATAGGAGTGGAGCAGCAATAAGAAATATAATGAAAATGGGAAAATTTATATAATTGTATAAAATGCTTGGAACGCCGAATACACGTACCGTAAAATTCCGAAAGTAACCCCCCTATTTTCAAAACAAAACTTGTTGATTTCAGAAGGGGGGGTTATAATCGAGATTTTTCTGAAAAATTAGCCAAAATAATTGTTTTTAGTAGTATTAATTTTAGAGTACAGAAAAGAAATAATAAGTAAAAAAGAGTTAATATTAATGAAGAGAGAGAGAAATTAATTAATAAAAACATGTCATAATTTTCTAGTAGTAATAAATTGCATGAGGGCGCCATTTGTTTTCGAAAGAAAGGATTTTGCACCTTAAGTTGGCAAAATCCCTATAATTTAAAACTTGAAAATTCATTATGTACTGAATGTAATAAGGTTACAGTAAAAGAAACAAAATCTTAATGTTCTTGTTTCAGAATAGAAACAAAAATCGCAATCACGGCCGCAAAATCATTATGAAAATCATAATTTCGAAAACTGAGCTTTACAAAGTTCGTGAACGCAAACACAGACAAATCTCTTACTCGATTTAGTAAAATTTACATTTCTTGTGATCCTAAAACTCGTTCAATTACATTATTTCTCCTTTTAAAAGGTTAAGTTTCGCGCTACTTTTTAAGCAACACGTTTCCAAAATGGCGTCACGTTTTCAAAATGGCGCCGTGTTGAAGATCGTTCAGTTTCACAAGTCAGAACAAAAATGCTCCTTCCAAAAGGAAAAAAAATGCATTACAATTGTATAAATTTCTTTTGTAATACATATGAAAAAAAAAAGGCGCCCTTGCATCAAAAGGAGTCTAGACATTTTGGAAGGAATAAACCATGGAGACCATTTTTTTTTCTTTTTTTGTTTAAATCATTGTGTTTTCTTTCTTTCTTCTTCTTTTTTTTTTTTTTTTTTTTAGAAAAGCAAAACTGCACATGGAGGGGGAAACTAAACCTTTGTTAATGCTTTCCAAGTGAAGCAGAAAATGTTATCCTTCTTTTATTGGAGGGAGTGGCAAATGAAGATGATCAGAAAATTTTCAGGCGAAGGGAGGGGAGGGGGTATAATCAGGATTTTAATGAGATTTTACTTTCCACAAAAAAAGGGGGGGGGGGGGGGGTTATAATCGATAGGGGGGTTACTTTCAGGATTTTATGGTACATTTTTGAGGTAGACCGTGCAACATCTGGCAATGCAGCTTAGTAGACTCATAATTGCTGGGGAGGAGAGATTTTGTTTCGCAATTAAAACAATTAAATGTATACTCTGTAAAATTCCCTCCACGAAAGTGATAATTTTTTATTTCTCCAATCGACAATTCACTCCTGGGGGGGGGGTGTACCACGTTGTAAAACTGCGCACTGCGTAGCAACCCCCCCATTAGTGTGGGGGAAAGGAATTGCTACGAGTTTTTTTATCGAATAAACGTTCAAACTTTGGGGTTTTTTTTTTTTTTGAAATTTAAACAGTCATGCATAAGTTCGAATAATACTCGACGTGGACCAAATAAAGAGGAACAAAAAAAATTTTTTTTGACAAACTGAGCCATAGTTACTGGGGGGGGGGGATTTTTTTTTGACCATCAAAATAATGAAACTAATACCCTGTAAAATTCCCCCTCACGAAAGTGATCATTTTTTTTTTAAGTTTAATAATCGATACTTTACTCCTGGGGGGCACCACGTTTGCCCCAACATAGCTGGGGGAGAAATTCGCTACGTGTTTTTTCTTATTAATTTAATGTTATTATATAATTTTTAACCATTTAACTCATCACTTTAATATTTTTCTTTTTTTTTGACCTTTCATCCATCCATGCAGCCGTGTGACCCAAAATTAGTGGGGGGGGGGGGATTCGAGCCAAAGTTTTTAATTTCATTTTTTTATTGTTTTAACCGGCCACAAGCCATAAAAGAGATAAATCGCGTTTTGGGGGGTCAGCTCTTGGTCTACAATGGATAATGAGAGTTTTGTTGTACTGCCATCTGTTGTTAATTGAAGTAACAAAAAATAAAAAAAAATCAAGTGATTTGGATTTATTAAATTTGCAAAAAAGAAATTTTTTTAAAAATAAATTGGCGGTTTCACTGTGTAACCACGGCCCTTCAAAGTGGCATCTTTGAAGTTCAATGTTATCAACATTGTTATTACTACTGACCAGATATTATTTGGTTTTATCAAAATAATAAAAACGTTTCAAAAACAATTGCAGTAGTTGATCCACTGTTCTGCTTTTGAATTTTGTGATACTAGTGGTTTCATATTAGTTCTATGGAAAACATTGTTTAATGTTTATCAAAATTTCATTGTTTTGATTCTATCTCTCCAGAATTTATTATTTTTACTTTGTTTTAAATGTAATTGGCTGTTTAAATTTTTTTTTTTATAGTATCAGTTGTTTAGGGGTCATTCTTCAAAAAGTGTAACTTTTCTGTCACATACCTTTTACAGTAAAAACTTTAAGGAACAGTTCATTTAACAATAATTTTTAATTTCATCAAAAATATATCTATATAAACCTGACAACAGTTTTTTAATAATAATTTTTATTTTAGTATAATTTTGGTCCAGAACATGTGAATTCTCACCTCTGTGGCATGCCACACACCTTGTGTGGCTGTTTATATTGCTTAATAACTTGTTTAATTAGAAGTATATACTTATTTATTTGCCCTTCACAAGTTCTCAAATACTAATTGTTTAAGTATATTTAATTTTTTAATATTGTGTTTTAGTTCGTTTTAGAAGGACAGGGAGTCATGTCACACAATAAATTCTCACCTCCATTACACAAATACTCTATTACACAAATGTATCTATTTGGCCTATGTTAAGAGAAAGATCCTCATCTCTGTGAATCTCTCCTCTGTGACAAACCTTATCAATGTCATTATTTCTGAGGTGAAAATAACTGATGAAGGGGAAATACATCAAGAATAGGCATTCTACCAAAATTATAAATTGCCAGTATATCCTCAAATTTACTAAATACTATTTTTTAGCATATATTTGAAACTACTAAGTAATCCCTACTTTAATTAAGAGAACTTAATATTATATTCCTACTAATCATTAAAATAGCTGATTGTTTGCTCAATTTACAAAACTACTACTTTGATATTAAATTGGCCTTGATTTTTAAATATTGAATTTTTTTTTCTTTTTTTTAATTTCTGAGAACAAGGTATTTTTTAATTTTTTTTATTTATGAGTAAAATAATTTGAACTTAGCTGGGCCATTGTTTATGGGTTCTTCTAGTAGGTAACTTTCATGTAAGAATGAAAAAAATGAAAACAAAAGGTTTCATAATTGAAAAATATTTGCATTCAAAAGTTACGTTTTCTGGAGAATGACCCTTAGATGAAATAAAACAAATCCATAGAGAGAATAGTATTAGAATCTGTAGTTAAAATTCCTGCATTTTATTTCTTGAGACGACAAATGTATTGATTATGTGGGCTGTCATACATGAGATTTTGAAGATTTCACTGTCTTATTATCATTCATAAACATCCTGCTCTCAGCACTTTCTGAGAAATTTTGAAATCTGTCAATTAATTTTACTATAACTATTAGAGTATTATTTAAAAAATTTTTGGTGCTTGATGAACTCATTTCCAATCGCATTTTCAAAATAAATGTGTTGTATAAATATTCATTGAACTTTTAGTTTTATTTATGTGAGTAAAGTCTTAATATATAAATGAAGTGGTAAAAAAAAGGCTTAGTGATTATTAAAGTGATATGTGTTGTAAATTAATGTTTTTGGGCATTTAGTATTTATTTATTATATTTAAGGAAAGATAAACTTAATAAATGTGTACATATGTCTTATACACAATAGACATTTTTATAACTTTCAAAATCAACCTTTTATTAATTTTTTATTTTAAATTTTTATCATCCCCTCTTTCCTCAAAGCACTTAAATTTGCAAGTGCTGGTGTTCTTGGGACCTAGGTAGAGCCCAAGTTGAATGAGCATCAACAGCACAACCCTGTGTATTAATTAGAGACATACCGAGTAGCTGAGTACTAGGCCTTTAGCACTACTCGGCCGAGTGCCAAGTACCAATTATGTTTTAAGAAAAACCCTCAACACACAGGTGATGAATTTTGAACTCATTGGAGTAGTAGTATAGACCTCCATATCCATAAAATAGTTTTAAAACAAAATTCCAGCTGAAATTAAATTATTAAAAAAAATTTGCTTGCATAAAAATTTTTACAAAAAGGTTATTTTTAAAATTAAAAATAAACAAATAAAAGGTATGTTTAATCTTCTTCTTCTTCATCAGCACAACAGCCTGGTGCAGGCCAAGGCTTTCTCCGTCTGCTTCCTCCAGGCGGTACGACACGTTGCCAGGTTTCTCCACCTGTTCACTCCCAAAATTTTAAGGTCCTTCTCAACACTATCCAGCCACCTTGTTGCTGGTCTTCCCCTTCTAGTTAGGGGAGATGTTTAATCTAGTTAGAATTAAAACAAATTATATAAATATTATAGTTCTAGTCCCCCAAACATAAATAATTTTTAAAAGCAAATAAAACAATGTTAAAAGCACAAATGTGCAGGAACAGCTGCAGACTCGTGTCTCTGAGCTACAAAGAATGTCTATTTCAGTGCATAAAATGTGAGCTAATGAATGTAAAGACATCTGTCAAAAAAATCCTACTTTCGTCGTATGCCTTTAAATCTATAAGCTCGCATTTTGTGCAATAATTTCGATTATTAAAATATTTTGTTAGCATTTTTCTTCTTTTTTCCCCCAAGTATTTCTTTACCCAAAGCATATCCCTTTTCTTACTCTTAAAAAAATCCCTTAAGTTTAGTTCTCTGTATTATTATCATTATGCCAAAAATTTGAATCTGCAAAACCGTGTTTTTAAAAATTCGCAATCTTAGTTTTCAAGTGATTAGGAATACATTGGGATATGATTGAATGGGTTTTTTATTATGAGTCTATGAATATTCATCATAAGGATCATTTAGACTGTTCCTGACCAAAGTTAAGTTGTCCTACACTAATATCTGATGTAGGAGAAGTAATTGCTCCCAAATACACATCTATAGTTAACTTTTACTCTGATTAGATTTTATAACTTTTTTTTTAAAACTAATACATAGAACAGTCTTATCTTATGAATATAGCAATTATAAATGATTGCATAATATTATATGCTTGCAGGTTTTTCTTAATTGTAAAATCTGTCTTGAACAGTATTTAATTTTTTACAACTACTCGGTATCAGCTGACTATCTGATCAAAATCTGGCCGAGTACAGAGTAGTGTTGTTTGGTTTAAACCATGGTTTAAACCGTGGTTTAAACTGTGGTTTTTTTTAAACCATTTTAAGTGTTTTTTTTAAACCATTAGGTTTTTTCAAAAACATTTTTTTTTTTTTTTTTTGAAAACTTCATTGTTTTCCCCCAAATGTTTTCATGAATTTTACATATTATGGCAAAGAGTAAAATCTAATTGATGCAAAGTAACTAGCAAAGATTGATAGATAAATTACAGATTTAATAAAATTAGAAACTTATATTTCTTAAGGTAATGCAAGTTTGCTAAATAGTTTTTCTTTTCTTTTTTTTTTTCTTTTAAATCAATGCAGCTTTCCTGTTAGGTACATAACTATACAAGGGAGACCAATTAAGTTTTTCTAAAATTGCATGGAGAAAAAATCTAAGTAGCTCTTTTTTTATTTATTCAATTATTGGTATTTTTCAGTCTTTTGTGTTTTAAAATAGTCCGAAAAGCATATTTCAACCAAAACTTTATTTACTACCTAATTTGCTTGATTACTTAAGATTTATTGAGATAGAATATGTACCATTGAAGCGATTCATAGTGTATGTAAATTTTAACACTAGAATATTTAAATGACGAGAAAAAAAATTACTAAAGAAGTCTAAGAACACTTAGAGTAGGTATAAAATTCTGCTTATGCTTGCACACTTTTTGCATCACTGATAGACTATGCAGTCTTAGCAAGAAAATAAAATAAAAATTAAGAAAACAGAAAATATTCATATCTTATTGAAAAAAAAAAAATCCCAAATTTCACCTTTCAAAGAACATTTATTATCCTAATAGAATAAAAGAAGTCTCGTGTATGAATGGTGGAAGAATCAATAAACAATAATTATTATGACAGTCTTGATTATTAAAATATGTTAAAAGAGTATTTTCACACTGAGGTTTTTAATTTTTTTTTTTTTTTTTGGTTGGTAAAAAAAATATATTCCTAAATGCATTAAACCAGGAGAAATAATGTCTATAATGGAAAAAATAATGATTTTCTTAAAACCAGCTTGTCCTGTTTTTATAATTGTTGTCACTGCTACGTTAGGTAAATAAATTACATGATTTGTAGCTTTTTTTTTTAAATCTTTAAACAAAATATTCATTGATCTTTTGATTTTTAAAGTTCTGTAATGTACTTCAGACTTGTGATTAATTTGTAGATACTGCAAAATACTTTCCATGTTTAAGAATGTGTGATTTTAACTTTACTTTTTTTTATTTATCGTAGATAACTATGATTATGGGGAAATTAATTTACAAGAATTTATTCTTGGTTATTTGTAGTAGTTAATAATGTCTGAACTATCACAGTAAATTAATTCTGATTATTTATACCTAGGCCCACATTTATGTATTGTATTTTTTATACTAGTTAAAGTTTTGCAAACAAGATTCTCCTATAGAAATCTCTACGTATAAGGAAATGAAATTCCAAGATTTTACTCTAAATGATTTAATTAATTACGAAGAAATTAGGTACAAATATGAATTCCTAAACAATTCATTGATAAAATCTTCATGATTTTCTTAAAATAAAATTATTTTCCTGAAAGGAGTGAAAAAATCCAAATAAACCCAATTTAAACCAAAAAAAATCTGGTTTAAACCAAAAAAAGTTTTTTCGAAAAAAAACCTGTTTTTACCAACCCTACCCAGTACTCGGCAAACTGACCGAATAGGCCAAACACCGAGTAGTTACCGAGTACTGTATGCATCTCTAGTATTAATGCTTACTTGTCATTTGAAGATAAAAATTATTCTGACTTATAAGTCAAAAGTGGTGACAGAACTGAACTATAGTAAATGGAAATTGGCAGCAAATAATTATTACTAATGGAAGTAAAGAGAGTTGACAGCTAAGTCTAACTTTTTATTCTATTTTATGAGGTTTAAATGAAACTTGTAGTGACATTATAATATGCTCTGTAAAAACAATATTCCAAATTTTTTTAAATTAATTTCAGGAGTAACTTATAAAAACATGTTTTTGTTTGTAAATTTTCAATCCAGAAATTCTCATATCTCCTGAAAAGAGGAAATGCCAGGAATCTGGGTCCAATTTTTACAAAAACATATTTCACTAACTGAAGCATCAAATTAACATATTTAAAGTGAAAAATATGGGGTAGG
This sequence comes from Uloborus diversus, assembly GCF_026930045.1. NCBI lineage: Eukaryota > Metazoa > Arthropoda > Arachnida > Araneae > Uloboridae > Uloborus > Uloborus diversus. The sequence continues at coordinate 52,118,548 of NC_072733.1, read as the reverse complement.
AATAGTAAAAAGGTCTGTTATTTGATATTTATAGCAATACATAAAAGTTGCTGATAAATTTATAAGAACTAGTTTCTGATAGTAATGAATTTATGACTTGGATAGGAAAACTCTACAGCAGTATGTATCTTTTGCCAGTAAATTTGAAAACATCAATTACTTTGCTGTTAGCTGGAATAAGATTTTTTCTGTTAAAAGTAAAACAATGATAATGCTTCCTTCACATAATTTTTATGAAGGGTTACAGATGGTTAACCACGTGGAGTGAAAAGTGTTCTCTAGAGGAATAATTTTATTAAGGGTGTATTTATAAAAGGAAAAATACTGTGAATGCTCTTCAACCCTTAACAGGGGAGGTGTGGTCTCACAGACCGCTCAAAAGTCTCCGATCACCCCTATATCATTTTCAGTCCGATTGAATGGTTTTTCCCAATAGCTTTTTGTTTTGTGACCTTGAACACCCCCTTGCTTATCAGTATCTTTAGGCAAGTGCATCTGGTTTAAATTTCATTGCATTCTTTAGAAACAGTCTGTGAGACCAGTCCTCCCCTTCAGTGTTACAATTTCCGGCTATAGTAGACATGGCTCTTAACATTAGAACCGCAGATATAGGTTCATTTATCTTTTCCTCGTTATGCGGAAACGATGCAAAATATTCTAGATGAGGGTGAGATTTGTTTCAAATGTTTACAACGTTATGCAATGATGTTCTAGGGACAATGAGAGCTCAATTATTCCTTGAAATACGATGCAAAATTCTAATAGTTAAAGGGCTGTCAAAATTTTCCCGTAACGTGATATAATCAATTTTCTTGTACTAAAATGTTCTGTATACATTAAAGAACTAAAATGAAATCATTAATAAATAATCGATTCATTTTTATCAAGAGTAGTTAGTCATTTACTGCAGCATATGATTTTGTCGAAAAATCTTAAGACTTACGAAATTTCCTCGGAAAAGGTGTATTTCAATTCAAAATTCAAAAATATTTTCCCTCCATGCTAATAAGAAGTCAAAGAACATCTAAGGGAAGTTATAGAAATTTATTTTAATTACACGATTTTTGAAAAATATGTAAATAGAGCGGTCTCTGAGACCTCACGTCCCCTGTTACGTCCTACTTTTTCACCTCCCCGTTACAGGTTAAAAAAAAAGTTTTGTGTAAAAGGTCCATTTTTGTGATCAAATGTTTGGTGAAAGATCTGTTTATGGAACCAAATTTCTCATGAACATATGTTTGAATGTATATTATTTTGCATCTAAAATTGTTCATTTGCCTTGACTCTTCTTGGGTTTTTAAAGTTGGAAGTAAGAAACCCAAATTGGGCTAGTGCAAAAGTAAATAAATAACTAAGTAAATAAAATAACAAAGTTATTTCTATTTTGTGAAAAAAGCTAAATGAACCTTGCTGTTTCTTTTGTTTCAATGTAAGATCAAAAGAGAAAAAAGCTTATGGATTTTAAGTTTTTTTTCCCCTTGCTGTACTGTTCCCAGTTCTCTGCTAGAAAAGGTTTGTTTTTATTTCGTATTGTTTCTCTTGGATTGTTTCTTCATTTCATTGTTGTACATTTCAACAATTGAATATTTTTCTTATGTGTCAATCTTTCATATTGTAATTTTTAATATTAAATTTGTTTTAGAGTTTAGTTCAGTTGTCCCTTGATCGTCTTCAACATAAAGATTCAAGAAATTCTAATGAATTTACTGTACAACAGGGATTGTCTTCTTCAAAACCAGAAAGGTGATTTTTTTTTTTGCTCTTTCCTACTCCCAACCATTTTTGAATTCTTTATTGATACTGATTTCAAGTATGGTTTATTAACTTTTTTTTTAAAACCAATCAGTTTTTGCATCTGTAATCATAGAAAATATTTTGCCTGTTTTGAAGTCTGGAATTCCAAGGACATTTCTTGCTAGGATAAAATCTGAATCTTTCCTAAAGTGAATATTTTAAAAACTTTTTAGAACTGTATAATAAACTACATTATTTCAAAATACCCGAGCTGAAAAAAGTGCACGGTGAAAGGAAAGATGCCACAGTTAGTTACTTTTAAAATGTGTTTGGTACTCTGCCTTACTTTTTAAATTTCAATATTGTTTATTGTAACCAATAAACAATTAGTGACATGTATACAAAGTGTTGACACAACCAACAGCTAACAACTTCAGTATATCCAGTAATATTCTGTATATTCTCCTGAGCAAACTTGTGGAAAAAATAGAGGAGGTGCTTGTTTAGTATTTTGTAGTCCTGTGTGTGTCTTTAGAAAATGAACCCAGAATGCTTAAAGCATACAGTAATTTTAGCAAATATTTTCTGCAAGAAGAAAAAAAAATAATGCAAGCAAATAAATAAAATAAATAAGTGATGTGTGATGGACTGTAATTCTCTAATACTCAGACACTGAAATTATGTTGCCATAGAGTTATGATTAAACATTTATGGAGTCATTATTTTACAGCCCTCACAGAAGCTCTCTTCCTGACATACCACTAACACCTCGTGAGCGAGAAATTCTTGAACAGACAAAGATTACAGATTCATCTATAATGTCTCAACTACATCATTCTGCATCTTCAGACAGTATTTTAGGATCATCAAGTATTATTAGAGTTAGTGAAGTTGTCGAGCCACCTCCGAAACCTCCTCTTCCAGCATTCAGGGATAGAATTGCAGCTGATAAGTAACTATTTTTTGAATACATTTTAACTGTAAACTGCATTCTTATGTAATGTTTCCTTTAAATTATATACTGCTATTTTTTAGGCTAGGACCTTTTGATGAAAAATATTCAGAATGTAGTTTCTGATTTCACTGGTTTAGAAATAAAACTAATAAAGCTTTTGGAGTATAGTAAACTGGAACATTGTTTTCTGCCACATATAAACTACTGCCTCTTTCCTGACACATTTGGTAATATTACCACCATTTTATTTAGCTGAGATCTTTTAGCTGCTCACTTCCATCTGCTCTCAGTTCAAAGATAGCATACAGCTCAGAACTTGAAAGTTTTGTTTGTCTACTTAAGCCATGGTTTACAAATGATTTCTCCTTAGTTTTCTGTTTCAATAATCAATTTCCTTTCTCAAAATTGTTTTAAAATGTTTTGGTAACAACATTACAAGCATGTTCAGTACACCCTTTGTGCTTGGCTGTCTAGGCAGCCCAAACAGTGCAAATATCACTATATGTTTGCATGTTGGGTGTTCCTTGACCCAAACTTTGATGCATAGCTGAGCAGTACAGGTGCAAAGGCAGTGTGCAGTAAATGAAAATCTAGTAAAACAGGTTAAGTACTTAAGCAACTTGTTCAACTGTCAGATTTCTTGTAGCAGTGAAATAAATGTGTATGCCCATGAAATGTACTCGCTTTCTAAAACTACTTCTACAGAGATTATAACTTTACAATTACTGCATTGTTTATATTGTTGTTTTGAGCTTAAAAGTCTATTCAAAAGATGACAAAAGTATTTTTTCACAATGTTAGATTTAGTTAAATTATTCATTAATGATTTATTACATATCTCATCCTTTTTTTTTTAAATTTATTTCTTTGCTGAAGTCAGTAAATGATTAAGAAATAATTCATTTTCCTTTTTAAAATTGATGCACAAATGTAATGTTTTGTTGATACAAGTTTCTTTTGCAGTAATTCAAGCTTTGAAGATTCCTTGCTTAGTTGTAACTTTCATCTAGATTCTGCACCACCTTTGCCTCCAAAACGAAAAGTCAATGCAAATGTTATCAGTTCTGAACAGTCACGAATATTTCCTGTGAATGAATTTAGCACCTTATGTGGTAGTTGTGGATCTATCAATACAGAATTTAATTCTTTATGCACTATTGACTGGACTAGTCCTTGCAGCCAATCCCCAGAAAATTTAACACCAATCAGTAAATCATCTGCCTCAAGTTTAGATTCAAATCTGAATAATTCTGTTGATGATTTATCTTATACTAAATTCAAGTATCTGAAATGCTCTGAGGCTCAAGATTTTACATACACAAAGCAGCATTTCCTTCCCGGTTATTCTTCCCAAACATACAACTGTGAGTTGTCCTCATATTCTGCTACACTGACTACTACCACTACGTCCATTTCTTTGCAATCCAATGATGTACAGGAAAGTGCTCAAGATTTAGTAACATCAATGAATGAGATTAGTGTCACAAATAGTGAGGTAACATATCGGGTTTCAAGCACCCAAGGTGAACCTCCCGCATTACCTGTTAAGCTACGCAAGTTAAGAAATAATACACTGTCTCAATATGATAATATGCCTCAACTCTTAGTATCTGACCTAGATGTAAGTTTCCTTAAGTGGTTTATTTACTATTAAAATCTATTAATTTAGCTGAAAATGAAATAATGCGTTTTTTTCTATTCTAACAAATGCAACTGCTTTCATCAATTTAATTCTTTTATTGTCTTTTCATGTGTAATGTGATGTATCTTCATTATCAATTTTTTTGAGTGCTGTTATTTTTTCTGAGGAAGAAGCCAGTGAGTTAAAAATTTATTCTGTATTTATTTTTTTATGTATACAGGATGACCAAAAAAAAAAAAAAAAAGCGGGAACGTTTAAAAACAAATAAAACAAAGAGTGATAGAAGATAATTTTATTATTTATAGCAGTTGAAACCTTAAAACTTGCCAATTAAAAAACATGAATGGAATTTACAGTACTGTGCAAATTAATTGGGACAAGCTCAGAAATGTTCCCAAATGTTGTTTAGTTGGTACAGGTAAACTTCACCTGCATGGTATAGCAATCTAATACGAATGTCCTCCTTCAGCTTGAATAAGTTTCTGCAAGGTTTGGCATTAATCGACTACAATAGAACAAAAATTTTTGATCTTGTCATCACCAAAACCAAGTTTTATAACATTCTCAGTCTTTTTTTTTTTTGTTTAACAGCCCATTTCACTTACACATCTCTTTACAATACTCCACAAATTATCAATGTGCTTTACATCAAGAGATTTACCCGCCTCATCCAAAACCATTAATTTGTGTTCTTTAAAAACATTCTTTGTTAGCTTAGAAGTAGGGCATGGAGCAAGATCTTGATGAAAGGTAGTAACACCACTAGCAAATGTGTTTGCATCATAGGTACAATATTTCTCTTTGTTACAGAAATGTATTAGAGTTCACTCTCCCGTCTACCTGCCAGGTCCTCCATAAGTAAAATCATTCTAAAACATTTGTTTCTGAATGTGCTTAACTATTTGAATAAGATGTTGCTCCCTGGTGGATTTTCCATCACTTTGCCTGACAAATCTTGGTTGAAACCTTTGCACAATAAAATAGATTTCATCACTGAATACAACCGTCTTCCAGCATCCTGCAGTCTAGGATTTACATTTTTTGGCCCGGTCCAAAAGTTTTCTCTTCATTTTAGATGTTAATAAGAGATTTTTGATTGTTATTCTTGCTAATCTCCCAAATTCAGTAAGCCTTCATGGAATTGTTGATGAATCCAAATTCACACTAGTAACTGATAATTCTCTTTGAAGATGTGTACTTGTTTCGCGAGGATGCATTTTTTTTTATTTCCAGGGTTTGAAAATATCATGATATTTTCTAAAATATAAAAAAATACCGATCTTTTGACGTATATCGGATATTTTGATACATATCTGATATTTTCAATCACCACAAACTGAAGTCTTTAAATAATAACTACATCCTTAAATCACTGTTGTTTATTTTCTTATATTATTATTATAATATGCTGACTTTCAATAAATGTTTCTTTTGCTACATAAATTTATGTAAAAATTTACAGACTTTAAATGGTATTTAGGTATAAATGATATTTAGAATCATTTGTGAAACATTATACATTTTTTTAATATAAAAATATAACTGTTACTGATATATTGAATATTGATTATTAAGTTCATGTAGTTTGTAAAACTGATTGCATATTTTCATTTGCCCTTAGAAAAAATGTAATTGTATAATCATTTGATTATTGCAATATGTAATGCTTATAGGTATTTTAAAATTAATATTTTACTAAGGGTAATATGCTAAGATCCCACTAAACTTGATCTACCTTCATCGAGTTGCAAAAATGTTACTAAAGGTGAAGAGTAAAAGTTGTAAATAAAACGTGAAAGAAATTTTTTTTTACCTATTTCATGTGAACTAATCAGGGTTGCCTGGGGTTGAAAAGTGCCTAAAAGTGAGTAATTTACCCTCTTAGAGTTTCCAAAAATTCTTATCTCAAATGAAGAGTAAAAGATGGAAATAAAACTCTTAAGTAAGGTAGCCTACCTTTTTCAGGTCCCTAATCAAGGTTGTCAGGAGCTAAAAGGTTTCCCAAAGAGGGAGATAATTTACCCCTCACTGAGTTTCCAGAAATTCTTGTCATAAATGAAGAGTAAACGCTGCTAATAAAAGGCTTAAGTAAGGTTGTCTACCTTTTTCTGGTCTCTAAGTAGGGTTGCCAGAGGCTAAAAAGTGCCTGAAAATGAGTAATTTACCCTCATTGAGTTTCCAAAAACTGTCATCATAAATAAAGAGTAAAAGTTGTAAATGAAATGTTTAAGTAGGGTTGCCTACCTATTGGGAGAATGAAAAATGAGTAATTTACCCTCATCGAGTTTCCACATAAGTTATTAAAAAAATGTCAGTAAAAATATTGTCAAATGAATGCCATAGGGTTGCCCTAGCAAAAGTGCTTCAATCATAGGGTTACCGCTGTTCAAAGTTTCAATATAAAATCTGATTTTCAACCAGGAATCTGGTAAAAAAGGAACACAATTAAACAGACTTTTTTTTTCACAGTTCATAAGTATGACTTCCACTGTAAAAAGTCTAATTTTACTGTTTATCTACCTTAAATCTTCTTGCAACTCTACTTGGATTAAAAAACATTCAAAAATTGTTACTCTTGGGAATTTGAAGCAATATGCTTAAATGTATTTAATCTTTTCTTTGCCAGAGACAAACAGGAGTTTGATATCAATCATCCTATTCCAGATTTTTCTAAATGAGAAGTAGCCTTCTCCAGGGAGCTGTTGTTTCTTGCTTCTTGTTCCATCATAAAAAATGATCCTATTGAAAATCTCGGGTTTTGGCATTTCGGTCTGGAGCTTTTGCAGATGGTTTACTTATCTTTTCATTTGATCAAGACATTGGTATTTCGAGTTGAACTTTTTTAAGAGTCTGTCGTTACACTAGTTTCAGATCATGAAACTTTTCCCCTTTTTTTTTAAAACATGGCTAACAGTTCCAGAACGGCACCATAACTTGAATTCCTATCTGATATCCCTTGATGTTTGCTTTTTTGGAGTTATCATTAAGGGGGGGGGGGAGGTGTTTCACATGTACAGGATCAGAAAATTTTCTACTTGATCATCTTTGTGGTCCTTATATACCAGGATTTTTGAGACATATCTATAAATAACGAATCTATCCAGATTTTTGACGACTTGACATACAGTAAATCATAAAGTTTTTCAAGCAACCACTTTTCTTTTCTCAAATTCTTTAAGTTTAGTATCTAACGGCATGACTGTAAAAATAAGATGTGCTGTCCCCATCGACTTACTAAGCATTTATATCATTATGTAGGACATTGTGCAGAACAAAAAAAAAAAAAATGTCCTTATATATTTTCCATATTACAGGGATGTCTAAATTCAAATTTTATTCTATGATTACAAAATTCCTAGCTATTTCCAATAAATGTTATAAAAATTTTCTTTTATCATTAGTATATATTGTCATAAAATTTGCATAACTTTCCGACTAAATGCAGCCAAGATTTGGGGATTTTTTTTTCTGTCTTTATACTTTTGGCCACCACTGTATCTCTTATGCCGCTGCTTCTCTTCACACCCTACCTTTCAGCATTTTGCTTTAAGATTGCTTTATTGCTTTCATAAAATAAAACAATTATGTAACTACTAATAATTAAAAAAGTGGCTATTAAATTAAAAGCCGACTGTTTCAGATATGCATTACAACCAGTAAGTTGTATAAAAATAATTTATATATAAAAAAAGAAAATTATTGAACATGTTTCAAAATTTTAATCATTCTTACTAATGCTTTTCTTTTGAACATTCAGTAATCTTACTCATTTAACTGTTGTGGCTTGATTTAATTTTTCAATCTGTAGCTGGAGTCGGACGGCCATAGTCCTCAATGCCCACATGTACATAGTCCACAGAGTTGGATAGGTAGTAATCATGTTCCAATGTGTCGTTATCATCAGTTGAGTGGAGAAGAAAATGGAAAACCACCACCTTTGCCTCCAAAAGAAAAAACAAGTATTTAAATGTTTACATTGTAAAACATTTTACTCTTAGCAGTTTTTCTAAAATATATTTAATGTTTTTAAAATTATGAAATATCCTAAAACAAAAAAAGAAAAATGGTCAAACTGTTATGGAATGTAGGAAATCCTATGAAATAACTTAGTTGCCCTTTTACATTTAGCATTTGTGAATCTGTTTATTGTTTTTTAAATATTACATTTATATGCATGGTGTTAAATTTTATTATTTTTTTGATAGCCTTTATTTAAGAGCATGCAATTATCACTACAACTAGTGCCACTACCTTTGAATACCCCCTACCTACAGTTAATGAACGAAAATTTTGTCCAATGAAAATTATCAATTTGGTTGTTTTTAGCCTATCAGTAATTCAGTTTTCAGCCACATGATATGAGAAAGCTATAAGAACAGGATGAATTGCATACAAAATTGTATTATTTTGTACAGTACATGTGACTTTTTCTTTTGCTTTTAGTTAATCCCTCCTCCCCCCGCCAATGTTTACTTTAAATATTACAATAAAAAAACTATTACTCAATTCAGAAAAAAACTAGCCAAGAATCTAGTTTTTAAGGCACAATTTCTTTTTGTAAAGCTTCCGTTCAGAATTCATTGAAAGCTATAAAAACCATTGACTAGATATTTTTAAATCATGTGCTTCATAATCTAAATGTTTTAAGGTAGTGCTACTCTAATGCACTTTTACTGAAAATTTCTGAAATCCTACTATGATTTGCTACTTCTAATGGTCAGTTTGACTGTCAGCACAAAATTAATGCATAGCTCACAACTTATTTGTTTCTTGAGTGTTTTCTAGCTAAATAATATATATATATATATATATATATATATATATATATATATATATATATATATTGCATTAATTTTTTACTAATAATCAACTGCAAGGTTGGATGTTTATCTAGCTGTGCATTAATGATACTGTCCTTAAAAATATATATAAATAAATGCAGTAAGAGCTTTCATTATTATTATATAGTGCACAGTATTCATGTCATTTCAGCTAACATATGTTCTTTTGTATATCAGAAAATGATTTAAAAAAAAAAATGTTTCAAATCAACCTGAGTAGCATCAACTCATCGGCCGTTCATCGAAATCCGATCAAACTTTGATCGGTCGATGATCGTATTCCGATGAGTTTTCATCGGAAATTGCTCCAATATGTCTCATCGGAGATAGTAGAATCCGATCATCGGAATTCGATGAATTTTGCTCCCTATACCGATGAGATTTGGAGCAATATAGGAGCAGTGCTGTTCCGAGGCGATGAATTTTGGATGAAAATACGATGAGATTTGGAGCAATATACAAGCAGTGCTGTTCCGAGGCGATGAATTTTGGATGAAAATACGATGAGAAGTAGTAACTGCGATACAGGGAGAAGCAGGAGGAAAAAAAAATTAACAGTGGGAAGGGGGGGTCTGCCATCTTGGATGATCACGTGACCCTTCCGCCATCTTGAAAACTTTCAGGAGGGGTATTTTTGGATGATGTCATTTGGGACAATTATTTTATGTATTTTATTTTTTTAATAACTTGTTTATTTAATTTCTAATTTAACAACTTTTGATGAACGTGATTCATGAGCTCAAACGAAGTCGCTTTAGCCGGGAATCGAACCCTAGACCTCTGGAATGCGAGATTCATATGCTAACCACTGGACAAGTAATGCTCTTTCCTAGGAGGAAAATAATGTATTAAATGGAAAATCATTTGTGGCGCCATCTATCGGGTGGCAAGGCACTGACAGATTTCTGAACGAAAAAGTGAGAACTTTATTCAGTGAATATACTTGTGGCGCCAGCTAGTGAAGAGTTGGAGTCTATCATTTTGCCCGCAAACCGAGTCGGAGTCGGTAATTTTGGGAGTCAAATTGAACGGAGAGGAATTGTTTTGGAGATAGAGAGAAATCATTCAAGAGTCGGAGTCTCATTTTGTTCACAATTCCAGTGAGGTAATCGGCGTTGGAATCGTGGAGTTAAAGTTGAATTGATTTTGCAGCAAATCGGAGTAAACCCTTTCAAAATCCAGGAGTCGGATTTGGAGTCAAAGTCTCAGTCATTTTTCCTCCGATTTTCAACCCTGAATGTTGATCTGTATAGCCTTATGTTTGATCAATGACACTATCAATTGCCGGATATTCGAATAATAAAATTTATCCTATTTTAAGTTTTGAGATTTCCAAAAATTTTAGATTGGGAAAATTTTTATGGGAAAATTTAAACAACCTACTTTTTTAAGATGAAATGTAACTCGGCAAATTTTCATCGGAAAATTTGATTGTTGAGATCTCATTTCCGATGAAATGTAGCTCAGCAAATTTTCATCGGAAAATTTGATTGTTACGATCTCTTTTTCCGAGGAAATGCAGCTCGGCAAATTTTCATCAGAAAATTTGATCATTACGATCTCTCTTTCCGATGAAATGTAGCTCGGTAAATTTTCATCGGAAAATTTGATCGTTAAGATCTCTTTTTCCGATGAAATGCAGCTCGTCAAATTTTCATCGGAAAATTTGATCGTTACGATATCTTTTTCCGATGAAATGTAGCTCGGCAAATTTTCATCAGAAAATTTGATCGTAAGGATATAGTTTTCCGATAAAAAACAGCTCATCGAAAACCATTCTCGGATTCTGATCGCAACGATATCAGCGTGCATTACGCGATGAGTTTAGGAGGAGTCGATGATCGACCGAGCAAAATCCGATGAGTTGATGCTACCTGGGAAGTTGCTGAAATATTTCAGAAAATATATTAGCATTTTTTTTTTTAAATTTTTCTTACTAAACATTTTTCTTAACTTTTTTTATTTTTAACAAAAAGTTAAAAATTTTATGTGTTAAATAAAAACTATTTTCCAAGTTTTGTGCTCTTGTTTTCACTTTTCATTTATGGTGGATTTTAAGCTTTTACACTAAATATCCATCAAGGCATAAGTGGACTACTTTTAGGGTCCTTGTATAGCTATCAAATATTAATTTCATTTATTGCTTTTCTTTTCTACTGTTTTTTCTTGAATTATGCTGTGCCATAATAACCTATCTTTCTTGATTGGGCATACACTTAAGTTTCTTTAAATATTTTTTTTATAATTCTATTCTTGATAAATATTTGTTTACTTTATTGCTGGATTTTGGAAGTTAACAAAATTTCTGAGTAATAAAACAAATACTTCAAAAGTTTTTTGCTTAGAGGGGCTCATCATACAGTTAGTAGCATTTGTTGTCATTAGGGATAGTAATACCCGACCAGAAATGCAATACCAATATTTTTTTTTTTTTTGTAAAACATGTGTGGTACCTGGAATACCAGTATTAATACCTGTACAAAAAATTTCTCAAAAAATGATCAACGGTATATTTTTTGGTTGTCATGTTTCATAGTTTTGTGAAAAAAGTGCAATATTTATGCAAAAACTTGTTCTGAGCTAATATAAAATGAAGGAAGAAATGTCCCCAAGTAAAAATCATTAATAGTAAGATACATAATGCAACTATTGAATGTTCCTGAAACCTGAAACTAATTTTAGTGAACAAATTTCCTGCAATAGCTCTGAATTCACGCAGGTTAGTTGTACTGGTAATAATGCACAATAGACCTCCTCTAATTGCCTCAGAAGTCCTTTATTTTCAAATAATTTAGTCTCTTGCATGTTGATATTAGATACATCTTTTTTTGCTTGTAGTTTATTATTATTCATAGCTAGTTGTAATATATCTTCAAGAGACAATTCTTTTTCAATATTAAAATCATCTTCAATGATTTCTTCTTGATCAGGATAGGTTTGTATTTGGTTTTTATATAGCCTCTGGTTTGAAATTTATGATGAACATAACTAAATTTGACCCTACTTCAATTAAAAAAAAACCTACTTAAAAGTTTTCATCTTAACCCAATCAATTAATTATTAAGTGATTGTGAATTCATTGGACCAAACAAGTATTTCATTAAAGGGTCATTCCATGCGAGATGAGCAAAAACAGCTGTGGCTGACATGTCACATATTTCAATGAAAATTTTTATTTAGGTAAACCATGCATATCTAGGAGGAAATGCAAGTATGAAAGTTTAAAAACGGTTTGTTGCTTTGTTATTGAAATTAGAAGTTGATGCGCGCTAAGCCTATTTTTTCAGAGTTCATTGCTGCCAGTTTGTGACTCAATAACTCCATAAGTTATAAATGTACATTTAAAAAATAAACATTTCCGCATTCTTTAAACAAATCTCTATTGAGAAAGAGCAAACTAAAATTTACTCGGATCTTTTTTTGAATCTGAGATATTAACAAAGATTGAACTTTTGCCAATTTACTTCAGATTTTAAGTCACTCTTCTAGCTCTTTTAATGAAAAAGTAACAGTAAAAATGATTCAGATTGAAAAACTATCTATAAGTAAATATCTGCTCTAATTTAGTAACTGTTTATGAATTTCTTGATGACGAAATTGTACTTAAAAAAATCGAAAATTTCCAAAAATTTCATTTTTTCCTCTCTTTCAGATGTGTTTTTGAAGATGAGGGAATGCTCTAAATTTACTCAATTTTTTTTAACATAATATATTGAAGTGTCTTTTAGATGCTACTAAATTTTAATCATTGGTATCTGCGTATTTTTGTTACTAGAGTAACTTGAACTAAGGTAAAATTTCATTAGTTACTTCTTTTTATTTTGTAAGTTTAGCAAAACTAACCATTTCTTTTGTGTTTCATTTTCTCAAAAGCATGTTTATGAAGTACATGCTGAAATTTCTTTTTTTTTTTAAATTGAAATAAATGTCAATTTTACTTGCTTTTGTATCATTTAGTCGTTTATCTAGTTCTTTGAATTCTCGTAATTTTACATAAGGGTCAATCCATAAAGGTTCCGTACAGTATAAACTACTCATTCATGTCCAAATATTTCTAAATTATCAAATTAAAATAATTATTTTGAAAATTACAATATGTTTTTTCAGTATAATGTATTATATAGGGCACAATATATGTAATTTAAGAAGGTGCCATAAAGTTTTTACACTTTTTATTTCTGTTTTAGTGTGTGAATTGACTAGCAAAATTGCTTAATTTCAAAGATCTGTATCTTTTTTACAAACCAAATACAAAAAACAATGTGTATAACATGTATACTGCCATACTAAGCGCAAAAGTCGTATCTGCAGCTGAGGTCAAACCGAAAAAACGGCTATTTAAAGTTTTACGCCTCCATGTATTTTACCCAGATTTCACTTTTTTAGATTTTTTTAAAAAATAGTTCCAATTCACAAATAAAAATAAAACGTTGCATAGGGGTAAAACATGTTATAAAGAACCACCTCGTGACAATAACTCAATTTTGACAAAAAGTGTAGATATCACTTTTGTGCTTAGCACAGCAGTATAGTACTTGAATGGAATATTCAATTGGCCAGGAAATTTTATTTTTAATTCAATCCCCCTTTTGGTTTATAGGGGTCTAAACATGTACTTTTTGTCATTTTTCCGATTTTTGAGGGGCTGTAATCTGTAAAGGGTACACAAACATACAGCAATAGTTACATATTCTTTTTAGCATGGTTCCAGTGATTAGTTTTTGCCATATTTCATTTTGTGTTTCGGTCCCATACGTGAGTTATCCCCCTTTGAAATGAGTAAACTTTTTACATTTGGTCTTGAACTTTAACCTGTTGCCATTATTTTAATTATTAACTTACAGCTACGTAACTCAGCATGTAAGACTATCAACTTATGCACTTTAACATCAAAGCGTTAAATTAACTGTCATAAATGTAATTCAAATAGATTTTGGCGAAAATGCAAAACTCTAAAAGTCCCATTTTTGACTACGCAAATCACTTTTGATGACCTCTAAAAAATCAGAGGTCCAGTTGAGAGAAAAAATAAAAGTGGTTTTAAACATCTTTCATATGCAGCTTTTAGGGATATGAATTTCAAAAAAATTAAAAATGGTCGAACGCAACCATCCGTTGAACCTGTATGGATTGACCCATAAAACAAAAAGAAAATGCTATTTTTCTGAATTTTATTTTACGTTTGGAAATCAAAAACCAATTTCGAATTTCTTCAAGCAAATAGTAGAAACACAGCTCTCTATTCTTGAAAAATTTTAAAGTTGTTTGAATTTTCCCTCATTTGAATTTTTGTGTGTACGTGAAGAGGAAAATCACCATTTTACAAAATGTCTCTAAGTTTAAAACTGATTTTGAAGACAAATGAGTTAAAATACAACTTCAAAAGTAAGGTATTTCTTCTCATGATATCACACATTATTGGGTATTAATTTCATCAAAGCTAATGCAATCCTTATAAATTGAGATTTAAAAATAAAATGCTTAATTATGAGAAAATTGAAATATTTTCAGTTTTTGAAACTCGGTTAAAAGTTAACTATAATAACTCATATCAGATTAATTATCCTACTCCATAGATTGCAAAAACATATAACTTTTGTGTTTTCATTAAATAGTTAATACAATACAAGCCTTCAAAAGTGCAACATTTAGTATTTATGAGAATGCTGTTCAATTTGACCAATTTTCAATCGCATGCAACCATTTAAATAAAAAGTTTTAAGCAAAAATATTTTAGATATTTTTATATAGGCATAAAAGGAACCTGTATACCAAATTTCATAAAAATCTATTACCATGCTGCCACCACTTTTTTGCGAATTTTGCTCATTTCACATGGAATGACCCTAAAGCAATATCTATCTCGTTAAGAAGGTTTAATGATTTCTTTACAATGAAGTAAATGTTTTGCAGCTCTGTTATTTTGCTTGCACTGATCCTAAGTACTGAAGTCATCCTCTCTGTTCTTTAACCTGATTATGTCTTAAGTGTGTTTCTGAAAAGTATGTTATTCTATTGATGAATTCTTTAAAATGTTAACTATCTTTTACCAACAAATGTACTGTTTACATTGTTACTTTCTCACCCTTTTTAGTTAAGGCTTATATGCAGATGTTTGGCAGCTACTCTCAACCTTCAGAATCTGAATTTCTTCGGCACTCTGTTCACACTTATAAAGTTGTTCAAGCCAACTGGCAACAAATTGAGCTTTCTTTAATGCACCAGCAATCCTATAATAGCAGCTGTGTTGTTAACTCAGAAGAATCTTCATTATATGATGGTTATAATATGCATATCAATTCATCAAAAGGAATTAAGGAAGTCACATCCTCCCATCCCCCAAGTATACCTCCCAAAAAGAATAGGGTAAGCTATAACCTTTATCAATTGATTTTTGATGGTTATCACTAGTGGGATTTCATGTCATTTTGTTTGAATCATGCTTTAACTTATCTGTTACACAAAACTATTCTAAAAATATATGTAGGTGTGAATGCCCTTAGATTTATGAATGGAATCTTCAACAATGAAGTTGTATTGGTATCCATAGCACACACATTTCAATGTCATTTAGTTTTCAATATTGTTCCATAACTTTTAAAACCTGAAAAAGATTTTGAAGATACTACGAGCTTAACTACTTGCAAATTATGACAAGGCATTAGTTTTTTCCCCATGTAGAGAACAATAAAAGTAATGCATTTTTATCAACTTCTGAATTTTATTAAATTTCTTTCACTTATATAATATTTTCTACATTTCATGATTAAAAATTGTCCTTTTCACTGATATTGGAGTATTTGACTGTACAGTATGGGTTAATCATTTTAAAACTCTGTAAGCCAAAATTCTTTAATGTTTATTTTTATGTGGTTGGAGGCCACCTTGACACGTTATAATAGGAAGTTGGTTGTTTGCATCACTTTGCCTGTGAATGTCTGGCAAGCCTTTCTAACAATATTTCATTGATAATTACATGACTTGTCAATACAGAATATATGACAACTGCTGTTGAGTTCAACCGCAGTAAATACAGAATTCAGGAATACTACATGTTTGAGAACTTTTGAAATGTGTGTGAGAGTACAAGGAATATGTAGGTATGCCAAATACTGCGGACTCCCCATAGTTTCTCTTAGGAATGCGCCAATAAGCAAATTGACCAATTACCTATTACCAACCAATTGGCTGCTGATACTCAACAGCGCCGATTAATGATTATTTTTAATGCTACCAATATCCAGTCACTTTTTTTCTTTTATAATTTAGGCTTTAGAAACAGCCAATGGTTTATTTCTGATGGCTGGTTTATTTTCTCCTCTTTCGTAATTTACCAAAAACTAATTTCAAAATTTCATCAAATTTCTTTGAACCAATTTTCACATTAATTTTGATAATATTACATAATATTTACTGAACTTAAAAGCTTAAAAACATTAGGAACTGCCAACCACAGGCTAGATTAGCCTGTGGTCACAAGACTAATTTAGTTGTTCTTTTAATTTTTATTTATTCTTTACTTATTAGTAGCCAATTAATCCAAGACTTTTATTCTTTATTAAAAGTTTTAAGGTTATCTAGAAGCTATATTCTAAAGGAGAAAAGTATCAACAATAGAAAAAGGTTGCAACATTTGATATATGTGTATATTTATTCAAAATAGAAAAATTTAAATTAAAATGTAACATTACTTCAGCCATCAATTTGTAAAAAAAAATATAATCATAATAAAATATACACATTTAAAAAAAAATAATAATATTTCATGATAATAAATTTTTTGTTAAATAATAACAAATTTTTTTATTTTTTGTTTTAAAAATAAAAAAATTAATGATTTAAAGAATGAGTCGTATAATGTCTGATGTAATCCTATGCTTAGTTTCAAGGAACAAAATAACAGAAAAAAAAAGTTGTCATCATCAGAAGCTGGGGTGAGGGTATCATAGACTAAAATTAGGAAATTATCCTGATCTTTTTTAAGAAACAAAGCAGAAGCGTCTGGAATCTTTCTTTTTCATCAGAGAGAATTAAGGTTAGGTTGCAGTGGGATCATATACTAATACATTTGTTTATTCCTGTTGCATTTATGTCCTTCAAAAGATTTAGAAGTGCATAAAAACAATGAGTAGCTACAAGGCAGGTGATGTGAAACCAGTGGAAGGGGGATAAATATTGACTTCATATGGATATGAATTGAAAACTCTTTGCAAATATGTAGTTGGAGAGGCGGGAAGGGATTTTCTTACTCATGTTTTTCGCTAGGTTTCACTTTTCCAACCTGTAATTTTTTATTGTTATTTCAAGTTACCTGGCAACTGCAGGAATAAATTTTTTTTCTTTTTACTTTCAAGAAGGTGCAATAATCTCAAAAACATGTTCATCAGCTGATTAACTCTTTATGACCATTAGATTTCTTTGTTTATTAAGAAGACAAAAGGGAGCAGTGCTTTCCTTAAAAATATTTCATTCTACATAATATCACTTCTTTGTTATTTTTTGTTTTTTATTATTTTTATTAATTTCAGATATTTTGCTCATTAAAAAAGGACAATAACAGATGGAGTGATTCAGTGAGTAAATGTTTTGTAATGTGTGCTAATGTGTGTAATAATGATATCTTTGAAGGAGTTTATGAACGAAAAATTTTGGTACCTCTTAATATGTAAGGTAATCACACCAGTAGTGGCCAGTGCTTCAGTTGTGGCCATTTCAAGGTTTATATATAAAAGAATAAAATTCCAGTTCTCTTAATAGATTCAAAAGTGCATCAAACATGCAAGATGTATTACTTTCTGCATGTTTGAATCCACTGAGAAACCTTGAATCCTATATTTTCAAATATAAACCTTGAAGTAGCCACTGTTGAAGCATTACTAAACACTGGCCACATCTAGTGTATTTACCAAATATCTTTTAACTTTTGCTTGACTATTGTCAAGTAGGATAATAGTAGTGGGTATCATAATCTATAGTTTATTCAGGAAGCAGTGATAGAGAGATAAAATAAAAGGGGTTACTGCATTTACTTAAGAGGGTTTGGCACTAAAATTTGCCACTTTCATGTGTTATTCATTGGACTGGAGATTCCGTTCATGAGCATTTTGCTTTTCTGATTGACCCTGCTTTTAATCACCCTAGTGCCAAGCAGACAACAGCATTGCCAATTGACACAATGCTTTGTTACTTTCACTATGATTTCTTGCTGAATGCACAATAGAGGCTTCTCTCTTAATTTTTTTTCCATCCCTTTCTATTCCTTCCTCAAATATTGATAGAATGAAGTGCAAATTTAGTCTTGTGATAAAATTGTCCTAACTAAAATAAATTACATTATCTTAGTATCTAGCTTCTTTTTGTTTTTCAAATATTTTTTTATATTTTTAACATTTAAATAATAAAATACTTTATGCATAATGCTTTACTCCCTCCAAATCTGCAGCTCTTCCAGAATTTTTTTTTCTCCTAGTTTTGCCTGAAATTTATGAAAAATCAATTAAGCGTTTCAAACACAAGTTATTTACCTTTCACACTGTAATATTGAGGTGTATAGTTTGATTATGTGTAACTAAAAAATAATATTTAAATGATCATAGCTAGTGTTAAGGGATTCTAAATTTGAAAGATGTTAATGTAAGTGCTGCATCTGCATTGCTATTCTTGTTGCTACTATTCTTCTCTGTTAAAAACAAGTATTTGGACAATAGAATTACTAAGTCCGAGCTTCTGCATTATTTTTGTTCGGAATTAATGACATCCAAAAAAAAAAAAAGGAAAAAAATTCTCTGATGTGCTTTTTAAGGAGTTTTACATGCATGCTATGCAAAACTAATGAGCTGAAACTTGCATAAATACTACAAGTTTCTGACACCTAAAAGTACTTTAATTTCCCAAAATTTCCGACTTACAGTGTAATGAAAAAATGTCTGCAACCTTAGCTTTAACATGGCAATTCGTTACAGATAGAATTTTAAGCTTGTTTTTTCATTGTTGTCTTTAATAACCACTTTGAAAAAAACCACCTATTTTGATGGGGGAAAATCTTATTTCTAATAGAACTAATGAAATGAAGATGCAAGGTGACAAGCTTAAGCTGCAGTGCATTGAAAACAGACTGGTTTTCGTATGAAGGATAATGATGGCCACTTTGGATTGCAATTTCTTTTACAAAATCAATACATACACTCTGCAACTGTAACCCATTAAAAATCAGTTTTCTGACAATCGACCAAATAAGTAAGAGCTTTTGAATTTTTTTTTTTGTTCAGAATTTACATCAACCATTCTGGAAAAAAATATCCCCACCACGCTTATTTATGAGCTTACATGCATGCTACAAATCAAACTCACAAAAATGCTAAAACATATTGACCACCAAATATACTTTAATCTCCCAAAATTTAAGGCTTTCAGTGTGATAAAATTTTCGGCAACCTTTGCCTAAACTTGGCAATTCATTTCACAATTACAATTTCAAAAGCTGAAAATTTGCATAGGTTAGTTTCAAAGGTATTTCTGTACCTCTATAAAATTTCATCCAAATCAGAGATGGTTGATCTAGGACCACTAGGTAATTTTCCATGGAATGACTTATGTATAAATTACAAAATCATTCAAGTTTACCGTGATATACAAACTTTTAATTTGCATTTTTATTGCTTTTATAGGTAATCAATAATGCTCAGACATATTCCAAGCACAGTGAGAATTCCCTTTTATCACCATCTTCTCAACTAGCTGTAGGACTTCCTGAGGAAAATACCCCTGCTGTAGCTTATGGACAAAAAGTGTAAGTTTTATGAAAATATGAGCTTATTTAATCAAAACAGTCCCATAGATGGGCTTGTTTACCAGACACAGATTAAGTCTTGTTCCAGCTCATGTAATGATTCTGGAGGAGGACTAATAGCTGGCAATCTTTCGGTCAAAATAGTCCCAAAGACGTTCTATCATGTTTGGATTCAGAAGAATGACAAATAATGTTACAATTGATCTCTGGATAATGCAATGTTTAAGGCAACAACCAAGCAGGCATGTTGGCTGAGGTTCACTCTTATATCTCAACAACCATTTACTTGCAACTCTTTTCATTTCATAAAACTTTCTATCAAAAATCAAATGAGAACAAATTAAAAAGTTTTGCTTACTTCTCTTCTTCAAACAGTTAGAGGTATGGCTTGGATCAAAATACTGAAATGCTGTTAAAAAATGCCTTGTGAAATGCTGTGGCCAAATTTAAATTTAATGCAAGCCATGACTGTCTGGCAAATCATCTCTACCAAAATGGCATTTATGAAAGTCTTAACAGCCCACTTTGTGAGAAATATAAAATTATGGACAGGAGCCATTTGTTGGGATGCTCAACTCTCAGTGGAGATTCTGAGGTGCAGCGATATTAGAGCGCTCAACACCTGCTGATAGGACATTGAATTTTTTCTTTTAAAGTTTATATTCTTGTTACTGTTACCTCAAAAGATTGTCCCATTTTCCATTGCTATTGGGAATTTAGAAAAAATGTCCTATCCTATTCAAGTCTGGAGATTCTGCTGGCTATTCCATCGCTCCAAACGGGTACTCTCAAAATAGTGCTCAACAACTGCAGCATTATCATCCACCATAGGGAAATTCTAATCAATAGCCCAGCATATGGGCGGACGTATGGATAAAGGATCTCATACAGATATCTCAAACAACTCAAAGTTCTTCAATGGATCACAGACTGGTCAGTCAATTCAGCCCAAACCATAATTCCACCACCTACATAACTGTCTTTCAAAGTGTTGGATTTATGGTAGCTGGTGCGCTGCTCCCTACAGATCAGAAAAACCCACAAAACATGCTCCAGTGTGAATCTAAATTTGTCTGTGAAGAGTAAAGAAGCCCATTGCTGTTAGGTCTAAGAAATTTGTTTTCTTGCCCCCAATAAACCGATCAATATCCAATTTCTATACTTCTTTGTCATCCATTAAGGGAGACTTACAAAACTGGTCATCTTGTATAATGACATGTATTGTGCTGGTGTCTTCACACTGTAGTAAAGCAGAATCTTCTCCCTGATGCAACAAAGAGGTCTACAACTAACCGTGGTGCTTCTTTGGGCAGTAAGAAATAGGAAACATTCTTCTGCAGGTGGTGTAGCTTGTGTCTGGTCTAAAATATTTCTTCCACACACAGAATCTGCTAATTGATGTTAATCCCAAAATTGAAGGGCTGCACAGTAGGGTGGAACAAAAAAAAAAGTTTTTGATTTTCAATTTGCCGTAGTGCGGAAAAGTTGCCTTTTTATGCAAACAAGATGTAAAAAAAATATGACAAATATTGAAGCACGTCATGAGGTGCCGCAAAGAGCATAAAGTTTTGCAAAATTGCAATTTTTGTACATTTTAAATTTTTTAAAAAAAAATTTCAAATTTATCTTTACGCTTCAAATGCTGTCGGAAAGTAATTTTTATGCTCAACAGGTCGCACAATAACTTTTTTTTGTTGTTCGGACTATGTCTTGAGGTGCCGAAAGAGCAAAGTTTCGCAAAAACACACTTTTTGCCGAATGCACTGGCATCTGGGAGCTTGAGTCATTGCAGCAGCGGATGTTTAAATGGGGTGGGGCTGGTCAGCAGTGATTTGTGTGAGTGGGGCCAAGCTCAGATCAGGCAACTAAAAATCCGACTGAAAATCTCAAGACTCTGACTCAGTACATCGTTAAAGTGTAGTAAAATATAGTTTCCTTTATATGGGCGTGGAACTTCGCTAAAATTCTTTAAAACAAATAATAATACTGAAATATATTAATAGTAATCATTATTCATTCATACATTTTCAAGAAAAGATCCATTTCTTGTACGGATCAAGTGGGCAATGCGCATGTTCCTGTGTGGTTTAACATCAAGTTAAAACCTTCTCGTACTTATGGCTCTAAACATTTATTTGAATGTATCTTACATTCACGATATCTCTCTCATTATTTTAAGAATATTATAGACCAGGTTACATAAAGAAATGGGTATTTTGATGCAAAAGAAAATCTCCATTTGGCTATGTTATGCAAACAGCGTAGAAATGTAAGAGAACTTGGATTACGACGTGTGTTGAATGCAAGAACACAAAGTAGAGGCGGGGTTAAGAAGTTTAAAGTTCAACAAATAATTTTTGCTACCTAAGATTACATCGATTTGATCTCATGGGGTGAAAATAAAATAACCGAGCCTCTTGGTAAAACATTTGTCTAGTGAATCTCTCAAAGTGAAACTTGTAACCCTTAAGCGGCTCGTAAAGGTTCAGTTGCAGGAGACGAAAAATTGACTCAAGAGTTACTTGGAAGAAAGAGTTATTTGGTACAGAAAAAAAACCCACTTTAATGTGTCAAAGAAGTAGACACAAACATCATACAGGTTTAACTATTTATTTACAATCACTAAGAATACTTTGAATGGTAAAAATGGAATTGTTCATGTCTTTTATAGTATACTAGTGATACCCGCACGGCTTTGCCCGTTGTAGAAAAAATTAAAAGGTCATTTGGTTTGCTTGTATATTTACAAATAATGTAAGAAGAATTTCTCGCCAATTGGCTTGCCCATGGTACGGTTCCACGTTATGACAACTTGGTAATTTACTCGCCCATCTTATAATTTTGCTCGGGTAAATGTGATTAAAATTGGAATAAAGAAGAACAAAATCAAATTTTCGAAAAATCGCGTCGAGGTGCACTCCCCCATGCTAAAAATTGACTTTGTGCCAAATTTCATGAAAATCGACCGAACGGTCTAGGCGCTATGCGCGTCACAGAGATCCAGACAGCGATCTAGATCTCCAGACAGACTTTCGGCTTAATTATTAGTAAAGATTATGATTTTTTAAAACTATATTTTGTAATTAGTATTTTTTTCCTAATATAATGCTTAAAAAATGCACTTACTGCCATATTTTGTGCCGTTATATACAGTAGGAAAGCATAAAAAGGAATTTCATTGTTAAATGGAAATTTCGGTTACTATCAAACTTCAAGCTCGTTGCGGCACCTAAAGATATTGTAGTAAAACAATGAAATTTCTTCTGCTTCTTTTTAAACTTAAATGACAACTTTTCGCCACTACGGCAAACCAAAAAAATTGAAACCACCCTACTGCACAGTGAGAGGCATTGAGTTGTCTAGCAGCACTGGATTCTGACTACCCCATTTCTATCTGTTCGACTGCTTGTACACTACACTTAACCAATCAAAAATATGACTTCTCCTAGCCATTGCTAGATTCTACTGAGTATTTTCAACAAACCTGCTAACTTCAAAATAAGTTTCAACTGTAAAATCTGTTTAACAGTATACTGCTTTTGGACACCATTATTAAACTGATCTGGTAAACTTTGAATTTCGAACATACAACTACCTTATGAGATGACTTTCAGTACAACAACTTGCAGATTGCTTTACTTTTCTAATAAATATTTCAGTTTTTATTTTCGAAAATTGAGTTAATGTGAAAAATTTCATCTAAACTTAACCAATCTTGCTCCAGACTCATTTTCAAAATTGTTATTGAGAACTTTCAATGCTTAATTAAATTTTCAGTATCATCACTAAGTTCTTAATAGCTTTTTTCAGATTGCTATAAATCAAGGAATGCCTTTTCAGTCCAGTTGCTGATACTTGTTTATTTTCTTTATGCTTGAAGTCTCCAAATCTAGTTTTCAGGACATCTCTTTTGAGAATTTGCCTTCTACCTCCTCCTGTTAATGTTGCTCACCAATGTCTGTAATCTACACTATTAAATCTCTTCTGTTCCCATAGATTTTTGAGCAAATTTACTGTATCCTGTTATTTTATTTAATGAAAAAATGGCTAGTTAATTCATTGTAGATATTTTAACTGTTCTCACTCTACAATAATACCCCAGTTCAATTTTCTTGAAGGATGTAACTTACTGCACAGCACCAATTCATAACTGTTTATGATAGCAGAGTGTGAGCAACAACCCAGTTTACTAAAATTGTATATATTGATTAAAATGTAAAGCTGCAAATCTACTCTGTAAGTTCATAATAGAAACATGAGTAAAATAGCACATAGTTGTCATTTGACTATGCTCTCAGTCAATTTTAAACTCCACATATAACTGCAATAGAAAAACTACCCCACTGATGTTATTTCCATAATTTGCATATGCTTCTTACGACTCACAAAGCATCATTTAGTTCAACCACTTTCAGTCCATAAGAAATCTTGCATAATGTGAATTCTCTTAGTGGTCAATTGTTATTTAAAAACCTATGAAGCGTTATAATATTATGCATAAATCACTATTTTAATATTGATTTTTTTTCTCCTCTTGCTATTTAGTGAAGAAAAGACCTTTTTACCATTGTCTGACAGTAGCGCTGAAGCTGTAACTGATAACCAAGGAGCCCTAGATGAATTAGATCCGACAGAATATCTCATTATGAAAAAAAGTGTATGTATTTTTTCTAATATGATAACTCTAAAATTAATGTGGGACTCCCATGCCTTTCTGATAGTATATTATATTTTATGCATATATTTTTCTTATATTTTTCATACAGTGAAAATCTGGGTTATTACAACTATTATGAAAGAAAAGAGTTCTTTTCATGCCCTACTTATAAAGCTAACGAAACAAAAATAGGTTTATTTTTAAGTGCAATAGTTGTATTAGTATCATGACAACAGCAACTAAAAAAAAGCTATTGTAAACAGTATGTATGTATCTTTAGTTGGAGTATCCAGGTTATAATTTAAAAATGTGAGTGTTGTTTCCAGGTTTGTAACTTTGTACTTGGTTGGGATCCATGAATAAATCATGTTATCACCTTTTTTTTTTTTTTTTAAAATAAAGGAATTAAGCATCCCATGAATGCCAAAATAAAACCCTGAAGTACTTTTTCATTTTTCCATGCATTGAGGAAAATTTAATAAATAAATTTTGCTTTTTAGTCAGTTTAGGAAACAAGTTATTTTTATATTTTCTAAAATCTTTAACTAACCCCTTGCATTCAAAATTCTTTTCAAAACAATAACTTTTTTATTTGAAAACTTTTGTAATAATAAGTTATATTAATAAGTGAAAGAATAGTACTATTTTTCTTTTTTTTATAATATGAAGGAGAATGAGGTTAAGATAATGTTTTATGATCTCCATAAAGTTTAAAGCTGTTGCCCTTCAATATTGTTCTAAGCTAATGAAAAGAAGTTTAAAATGAGTTAAAGACGGATTCTTTTGACATTATCATTAACACATGAATAGGATCACATTCAATACGGCTTGATTCTCCCCTATCACTCAATATCTATAACCAAAGTAAAATTTTAGGATTTATTTGAAATTCTGAATTTCTAGTTAGGAGTTGTGAGGAAAAAAATGGAGTTGTTAATTCTGTTCAATAAGGTACACCTTATAAATAAAAAATTACTGAAATCTGCTGTCAAAATAAAGATCAATAATTGATTGGTTGATTTTATGTGGCTTTTTCTGGCTAGTACAAATATAGTATTATTTTTTCTAACCTTATCAGCTAAAATCAGGGGTGGCCTTTCAAAATTCACTTGTCCTCAACCAAGTTTGATTTTGCTTGACCACTGATTGTATACCATTCTAAGTTTAGCATGGATTTAAGAAATACTGATAAAGATTGATAGGTTTTGTTAGAAGTGGCTGGTTATAACTGAAAGTTTATCCCTGAAAAACAGAAAACCGAAGTGCTTTTATGAAATGTGTTAGGAAAATTGATAAGCCTGCCTGGTATGGATAAAAAAATATCAAAACAAATATTCTCATCAAAACAGATGAAATATGTCAAGTTCTGGTTAAGCAGTTATGCTCTAACTAGCTCTTTTTTTTTCAGTGATTCTATTGTTTCTACTTCGAGAACAGTGTATAGGTCAATTCTAGCATTACAGATAAAATGTAAAAATTTTTGCACTGCAACAATGTATTAAACCATATGTTCTTATACCTGTCAATATTTTAATAAGTCAGGTTATAGGGCTTGGTATGAATATAGGGATATACACTGGAGTGCCTTGTTTTTGCACTTTTTTCCCCTTAATGAAATGTGATACCTGCTACAAGTGGCCACTCCCGATGAACATTACAGATATGAAATCTTTTTTGAATCAAATAATATCTTTGAGAAGTATAACCTGAAAATTTCACATTTTTGGACAAAAACACTATATTGTTTTCCAATTTTAAATAGAGTATAAAGATCATATTTTTGCTTTCGTAGATGTCAACTACCATGAAATTTCATGTTCAAAGCTTAAAATGTCAGTTAAGTATACTTAGAGACAGTAGAAATGTCTCCTTTGATGCTTGAAATGCAGCATAAAGTCGGTGCAATAAGCAGATTTTTCAGATTTTTGATATAAAATTTTTTAAATTTGTTTCATGTTTGGATTATAAGTGTAATTGGATAACATTTCATTACAGTTGATCCTATCTATATCCCCCAATATCTATATTGAAGCAACTCGTTACCCCCTCTCCTCCCACATTTAGGCCAGAAGAGATGAGACGAAAATTTGCAGCTAAGGAGTCTCGTTTTGTAACTTAATTTCAGAGCAAAATGTATTACATGTCAAAAGATGCCTATCGGGGATAGTGGATCCCCTTTTGGGAGAACTTTTATTTTATTCAATGGAACTAAACAATCTCACCTTAAATACTTAAAACAACCTTTGCTACATCAAAATGCTATGCCATTTTTAAAAATTATATGTTAGAATAAAATATTCACAAGAAAAACCAAAAGATGGTTAAAGGATCAAGTATCATTTGTATAAGGAGACTTGATCCTGGGAGAAAAGTGTCCTTATAAGTGTTTTAATACAAGTGAAACATTTATTACTACAGTATGGTTGTTAACTCAAAAAAAAAAAAAAAAAAAAAAAATGTTCATGTCAAATTAAAAAAAAGAAATGAAAATGGAAAGAATAGTTATTTAGACTATTTAACAAACAAAATCAACTCTTTACTTAGAAATAAGTAGCATTACTATACAGGGAGTACTAAAAAAGGAACATTGTAAAGATATTCAACATTAATGTAATTCTGTTAATGAGAAGTAAAGTTACTGTTTTAACATCATAAACTATAAAATATTTTAAAATCAACACCTTAAAGGGTAAGTGATTTGATGAAGGTCATCTGAAAGATTTAAAAAATGTAATAAAATGCGTTTTTCTAAAAAGTGGATGTTACCTTTTGATAAGTTACTTCTCACTTGATGTTGGCAATTTTTTATAATTGTAATAACTGTTCTCCTAAGTCCCACCTTTTTAAAAACTCACTTTTTGTAGGGTTTTTGAAGTTATGTTCAAATCAAATAATATCTTCTGTGAGAAGTATGGCTTCAAAATTTTGTTCAAAACCACCCCATTTCGAGCACTAAAGAAGCATTTTCCCCCCTTCTTTAAGAATACTTGTCTGACCATTTTCAGTTTGAACGTCAAATTTCGTCATGGTTGATGCCTTCAAATGCAAACATATTATGTTTTTACTGTAAGTAAAATTAGCTAATATTTTAGTGCACATTTTCTCAATTTTGAAGGAGATATTCTTACTCTCTATTTTGGTCAAAATTTTGATGCCATACTTCTCACAGAAGAAATAATTTGATTTAAAAAATATTTTTATATTTGTAATGTCAGTTATGACTGGCCACTTTTGGCAAATATTTTATTTTGTTTCGGAAAACAAAGTGCAAAATGAGGCTCCCTAATATACTCTTACACCTTTTTTCTTTGTATGAAACCTAAGCTGTAGCCAGGATTTTGTTTCGGGGGGGGGGGGGGGCAGAGGTTTATAAATTTTCAAAAAAGGTCACCTGTTGTGGTTTTTGAAGCATATTGCACATTGGTAGACATATGGCAATGGGGGGGGGGCAACAGGGGATACTATTGGTGTTTTTATTTTTTCTTTTAAACTAATTCTACTGAATTGAATCACCAAGAGTTAAAGTTACTTTTTCAAAATGTGAGCAAATGTTTTCTCAGACAATTTAAATTTATTGCTATAATATCATTTAATCAAAATTCAATAATGTACAAGTTTTGTTCAGAGAAAAATGTCTGGTGTCGTTAATGTTGCAATTGCGAAAGATACCAATGACATGAGGACCTTTGATTGGCCCTCAAGTTGGACATGAAATAGCAATATGTGCACTTTTCATGATCTCTGAGGGTCAGGAGCTCCCAAATGATTGTTTGTAAGGGAGGAGCAGAACTAGGAGTGTTTTTTTATATTTTGAAATACAGTAAAATCTGTGAAGTTGACCACCCTTGTAAGTTGACTACCTGTCTAAGTTGAACACTTTTATCAGGCACGGAATTAGCCATTACAATATAAATCAAGCTCTGTAAGTCGACCACCTGTTTAAGTTGACCACTAAGGTAGTGCTCCGCAAGTGGTCAACTTACACGAGTTTCATTGTACATGCCAAACTGACACTGGGTTCAGTATCTTATTTTAGACACAATTTCAAAAAATGCAATTTCAGGCTATATTTGGTAGTAACACTAGGGAAAGGGTTTGATTTAGTGGACGCTTTTCTAGAAATTTTAGAAGTCTTAAAAACATATTTGGGACTCTCCTGGAAAATTTTGTTGTAGTTTTAAAACTGCAATTTTGGGTTATACGTTGATATGTTAGGGGAGGAGGTGGTTGCTGTAGCTCGGAAATGTTGCCAACGCAGACGCTGGGGGTGGAGAGAAGGCTCAGTGGGTTCTCAAATTTTTGACAGTAAGACTTTAAAAATGCCATAACGAATTTCTTTGGGAGTATTTACAGGAAGAGGAAATGGAAAATAACAAGCTTTCCCTTCGTAAAACACATTCTAAAGTTCTCTTTGGCAACGTTGGACAAAGAAAAGAGGTTCCCTAGAGAAAATTGCTTGTAACCAAAATCCAAGAAATATGATTTTCAATTATGTTTGGTACGATGGTATAAGAGGCGGGTAATCGGCTGCTGTCCTCCCATAAATTTTCGAAATTAAAATTCTGAAAATGCAATTTTAAGTTATCTTTAGTGATATTAAGAAAGATCGGGGACTCTGACCCAATAATTTTTCAAAATTAAGTGCCTAAAAACATAACTTTGGACTCTTTGGTCTTGTCAAAAGGATTAAAATCTTATTTTGGATCAGCAGTGTTTTTGTAGCAGGGCTATTCTGAAGTCAAAAAAGTAAGGAGGTGTATGAAATTGGAAGCTTGGTTTTTTTTTAATCATATGTGTCTTACATACAAGGGCTTCTCCCCCAGAAAGTTTAAGGATTTGTAGTTTTAAAAAGCCTATTTGACAATCTTTGGTAATGTTAGGGGAAGAAAAGGTTTGAGGGTGCTCCCCTGTCCATTTTTCGAAATTGCAATTGTAAAACATCAATAGTTATAACTTAAATTATGTTAATAGAAGGATGGTTCGGGAAACCATCAACGAAATTTTTTTAAATTGTAGCACTAAAAACAGTTTTAGAAGATGTTTGGTGATGAAAAAAAGAGTTTCAAAGGCCCAACCCCAAAAATTTTCTTAATTTGTAGTTTTAAAAATGCATTTTAGACAATTTTCGATAATGAATAAAGGGGGAGGGGGCATTCCCCTGGTCCTTAATTATGAAATTGAATCTATTAAAATACAATTGTTAATTATTACCTATTATGCTATGGAGAGGTGGCTTGGGGGGCCCTGCCCCAAAAGTTTTCGAAATTATTTTTGCAAAAATGCAGTTTTAGACTATCTTTAGTAATGTTAGGGAGAAGAGAAATTCGGGGCTAATCCCCGGGAATTTTTTGAAATTGAAATCTTCAAAACACAATTGTGGACCATGTTTGGTAACGTTAAGCGTACCGGCAATCTTTCCCAATTGAAGCTCCTAGAATATAATTTTGGTTGAATTTCAATGATTTAAGGGGGAGGAGTTTTCGGAAGCTCTCCTCCAGAAACTTTTCGAAATTCAAGCCCTAAAAACTGAGTTTAAGACAAACTTCAATAATGTTGACAAGAGGGGGGGGGGGGGAGAGGGCAGAGAGACATTCCCTTGAAATTTTTTTGGAGTAAGCTTTTAAGATGCAAGTTTTAGAATATCTTCGATAATGTTAGAGGGACGAGAGGTTTGGGGACCACTCATCGGAAATCTTCGAGGGCTACCCTGAACATTTTTCTGGAATTGAAGCCCTAAAAACGAAAGTTTAGACGATCTTCCAGGATATTGGGGGGGGGGGGATTCGGGGACAACTTGAATTTTTCAGAGTTGAAGTCCAAAAAACGAAATTTCTAGTAATTTTTTTATAGCATGTGAAAGTTGGAAAATTTAGGGAAGGGGGTGTAATTGGGTTCTATCCCCCTGACCCCACTGGCTATGGCCTTGTATGAAACTAGCTTTGTTTTGTCATTTTTTTTCTTATGACTTATGCTTTTTTAAAAAAATTCTATTATCTGATAGTTTTTTGTTTATAATATCAGTATGTTCATTGAGTTTATAAGGGTTACAGGGGGGGGGGGGTTGAGCTTACCCTGTTGCTCTGACTTTTCAGTAGATTTTTACCTCTATGAGTTACATGTTGTGTGTTTTCATTTCATGATTTGAATTACTGTTAATGTAAAATAACACTAAATAGTCAGATTTTTATCATATTATTCATAAATTTTATTTGAATAATTTTATCTAGGGGGAAGAAGGGCCAGATTTGAGAGGTGGTTCTGTTGATTCTTTAATTGTCCATGCAACTAGAGCATCTAAAAATGGTATTTCTTGCTTATGTTAAAACTTCAAAAACATTTTAACTGTACATAACTTATTTTAGAAAGTGATTAAAATGATTATTTTGTTTATTAGCATGATATATTAGTTTATTAGCCATCTCTCCTACACATAAATTATTTGCAGTTCAAGTTTGATAACGTGATTGCTACAAATGTTTTTATTCCATTGTTTTTCTTTTTTAGATTTTTTGTATCAAGAAGCATTTTTAACCACATATCGTACATTCATCTCACCTTTTGATCTCATTTGCAAGTTGTTGTACAGATATAATAAATTTATTCATGTTGCTGATATGAGGCAAAGAGCTGCTAGGAATGCGTTTGCTTTACTTGTTAGAGTAGTTGATGATTTGTGGTAAGTTTTTGGTTGTGCTTGCTTTCAAGTTACGTATTCTTATTTCCAGAAATAATTTAGACACTAGATTATTTAATATACTTTCAGAATATTCAATGCATTGTACAGTGTAGATGTGTACTTCCAATAGCAAAAATGTTCAAAAACAAATGCAGAGTCAAGATAATGAAAGTTTGAAGCAAAAATAAAAATGAGGCTAAAAATGCAAAATTTAACTTTTTATACGGAACCTAGGTTCCCTAGCTAATGTTTAGAGAAATACTCTCCTTTGAAAACTATTACTGACACAAAAACTTGACATTTGTGCAACCAAAACTCAAGAAGATATTCCAGTTCAAAGTTTTAAGAGACCATACAGAAGATGAGATTTGAACTTATCGTCATTCCAGAAGAATGACAGTTCGCCAAAGTAAGAAAACAAAATGTTTTTGTTTTTCATTGCTATTCAAAAATAAATGCAAATGTTATGCCATGATCTGCAAAAACACACCATAAAAGCTCGTACAATTTGAAAAACCACACTCTATTTACACATATAATTTTAAACACTTGTTAACTGCTAAATTTTCCCTCAAAAGGTGTTGTTGACTGCGAGTGAAAAGTGGTGTAAGTCAAAAAACTCTGCGTGTCATATCTGGGTGAATATTGGTCGTACTAATATTGATTTTTTTTTTTGTTAGAATTATTATTTAATGCAGATTATTTCCCTAAATATAAGTTAGAGGACTTGGGGCCTGTATAAAAAGTTAAGTTTTGTATTTTTTGACTCATTTCTATTTTTGCTTCAAACCTACAATATTTTAACTTTGCATCTGATTTTGAATATTTTTGCAATCGGAAGCATACACCTAAGACTAAGCATTGAGAAAATAAGTCGATCCATGAATATTAACACGTGCCCCTAGGGATCCCTTCTTTGAGTTTCGAAGTAAAAATTGCAGATTTTCTCATCTTTATGTAAAAATATTCTTACGTTTCATATTTGAAGTAAATTTGAACCTCAATAGATGTTGCTACTTCCAGACCAACCATTCTCTCACTTTCATTCTGTAAAAATTTACATGTTACAAAGGGTACATGTACACCAATGGCCTTTGGTCAGGCATACCGCTATTCTGCGCTCATTTCAAACCAAGCAACAGGAAAGCATTTTTTTCCACCAAGATGGAAACGAGGGATTCTAAAGGCCATTAATGAGTTCTCTTTGTCAACAACAAATTGCCTCATCCAGGCTTTGGGGGTGTTGATTTACAAAATTTCCTGTGTCTGTAATAGGTGTGGCAAATAGGGTCGCTATGTTTCAGTGCTATAAATATAAGTAATGGCAATTACATTTTAACAGGGTTCGTACGCTCTGGGAATTCCGGGAAAACCGGGAATTGTCCGGGAAAATGACACTGTCAAAAATGTCAGGGAAAAGTTAGGGAGTTTTCAAATTTTGTCCTCCAAAAATTTTTTTTTCCATTTTTTTCCCAAGGAATTAAGTACCATGAGATCTAGTCTTCGTTTTTATTGTGATTTCACAAAAAAAATTTAAATTTCTATCTAAACCGACGCTGGCACTTAAAAACTGCAATTAAAAAATGAATGGTTTTTTCACAACGAAAAATGCGCCCAAAGAGCGAAGATTTTCTTGCATGGAGTCAGTGAGGGGAGCACATTTCTTTCTACTGCCTAAAGTTTTAGATGGGTTGCCACAACATTCTGTTTGTTATGAGAAGCTTTCACCCACCAACAAGTCGTGCGAAATTGGAATTGAAAGTGCTTAAGACGATTTGGATGCTGGATGCCAGAAATTTCTAAAGCTTCGTGGTTTCCGGTAAGTTTATATTATTTTTATTATTTATTCCTTTGTACAAACTTCAAATAGAAATTTATAACTTTCAAAAAGATTTTTTTTTAAATCGATTAACGATATAAATTTTCAATCTTACTGTAAAGCGCATAGAAAAATGAAGGTCTTGTTCATTATCTCCCCCCTATATTTAAATGCATATAGATTCATTAACTAAGAGCAATTGTAATCATGTTCTTGAATGGAAAAACAGATTACTGACTGATTACAAATTTAATTTCCTCCATATTATCCTCGGTGGCGTATTATAATCCGCAAGTTCTAAAATCGCTCTGAAAAAAGAAAAAAAAAATCATATAAATCCGCGTATAATGCAAGAAACGTAGTTAATATTGAGTTATCATAAAATTTTAGCTGCTAAATTAAATCCGTGAAGAAGTAATAATTTTATGCTACATCGCATAAAAGAGAAATTCAGGCTTCATAAAATAAAACACTAATATGCTAAGTAGCTGAATTTTTACTGCTATTATGATTGGACAGATCGAATAGTTTCCTTTTCGCGATTTCGTGTTTTTAGTCAAAGGTTCCTTTTTACGATAACAATTTTTATTTTTCTCTTTTTCTGAATTAATCTTGCCGCCGAACTTTTGCTCAAAAATATGGAATATTATATATTTTATTGAAAATCTAAAATGTAGTAGGTTTGCTTTTTTGCATATTTTAATATAACTTTAAATACATTGGTTTTTTGAAAACTTAATGAAGTATTTTTAATTAATTGTCCTAATTGCAGAAAATACTAAATTTGTTTTAAAAAGTGCATATAATCTTTCTTTTATGCAATTTCTTTGCACTAAAATAAAATTCTATGTCCCATCTCGGTTTTAAAAATGAAATAAACGAATGTTGTTTTACAAATAATGTACTACCTAATGATTTATTTTTAACGTTATTACCGTTAACCAAACAAAAGGAAAGGACATTAGTACTCATACATACACAGTATGCAATATTTGGAACGTTGTTCGAAATTTCGCTATCGTTTGCGCCGAATTTCTTATTTTCCCATTTAATCTTAATGAAAGAATCTATGCTAGAGAAAAAAAAAATAGATATTTGGCATCCGCTTATGATTGGCGGAAGTTGATTTTTAATAGCATGCCAAACCTGCCAACACAGGAGACTCCCGTTTTTTACCCATTTTTCCTGTTGTTAAGTTTAAATATCAATTTTTCTTGTTTTTTTTTTTTTTTCAGATTTTTGTATTTTATCGTCATTTAACAAGATTTTCGTTTGTAGAAGGAAAATTGTCTAATCCTGATTAAAGGACACTACCATAACTTCTCGACCAAATCGAAGATCCGAATATTGGCACAAGAACTTACCTTGACAAAGGGATTTTAGTTTTATAAATTTTGATTTCAGACACTAAAGGGCAATTTTGGACTGATTTAGATTTTTGAATTATAAGCAGTTTAAAGTTAAGTTTATTATAAAAATAATATTAATACAAATGACTTTTTTATCACCTCAGAGCAACAGTAAGACATTTGCCCATTCCTACTGTTGCCCTGAGGCAATTATTTCTTCCTTTATTTTTTCAAAGCTAAAAGCACAGTGTATTTATTTATCTGGTTTAATTTGCAAATTTACACACGAAAATTAAATATTAATCTTTAGATAACAATTATTTGTCATATTTAGTTCCATTCAAAATATTTTATTTTAAGCATGCAGTCGAAAAATTGCAGTTTTGAAGCTTTTTGTTCTCTAAATTCATTTTGAAGTTTGAGATGAATAAATCGAAAACTGGCTTTTAAAAGCCTAAATGAATTAAGTTGTTATTTCAAACAAATACCAGCTCATTTATGAACAGAGAATGTTTGTTTAGTTTATGAAAAATTAAGTACTGAAGAAAAATAGTAGTATCATCAAAAGTATTTAAATAGTAGTTTATTATTAATCATCAATTGCTGATCAGCTTAGTTTGACTTTTACTCTTAAGAAAAAAGACCCTTCATAAATTGTAACGAAGGATTGTAAAATTGATAAAATTACTTGTAATGTATATTTCCAGCCATTAAAGAAAATATTCAAAACTGCTTTGAAAACTGAATTTAGCAGTTATTCATTACTATCTTTATTGCATAACAAATTTGAAGGAAAATTTATAAACTTAAAGAAACTCGATGTATGCAAAGTATAAACTATAGGTAATAGCTTTTGAGTCAGAGGAAATCTTGTATATTTATTAATGAGGTCAGTAATGATCATTTATTATTCACCATTTTGTTTGTTTCATTTCTTCTCATTCTGTGTAGTTTTAGAAATGTATTATAAATTAAATAATTCTTAATATTCAGATGAAAAATTTATGTTTATTTCCTCATTTTGTGACTTTTTTCTTACAGTTTACATATTTAACAAGTTATGAAGTTTTTTATTTCAGTACTTTTAATAATTTTTATTACATTTTTAAGATATTGCATTTTGAGCTTAATTTTAAATGAACCTGGAATTTTATTAAAAACAACCTGGAAAACATGGAAAAGTCAGTGAATTTTTTTTGACCACAAGTGTATGAACCCTGTTTAATTCGCTGTTCTTTAGTTATAAATATACTTAAATGTCTATGGAATTTTTAATTCTTAAAGTATCAAATATTTTCCATATCTAAAATATAAATTTAAAAAAAATCCAGATTGGAATAATGTAAAAATCTATACTTTAAATTTTCTTCTATTTCAGTACATAGTCCTTTATTATCATCAAATTCTTCTCGCAATTCACAGAGTTTAGAAACCAAAATGGGTATCTATACTAACCTGCTGAACCTTTCTTCTATGTCTGGTCTACCACAATGCAAAAAATGTTGATAACTACGGATATCTGCTCACTTTTCATCACTGTTAGACAAATGCCATACTAGGGACAAAGATGCTGTTCATTTATTAACGGTCTATGTAGATGCAGTAAATTTAAATCCAAATGACTTTGTGATCAATCGCACATCTCTTAAGAGATCAAAAGAAAATCTTCCAGAGGTTAAAATCAAATTTCATGAATTTAAATTTAGATTTTTTTAGTTATTCACTGCGACACAAAGCTACATCCAGATGTAACGGGAAAAAAATGCCAATAGGCTTACCATGATAGCTTCAGGTCCCAATGTTGAACAGCTACTCGGAATTCCTGAGATATTTCTTCAGTTGCAGATGATATCTTAGATGGTTGTTCTTCATTGCTAGCTGTTCAAGCTGTAGTGTTTGATACAACCGTTTGCAATATTGGCCGTATAAATTGTGCATGCAATTTTCTAGAGCAAAAACTGAACGGTGATACATTACATTTGGATTGCCATCATCATGCGCTTGAAATCGTATTGCAGAGTGTGTCTTTAAAGAAGTTCTTGCCTTTCTTAGTTCTAGACTCGATATTCCATTATTTAAGTGCTTCAAAATTTTGTGTAAAGACCTCCATCATTCAGAACTTATAACATTTCAATCAAGTACACATCACACTTAAATTCTAAAAGGGAAGGAATTGAGAAAGATTACAGATAATTCTCATAACTTTAATGATATTTCCTGGTGAAATCCCTCCTGCAGGGATATGTTTTCGGCAACCTAGAGCTTATACCTGAGCCAGATGGGTGGCAGAAGGAATTTATTGTTTGAAAATTTATATATTTAGGAAACAATTTAAATTGACTTCACATGAAGAGAATGACCGTAAATG
Organism: Uloborus diversus; assembly: GCF_026930045.1. NCBI lineage: Eukaryota > Metazoa > Arthropoda > Arachnida > Araneae > Uloboridae > Uloborus > Uloborus diversus. The sequence continues at coordinate 52,081,718 of NC_072733.1, read as the reverse complement.
CTGTTTTACAGTTAAATGGATGGAATTCGTATTGGATGAAGGAATTAACTTTGAAGACAGGAAAAGACTACTCCAAAAAATGTTTGCTGTTAAGGAAGACATATCTGATGACTGTTTAAAAAATTTCAGATAACAGTAGATGATTTGGAATACTTTCTTAGTAAAGATCTTCCTCTTTAAAGAATCAGTTACAAGTCAATAAAACTGTTTGATAAGTTACAAACACCAAAAGATGTTTTCCTATTTGATCCTAATTCATGGCAAAATGAAGGAAGCTATTTAAAGGGAAGAGATATTGTTAAAATGCAGAAAGTTGTTAAAGATACAACTGAAAGAGGAGCACAATTGATCGAAGAATTCCACAAACAATTTACCAAGTATGAGTCACAAGAGCAATTTATTTTACAGACAGTCCATGACTAATGGGTAAAAAATGCACACGATATTGAGATACATTGAGAAAAGCGTACGATTAAGGTAAAGTTTCTGAAGCACTATTTCATTCTTATTCAATGTACAGTAGTGTGCGAATTAATGTGAACACAAATGAAAACACGCATTTATCGTTTATGGCTTTCTTTAATCCAAAAAATATTACATATTTATTATTTTAATATGAAATATGTCCTCCCGTGACCTTAATAATATCTTGGAACACGTTTCAGCATGGAATCCACAAGTTTCTTACAATTTTCTGATCTCGAAACCATATCTGGATAATAGCTTCTATTTTGTTTGTGAGGTGCAATCAATTTTGCGAAGCCTAGCTTTCACTATAGCCCACAAACTTTTTATAGGAATCTGGCGAATTTCCTGGCCATTCTAGGCATGAAATTTTTTTCTTTGAAAAATTTCCGCATGATCTTGGACACGTGACACGGAGCCGAGTCTTGCTGAAAAATTGCTTCATCGCTTACATCAACTTTTTCGAGTTCCACTTTCAATCTCTGGTCTAACAAGTCGCTATATTTTTGGGAGTTCATCAAACCTTTGATTAGCACAAGGCATCTGGTGCCTTTATACGAAAAACAACCCCAAAACATCTTCTTTCACGGATGTTTAACTGTTTTGTCAACATGTGCCGCTGTGAGTTTTTTGTTGACACTTCTTCTGACGTAACGAGATCGTTGCCCTTGTACCAAAAAATGACTCTCGTCAGAAAATAAAACTTTCCTCCAGCTCTAACATATTTTTTTGCCCAAGCAAATTGCTTTTTTATCATAGCAGCTAATCGGTAACTGCTTCTTTTGAGGTCTAATTGATATTCTTCCACCTTCAATAACACCTTTTCTTACGGTTGAATCGTGAACAACAACTCCAGCGTGTGCTAAATCTTCTGAAGTTCCTGGCTGGTTTTCCCTAGGGTTTAATTTACTTTCCCTTATCAAAACATCTTCATCCCTTGCTGTTGTTTTTTTTTTTTCCCACATTTTCCTTTTCTGTTCACCTAAGTCATCCCAGTATTTCTTTTTTGCTTTGCAATTTTATTGACAGCTCCCAAACTCACATTACACTCCTTGGCAACGTCTCTTTGAATCATGGATGTGTGTTCATGCAAAGTAACGATCTTAGGTCGCTTTTTTGGAGTAATATCCATTTTCAAATGCAAATTATAATGCGTCTGTGCAGATTAACGTCAAAAAACCAATATTTTGCAAAAAAAAAAATAAATAAATAAAATGCACGCCATCCGTAGCGTGATATGTTGTAGCACTAACTGACTCACACATTGACAAAACAAAATGGCGGCTGTATTGACTTAAAAGTGTTGCCAATTACGAGACAATAACAAAATTGTGTAATTTTTCTCGTTTTCACATTAATTCGCACACTAGTGTAAAATCTTTGGATGATATGAAGTAGTTAAAAAGATTAATTTTTAGTGCTACCTCACTGCAAAAATATTTTGCAAACCTAGGAGAAACAATGTACGGGGGTCTGAAGTAAAAACTTGAAGATTTGTGGGAAAATTATCAAAAGTGAATGTTCAACGTCCTAGGGGCAGGTGTTATTATTGACCGATCGAATTCAAATTTTGAGATTACTTTTTATTATAGTGTCACAAAACTAGGGGGCATCACTTGTTGAATTCCGAAAAAAAAAATCACATATAAATAAGGTATATATATATATATATATATATATATATATATATATATATATATGCATATATACACAGTCCAGTCACATTAATGTGACCACCACATACTTTCCACGTCAGAGTTAAATAAACAATCACAGAAGGCAGGTGGCATTACAGTGCATTTGAGCATATGTAAAGTGTGTGTGAGGGCTTCGGAAAATATTTCAATCGTTGGCGTAATGCAGAAACGAAGTGATTTATCGGACGTCCAAAAGGGCATGATCACTGGCTTTCGGGCCAAGGGTGGAAGCATTTCCGAAACGGCTGAGTTTGTGAACTGTTCGCGTGCCGCCGTGGTAAAAGTGTACCCTGCATGGCAAAATGGGACTGTCCAAAATCAGCGACGTGGCAAATGTGGTGCACCATGGGCCATGGATGACAGAGGCGAACGACGGTCACGGAGATGCGTTCGGGCAGATAGACGGGCTACCGTTGAGCAACTGACCACCAGAATGAACCAAGGGGCTACCAAAAGTGTCTCCCAAACTACTATTCAGCGAACATTGCTGCGTCTGGGCCTCCGAAGCAGACGCTTGGTTCGTGCACCTATGCTGACTGCTGTTCATTGACGACGAAGGCTAGAATTTGCACGCCAGTACAGCAGCTGGACGTCCACTGAGTGACGACAGGTAGCGTTTTCAGATGAATCGCGTTTTATGCTCCATCGGACAGATGGACGTTGGCATATAAGGCGTGAAACCTCTGAAAGGAACCACCCTGCAACCATTGCCGGAACGGTCCAAGCTGGAGGCGGGAGCACTGATCATTGTGGAAGGCACGATGGATCAATACAAGTACGCATCTGTCCTTGCGGACCATGTCCACCCCTACATGCGCATTGTTTTTCCTCAGGATGATGGCATCTTCCAGCAGGACAATGTGAGGTGCCATACAGCTGCCAGTGTATGTGTGTGGTTCGAAGAGCACCAGGATGAGTTTACCATCCTCCCCTGGCCAGCAAACTCACCTGACTTAAACCCAATCGAGCATCTGTGGGACCATCTCGATCGAGTTGTTCATGCCATGGATCCTTTACCGCGTAATCTAGCGCAGCTGGCCACGCCTTTTAGAGTCGACATGGCTCAACATCCCAGAGAACACCTTCAGGGACCTAAGTGACTCTCTTCCTGCATGTCTCGCAGCAGTCCGCTCTGCGAAAGATGGTTATTCTGACTTTTGACAGATGGTCACATTAATATGACTGGACTGTATATATATATCTACATGTATATATGGGGCATTCCACGGTATTTTTGACATTTAATTAGTCCGTAACGTGACCTTTTTTGCCATAACTTTTTAATTTACTGTTTGATTAGCATATTATTTTATTTTGATCTTTTCCTACCAACACACCAGCTCAAATTAAAATAATTTACAAATCAAACGGTAAATTAAAAAGTTATGGCAAAAAAGGTCACATTACGGACTCTACATAAATGTCAAAAATACCTTGGAATGCCCCATATACATATCTATATATAGCCTAGCCTAAATTCACTTACTTCCTTTTTTTTAAGCTCATTTTACGTTTTTTCAAATTTAAGGGAGAGGGGGCTCAATTTTTTTTTAAAATCAGCTCTAAGACTCATAAAGTTAAAAAAATTTCACGTAAAAAAGGCGTTGTCATTTTATTTCTGGAATTAAAAAAAAAAATTACTCGGATGACATGGATGAACATTTTCCAGAAGAATTAACACACTTTCAAATTTTTGCAAACGGTAACCCTTCTTCTGGAGAATATTTAAAAAGGATAAGATCACTAAACATTACACATACATTTACATTTACGAATGTGGATTCAGCCCTGCAGCTTCTTCTTACCTTGCCTATCAGCAACTGTTCAACGTTCCTTTTCATTTTTGAAAAGAATTAAAAATCATTTGAAAAGCTGCGTTTCACAGGATAATTTCCTTATTAACCATTGGGGCGCTTTCCTTATTAACCATTGAAAATTGACATCAAACTTGGATTTCGATTATTTGATCGACACATTTGACTCTGTTAAAGCCTGAAAAAAGCCTTTTTAAAGCTTGATGTCAGAATTAGTAAGTTTTTTTTTTGCCAGTTTTAAATTGTTTTTAAGCTTTTTTTCGCCTTAAAGCAAGGTAATTATAACTGTGATTAGTATGGTGACTATCAAGTGTTTGGTATTCAAATCCCAGGTTTCCTTTTAAATGTAGTAATGTTCCTATAAAATGTAGTTTCTAGTCTATTAGGTTTCTAGTATGAAACATTGACTTTAAAATTGTGTGGATTTTCTCATGGGGGGGGGGCATCAACTTCTACTCGGGACCTAAGCACCAGTTTGGTTCGATCGGGCCCTGAGTATTAGACAATGATGTAGCCAAAAGAAGAGAGAAAAATGGAGGGGCAGGGGAAATGGTTACTTTGCTTACTATTAGGTTTTTTTTATGGTCAAAAAAGGAAAGCTTATTGGGTTTCGGAAAAGGATATATCCTCAAATATTTCCCTTTGGATACGCCTTTAGTAATTGCTGGATGAATTTGTCGTTTCACATATCAGAAGAATGCTTCTATGCAAAGCAGCAGTTGTTTGGTATCAAATTTATATTTTCATTAAATTCCTGTTAATATTATTTAAGGAAAAAGAAAAGAAAGTAACTAGTGTTTGCTGGCATAAAAGACTAGGCCACCAAACTATGTGTACAGTTTTTTCCACTTTTGCAGGTTGTTAAACTGTAAAAAAAAAATAAAAGATTTCATTAAAAAAAAAAAAACACAAAAGGTAAAAAAAAAGGGGGGGGGGGGTTATCGAACTAAAATGGTTTATTCAACATGCTTAGTTACTTTCCTTTGAGAATCTAAGTTTTAAGCAAAAAAAGTTTGAACCCCTCCCTTTTTGAAATCCTGGACACGGGCATGACATACACATACATATATATATATATATATATGTATATGTACATATACATACATATACATATATATTAGGGTGGTCCTTATTTATATGGGAAATTTTTTTTTTCGGAATTCAACAAGTGACGCCCTCTATTTTTGTGACACTATAATAAAAAGTAACATGTGCAAAATTTGAACTCGATCGGTCAATAATAACACGTGCCCCTAGGCCGTTGAACTTTAACACTTTTGATAATTTTCGCACAAATCTTCCAGTTTTTACTTCAGACCCAGTACATCGTTTTTCCTAGGTTTGCAAAATATTTTTACAGTGAGGTAGCACTAAAATTAATCTTTTTAATTACTTTATATCATATAAAGATATTACGTTGAATAAAAATGAAATAATATGCTTCAGAAACTTTCTTTAATCGTATGCTTTTCTCAATGTATCTCGAAACTGTGTATTTTTTTCCGATAGTTTTGGACGGTCTGTAAAATAAATTGTTTTTGCGACTAATATTTGGTCAATTATTTGTAAAATTCTTAAAATTAATTGTGCTCCTCTTTCAGTTGTATCATTCACAATTTTTAGTATTTTAACGATCACTCTTCCCTTTAAACAGCGTCCTTCATTTTGCCGTGAATCAAGATCAAGGAGGAAAAAATCTTTTAGTATTTGTAACTTATCAAACAGTTTTATTGCCTCGTAATTGGTTCTATAAAGAGGAATTATCTTCCTCTTTATAGAATCGATTTATAAAATATAAAAATTTTTATTTTATAGAATCGAATAGAATGGAAATTTTTTTACTAAAAAAGTATTCCAAATCATCTACTGTTATCTGAAATTTATTAAACAGTCATCAGACATGTCTTCCTTATCACAAACATTTTTTGGAATAGTCTTTTCCTATCTTCAAAGTTAACTCCTTCATCCAATACGGACAAAGCTACTAGTTTATCCCCTAAATACCATAAGTGATTTATGAATTTTTCAATCACTGCTTCTGCTGCATGTTTGTCGACATTTTGTACGCTGCTAGTTTTTCAGACATATATTATTTAAAGGAGCCTCGATTGGGTTGCTGCAAAAAACCATATCTTCATTTACAGCATTTAATTGCAAAACAGCTTTGTAAAACAGCATTGAAGGGCTTTCTTTTCATGTAAAGTCAATTTAAATTGTTTCCTAAATATAAAAATTTTCAAACAAAAATTCCTTTTGCCACCCATGTGGCTAAGGGATAAGCTCCTGGTTGCCGAAAACATATCCCTGTAGGAGGAAATTCAACAGAAAATATTATTACTAGTTATGAGAATTCTCAGTAATCTTTCTCAATGCCGCTTTTTACGAATAGTAATATGTCATCAGCTTATCAACTTCGTCTTTTAGAATTTAAGTGGTATGTGTACTTGATTGAAATGTTATAAGTTCTAAATGATAGAGATCTTTCCACAAAATTTTGAGGCGCTTAAGTAATTGAATATCTGATCTAGAACTAAGAAAGGCAAGAACTTCTTTAAGGACACACTCCGCAGTACGATTTCAAGTGTATGATGATAGCAATCCAATTGTAATATATCATCGTTCAGTTTTTGTTTTAAAAATTTGCATGCACAATTTTTACGGTTTGTATTGCAAGTCGTTGTATGAAACACTACAGCTAGAACAGTTAGCAATAAAGAGCTATCATCTAAGATATCATATACAACTGAAGAAGTATGTAAGGAATTCCGAGTAGCTATTCAATATTAGGACCTGAAGCTATCACAGTAATTCTGTCGGCGTTCTTTTTCCAGTTACATCTGGATGTAGCTTTGTATCCCAGTGAATAAATAACTACAAAATCTAAATTTAAATTCATGAAATTTAATTTTACCTCTCGAAAATTTTCTCTTGCTCTCTTAAGGAATATACGATTGATATGAAGGTTGTTTGGATTTAAATTTACTGCATCTACTGTTAATAAATGAACAACATCTTTATCTCTCATATGGCATTTGTCTGACAGTGATGAAAGGTGAGCAGATATCAATAGTTGACAAGCTTTTTTGCATTGTGGTAGACCAGCTGTAGAAAACAAAAGTTCAACAGGTTAGGATAGATGCCCATTTTGGTTTTTAAATGTCGTGAATTGCAAGAAGAATTAGATGATAATAAAGGACTATGTATTGAAATAGAAGAAAATTAATTTAAAGTATAGATTTCTACATTGTTCCGATCTGGATATTTTTTTTAAATTTATATTTTAGCTATGTAAAATGCAGTACATTTTCATGCTAGCAGGGCTCCCAAATGGTCCGCTTTTCCCGCCAAAGTCCGTTTTTTAGAATAAAGTCCGCTTTAGACCGCTTTTTAACATTTTGGTCCGTTTAGTCCGCTTTTGTATTGTTTTTACTCAAAAATCAGATTTTAGAAATTTTCATCACATTACAAGATACTGTGTACTGACGTTTGTTACGCCCGAACACGCGGCCGCAACGCCGTTTTTCTATTGAACTTCTTTTTCGCTTCAGATTAACGTCATTACTCCTCCTTCAACCGCTGTAACATGGAAATCTAGCAAATGGAGAGGTTTGGGGGAGGAGTTATGACGTCAAATCAAAGCATTTTACTATCGAAATTCCTCACAAGTTCGTACGCCCTTGAGAAAACTTGAAAAAAAATCAAGAATGTTTCATCACTGCAATTTTCTGAACTTGTGTTCGATATGTAGCATCGCGTAAAATTACTTCCTGCGTTTGCGAGTTCAATCTTTTTGCATCTTGTTAATATTTTGATGTTTTTGACAACCAGAAGTTATTTTAACATTCATTAACTTAGATTAGCTTATTTTATGTTTAATTCCGATAGATAATAACCTCCTTTTTTTTCGGAACCATGGTAACATTAAACTTTCTTGGACTCGCCGAAAATTGCTTGCAGGGTTTTGAGATTTCAATCTCTTTGCATCTTGTAATTATTTTGATATTTTTCGCAATCGGAGGTTATTTTGACATAACACCTCCTCAGATTAGCTTATTTTTTGGTTAATTTTAATAGACAATTAACTTTTTTATTTTTGGAACCATAGTAGCATTGAACTTTCTTGCACTTCGCGGAAAGTGCTTGTCGTGTGTGAGGTTTCAATCTTTTTGTATCTTGTAAATAATTTGATATTTTTGTCAATCAGAAGTTATTTTGACACACTCCATAATAGATTAGCTTATTTTTTGTTTCATTTTAATAGATAATACTCTACTTTTTTTTCGAAACCATGGCAACATTGAACTTACTAGCACCTCGCGGAAAATTGCTTTTCGTGTTTGAGATTTCAATCTTTTTGCATCTTCTTAATATTTTGATATTTTTTGCAGTCGGAAGTTATTTTGGCATACACCACCATAGATTAGCTTATTTTTTGTTTAATTTTAATAGATAATAAACTTTCTTATTTTTTGGAATATAGCAGCATTGCACAAACTCGAACTTCACGAAGAATTGCTTCTTGTATTTGAGATTTCAATCTTTTTGCATCTTGTACAAATTTTGATATTTTGCGCAATCGAATGTTATTTTCACATATGCTATCCTAGACTAGCGTATTTTATGTTCAATTTTAGTCATGTTTAGTTTTAGAGAATCTTTTTTTTTTTTTTTTTTTTGGAAATTATGCCAACAGTGAACATACTTCGCGAAAATTTGATTCTCGTGTTCAAGATTTCAATTCTTTTGTATCTTGTAATTATTTTAATATTTTTGAAAATTGGAAGCTGTTTTGACATGTGCTACCTCAAATTATATTATTTAATTTTATTTTTAAAAACTAAAACGTTGTATCCTTATTTTTTTTAAATACTCATAATGAGTATTTTCAATTTGAAAATATAGCTCTGTGAATCTGAAATTACACATTTATGTATTACATTAAGTTATCCAGTAAAAGCAGGCTCAAATTTACATTCAGTGTATTTATCGCTTGAGCAGCATTTGTATATTTTTGGGTGTGATGACTTTAATAAAAAATTTTCTTTCTCACTAATTTTTATATATACATGAAGATAGTTACAACATTTTTTGGTGTCTGAACAACTAACGCATACATATGAAGAAATGATTTGGATACTTAGCATACTAATGAATGATTTGGCAATCCTCTAATATTTTTGAACTTAGTCAGTCAGTAGCGTAGCCAGAAATTACCTCCTGTTTTGGTGTTTGGTCATAAACTCTCATGTGTATCTAAACTTACCATATTTAGACTGGAAATACAGTGGCTCCCAAAAGTGTTCGTACACCTTGAAATTTTGAAGTAAAACCAAAATAACGCAAAACTGAATTCGAATATGAAGTCCTTTTTTTTTTCACAGCATTCCTATGCCATTCTGAATAAAACCCAGTAGTTTTTTTAAAAATATTGCCAGATTTTCTTTTTGAAATTTGTTGAAAAACGAAGAGAAAGAGAAAAAATACGCCACAAAAGTCATCGTACACTGAAATATTTTCGAATAAAATCGTGATTAAAGTTATCACATGGCGTTTTTTTATTATCTTTGCATTGTGTTGACCCTTAAAGGTCATTTGGCTTTGATTTTTTGTGTATTTATTCCTTAATATTGTGCTTATTACTTTAAAATGGCTGGTATTCGAAAAGAACCACAAACACCATTCGAAAGTTGAATTTTTCCCCCACAGTAGTGGTAAATTGGTTTAAAATGTCTCTAAATTACTTAATTTATTCCATTCTATAGTAAAGTGCTTGATAAAATGCTTTAAAGAAAGGAATCGGATCGAAAACAAGGTAAGAAAAGGTCAACTGGCAAAGTCAACAATGCGTGATCAGAGGTTTACAATTAAAAAAATTATGAAAAATACACATTTGAGTGCTGAAAAAGTTTCTGCAGAATTGAATGAAACATTTTACGTTTAATTTTCACCTAAAATTGTTCGCCAAGTTCTGTATTTAGCTGGATTAAATGGGACCTCTTCCTGCAGAAATTTTCTTGTTCGTACGAAAAACAGTAAGCTTACGCTTTCCGTCGTAATATCAATGATAAATAAGCTCAAAATGTTTTGGAACAACGTCTTACTTATAGATAAAAATAAATTTAACACTTTGGGTTCAATTGTTGTATAATTGTAAATGGAAGAAAAAATGAGGAATTTCATCTTAGGAACTTAGTTGGATCAGTTAATCAGGACGGTGAAGGTGTTCTAGTGTGAGGGGGCATTACAGCATCAGAACTTGGAAATTTGGAATTTTTTGATGAAATAATGAATCATTCTGTTTATTTAAATATTTTAAAAAGCAATTTTAAACTATTAGCCCATAATTTGGTAACCGGAAACAACTTTGTTTTTTATCAAGATAACGACAAGAAGCAGGCTTTTGCGTTTGGTGCCTCAAAATTTGCTCTTACGTTTAGAAATATCTCCTCAATCGCCAGATTTAAACTTAATGGAACATATCTGGAGATATCTGGTAGCTGGATTACGAAAATACACCATTGAAACGAAAAGCGAACTAGAAACAGTAAGACTCGAAGAGCGGCTGAATACTTACCCAGAAATTGCATAAAAAAAGAAAGAAAAAACAATGAAATCTATTCCCATACGTTTAAAAGCTGTTGTTGATACTGCATGATATTCTACTAAATAATAACTTTGTAAAAAGTTAGATTATATACTAATTTTTTGACATTTTTTCAAAGTGTACGAAGACTTTTGTGAGATAAAATTTCCGGCAATTTTCGGTTTTTAATTTTTTAAAAATTATGTTTTAATGTTTTATTAAAAATTTTCATGTAGTTTTGTTAAAAATAGATCATAGATCTTATAATAAAATACCTATTCCGAAATATCAATTCTAACCAATGGATAATGGCCTATTCCATTGAAAGTCGTAGGTGTACGAACACTTTTGGGAGCCACTGTATGTAAAAACCAAGGGCTGTGGAAGGGGAGGGGACCTCCTGGCCTCTAAACTATATCTTCTTGTCTTAAGGTACCTTATATCAAAATGAATTCTCTTTAAACTGGTTATGTGAAAATTTTGTAAACTACTATGTGCTAAGGTGTTTAACTGAATCTAAAAAGTCTTTATTGGGTATGCACTTATTCATCGGTCACTTAGGTGATTATTTTTAATTAGATAGTTTTTACCTGTTAATTAATAGAAAATTTATTTTACAATTAAAGTTACTCTGTAAGATGGTTAGTTACATGCTTGCTTGTCACCCCCCCCCCCCCATCCAAATGTTTGTGTAAATAATATAATTCAATGGATAAAAAATTCAGTTGTGCAGTTGGTGATAAGGATTTAACATTAAAATTCATTATTATGGTTAATTAACGAATTATCTTCACATATTTAGTGCCAGGCAGTTAATTTACCTTTTGTTGCTTCCCTGGGTTTAACTATGAATGGTCCTCCCAAGGTCCTCTTTTTAATCCTAACAGGTCCTCTTTGGTCCCCTTTTTGATTCAAAGTGGACCTCTTTTACCCTTTTCTATGGCTAAAATGTGTTAGGAGCCCTGTGCTAGGAGTAATCGAGGATTTTTTGAAATTTATATTTTAAAAATTAAAAATCGCATAAGCATTTAGGTATGTTTATAACTAAAGAACAGCGACTTAAAATATAATCACAATTACTTTTATTTATAACATTGAAACCTTGTGACTCTACTTGCCACACCTATTACATACAGGGAATTTTGTAAATCAAAACCCCCAAAGCATGGAGGGTGCAATTTGTTGTTGTCAAAGATCATTCATTAATGGCCTAGGCCATTCATTAATGGCCTATAGAATCCCCTGTGTCTATCTTGGTGGGAAGAAACATTCCCCTGCCGCTTGGTTGGAACAAGAGCAGAAAAGCGGTACGCTTGACCCAAGGCCATTGGTGTACATGTACCCTCTGTAACATGTTAAATTTTACAGAATGAAGATGTGAGAATGGTCGGTCTGGAAGTAGCAGCCTCTATTGAGGTTCAAAATTGCTTTAAATATAAAACGTTAGAATATTTTTAAATAAAAATGAGAAAATCCGCAATTTTTTCTTCGAAATTCAAAGAAGGGGGCCTTAGGGGCACGTGTTAATATTCATGGATTGACTTAAAATTTTGCAAGGATCATTTATTTGTATAATGGAACAAATTGAGGGGGCGTCGTATAAAATATCTGCAAGTTCAAAAATAAGGACCACCCTAATATATATACATATACATATGACCTGAAGAGCCAAAAAAACTGGTACACCTGCTTAATATCGTGTAGGGCCTCCGCGAGCACGCAGAAGTGTCGCAACACGACGTGGCATGGACTCGATTAATGTCTGTAGTAGTGCTAGATCCAATTGACACCATGAATCCTGCAAGGCTGTCCATAATTCGCTAAGAGTACGAGGAGGGGGAGATCTCTTCTGAACATCACGTTGCAAAGCATCCCAAATATGCTCAATAATGTTCATGTCTGGAGATTTTGGTGGCCAGCGGAGCTGTTTAAAGTCAGAAGAATGTACCTGGAGCCACTCTACAGCAATTTTGGACGTGTGGGCTGTCGCATTGTCCTGCTGGAATAGCCCAAGTCCGTCGGAATGCACAATGGTCATGAATGGGTGCAAATGATTAGACAGGATGCTTACGTACGTGGCACCTGTCACAGACACATCAAGACGTATCAGTGGTCCCATATCAGCCCCACTGCACACATCCCATACCATCACAGAGCCTTCACCAGCTTGAACAGTCCCCTGTTGACATGCAGGGTCCATGGATTCATGGGGTTTTCTCCAAACCTGTACGCGTCCATCCGCTCGATACAGTTGAAAATGAGACTCATCAGACCAGGCAACGTGTTTCCAGTCTTCAACAGTCCAGTGCTGGTGTTCACCGGGCCCAGGCGAGGCGCAAAGCTTTGTGTCGAGCAGTCATCAAGGGTACACGAGTGGGTCTTCGGCTCCGAAATCCCATATTAATGATGTTTCGTTGAATTGTTCGCATGCTGACACTTGTTGATGGCCCAGCATTGAAATCTGCAGCAATTTGCGGAAGGGTTGCTTTTCTGTCACGTTTAATGATGTTTCGCAATCTTCGTTGGTCCCGTTCATTCACGATCATTTTTCGGCCGCAGCGATGTCGAAGACTGGATGTTTTACCGGAATCTTTATATTCACTGTACACTCGTGAAATTGTCGTACGGGAAAATCCAAATTTCTCCTCTACCTCGGAGATGCTATGTCCCATTTCTCGTGCGCCGACTATAACACCACGTTCAAACTCACTTAAATCGTGATAACCTGCCATTGTATCAGCAGTAACCGATCTAACAACTGTGTCAGACTCTTGTTGTCTTATATAGTCGTTGCCGACCGCAGCGCCGTATTCTGATTGGTTCCATATCAATTTATTTGCATACGCATGCCTATACCAGTTTTTTTGGCTCTTCAGTGTATATACATATACATATATATATATATATATATATATATATATATACATATATATATATACATATATATATATACATATATATATATATACATATATATATATATACATATATATATATACATATATATATATATACATATATATATATATATATATACATATATATATACATATATACATATATATCAATATATATATATATATATATATATATATATATATATATATATATATATATATATATATATATATATATATATATATATATATATTGCAGTGCTTTTTTATGTTTTCATGGTTTATTTATATATTTTTTTATTGTAGCATAATTTGGTTCTGTCTAAGTTTTACATTAACATTTTTTTTCTAGTCTCACTGATGTTAATGAAGAAGTTTTAAAAATTTTAATGGATTTTATATGCCCAACTTGTTAGTCGTGGAGATTTACTGCTTGCTCGAGCGCTGAGGAAAAAAGTTGTAGAAAAATGTGATTTGAAACAAAGAAGTCTCTTGAATGTTCCAGTACTTTTGTCTTCAATGGCTGTAACAACTCACAAAGCTTCTCTTCTGGATTTCAAATCTGAAAGTATTGCCGAACAAATGACTGTGTTAGACGCAGATCTCTTTCAGAAGATTGAAGTAAGTTTTTTTGCTCTTGTGTTACAGGCATTTCTTTATAATTTTCTTGGGAATTATCACTTGCTCTAAATTAACCGTTCAATGCAAGTGCTTTTTGGGGATAGAGTTATTAATTCTTGTAACTTTCAGGGATTATCTTTTTTGCATTAATAGAGTGTTTTTCTTCTTTCATTTAACCCTCACTTTTTGGCAAGGTCAGGTTCGCTGTGAGAAGGTAAAGTACAATATCTTCAGAAATGAGTTTTTGAGATAGTATTTGATAAATTTGTTTTGGTATTCCATCCTAAATGTAGGGAAGTATAGAATTTTACTTCTTTTTATGCTTTATTTTCAGCGGAAATGAAATAAGCTTGCTTGTACAATAAAGTTACAGTACATAGATTAAAAAAATGAAACATTTGCAGACACTGACTTTACCTTCCCACGGCAGATGTGTAGCTGAAATATAGATCACATACAGTTATGCTTTGTAATTTGATATGCTCATTTCAGATTATTAATTAGCAATTAATATACACCCCCATCTCTAATTCTTTTGTAAATAATTCATTCTGAATAAATAGATGAAGGAAGTTAAAAAATTAAATTTAGCTGTTGCTAAGAAAATAAGTTAACTTTTAATATTGAAAGGAGAACTAGATCACTAATAATTCCTCCAAAAGATTTTTTGTAATGTATTTTAATATTTAATCATTCCTTTTTTAGTGAATTCATTTGAAATACCCTTGTCATTTGTTATAAACTTATTTACTGCATTTTTTTCCCCTTAATTGTATTGTATTCCCATTTCTTTTTTCTTTCTTTTTTTGAACATGCATCTTTGTTTTGCATTATCATTACAGAAACGTATTTCTGCTATTTTAAACTGCATGGTTTTCAATACCTAAAATTTATATTTTTACGATTCATTTTTCTCCCTTTTTTATTTGTTATTTTTATTATTTCACTATCATACAATCTGCCATAGATATGCATCATCATTTTTAATGTTGGGTGATCGTTCAGTACATTTTTGGAATCGGCTCCATGCTGTAAAATGTTCCTTCTTTTAACTTATATATTATTAAGTAGGCAAAATAACCCCATTTTTGTTAGTTCTTTTTTTTCCTCTTTGTGTGATGCCATATGAAGCTGTTCTTATGTTGCTATTTCCCTTTTTTTTAACAGGTTGATAATAATATGGTAATTTTGAACAAACTTGATAGTGATATTTTAGATTTTATTGGTTTGCTAAATAGTTAAATAGTTTTGGTGAAGTACTTATTTAAAAAAAAATTGTTTTGAGTATTTTTGTCACATTTTTTGCTTGTGTACAAAAAAGGAATTTTACTTATTAACCAACAAAAATAGGACTATAAGCTTATGTAGTCTTTATAAACCCCTTGTTTTGTTGCGTCAATTGCACCTTTTTTGGGGTTTAACAATTTTCAGGTTAGGAGTGCTTTAGTAAACGGCGCCCCCCACTGCATTCTCCCCTCTTACCTGTCCACTGTGAGAGGCAACTACATGTTGCTTTCATAATCATTATATGGCTTGTATCAATAATCAGAAATAATGTAACCAAAGTTTAATAAGAACTTGTCGATTTCTATCAACTAATTTTAGCTACATGCAAGGACTTTTTTTAAGAATTAAAAAAAATGTATTTGAATTTAAAAAAAAAACAGAGTTGACGAAATAAGAAATTGTTTGCACAGATGGAGCACCTTGCATGTTTAGCAGCATAAAAGGATTTGTTCCGTTATTTCCAAATCGTTTGTGAAAAAAAGGTTTAAAAGTAAAACATTGCATAAAGTTTAGTAAAACATTGCACTATCCATCCAGAATTTCTTTGTGGCAAGGACTAATAACTTTTCTTCTATTACTGACACTTAGTGACCTATGTTAACAAAATGCAAGCTCTTGCTCTTGATTTAAGATTGTTATAGTTCTGAATCGAAGATGATATTATGAACTTTTCCTGAACAAAATGGAAGAGGCTAATGAGATTTTACTCCTTCAGTGTAGTGTGTGTCATCTTTCCAAAGCAAAAATACTCATAAGATATTTTAGTGTAATGGAGTTTGTTTTAAAATATTTTGATGAAAAAAGAAAGTTCTCATTGAGTTCTTGCTGTTAAAGAACGGTAATTCGCTATTCAATTTAGATTTTCGCACCATTTTGTAAAAACATATAAATAATTTAAATTTTAAATTACAGGAAAAAAATTTATGTTTCCCACCTTTATTGTTTGTGTATCTGTGCTTTAAAATAAACTTTTGCCTTTTTTCATCTTACTTTTGGAGAAGAAAGATAAGCACATTTCACAGTAATGCTGGACTTACCTATGTTAAATGAAAAAATTTTCCTAACTATGATAGAAATACAGTAGGTTCTCTGTTTAACATTGCTCTATTTAACGATGACTTTTCATGGTCCCAGATGTTCCACTATAGTGTTAAAAGCATTCTATTCAACGACACTTTCTACTTAGGGAGGTTTTTTGTGGTCCCTTGAAAGTTGTTAAACAGAGAGTCAACTGTATGTGCCAACATTTTTTTCAAATTTGTTAAATTTTGCCATTGGATATTGTTGTAGGTTTGGCTCAAGATGTGTTTGTGAGCAAATGTTTTAGTAAATATACAAAAAACAAAATCTCATTCAAGAAAACAAATAATTTTGTTAACATCTTCAAGAACTAATCCCAATACAATCCAGACTTGATAGAAATGCTTCAAGTTCATTTACTTCATTAAGTAGACTATTTAAGAATTATTTGAAATGAAATACAAAGCAGGGGGCTTAATTGAACTAAGCAATGTGACCAGAGATCTACTGTGCTAACATAATTGTTTACCAGTGTATCTTTCAAGTTATTCATTTTTTAAAAACAAGTAACCTAACTGATTGAGAGCCTTTAAAAATGTTTATTAACAATAAAACCTAAGTTTGAATTTATCATATCATTTTATATATTCTCTCCTCAGACTCAAAAAAACTCTAAAGTGTCATGTTTTTTCTCCAGACTGGCACTCACCTGAAAAAGGTTCACCACTCCCGATATAGCTAGTCTCCTTAATTTGCATTTACTACTATTTGTTTTATCTCACATCTGATTTGCCATTAGCTAATAACCGCACTTCTGAAGGGAAAAAGAAGAATTTAATTTTGTAATCTAAAGCTACTGCTGAGTGTTTTGTCAGTTATAATGTGTACCTCAACATTAAAATATAATTCAACCAATTATGCATTTCTTTTTGCTTCATGTGCATGCTTCCCAGAATTTATCAAATACTTTTGAAGTACCTGTGATTAGTTCGATACTTTACTCTATTTTGTTCTTAAGTTCACTCTCCTATTCAATATTCTGCTTTGGTAAAAACTATGTAATTAAGACAAAGAAAAATCGTTTTTTTTTATACAGATGAGCTAGTTATATGTCACACATCCTTTATACATATTAGCATGAATTTAATTACAAAATTTGATATATTTTTTGAAAGTAAGCAGTCTTAAAATCTAAATGTGTTTGAGAAGTTTGTATAATCTGTGAATATTCTTCAGATTCCAGAGGTGCTTCTTTGGGCAAAAGAACAAAAAGAAGAGCTTAGTCCAAATCTTACTACATTTACAGAGCATTTTAATAAAATGTCTTATTGGTAAGCTAACTTTTCATTGCGTTTTAAAAATAAGTAGTAGTGTACAAGGGCTGTTAGAAAAGTTTCAGATTATTTTTTGTGAAAATCTGATGAATATAAATCTAACATGCACGTATAAACTGATCTTGAACCTTTGTGCATGTTCATGAATTTTTACCGTTTGTCAATAGTGTCAGTCAATGGAAAACAGAGTTTGGCTGAGTTAGTGTGTAGGGCTAACAGTAGCTTTTTTTTTTTTTTTTTCAAGAAAAATGAAGGAAGGTATGATAGAAGGAATGATGGAAAAAATGTGTATCAGAGGAAGGAACCTATGTAAAAAAAGATGGTTTATGTAAAATGTATTTGGTTGATACAATTTTTTAAAAGAAATTCTGGTTTAGATTTGATTTACCCTCATATATTTCATACAAAATGGCATATATGGGCCTTTTAAAGAAAAACGAATTTCATTAATGCCTCGTGCACTGCTTTGCTTTATTCCAATTCAACATCTGACTGTTCTTATTGAAAGACCCTTTATTAACATATTGAAAGGCAATCACTAAATATTTAAGTTTTTGAGATTATTTGGTAAGAGCATCAATCCACACAGGTTCGACGAATGAGTGTGCTCGACCATTTTTAGTTTTTTTGAAACTCATGTCCCAAAAAGCTGCACATGAAAGATGTTCAAAACCACTTTTATTTTTTCTCTAAACTGGAACTTTGATTTTTCAGAGGTCATCAAAGTGATTTTCCTAGTCAAAAATGGGACTTTTAGGCCTTTACATTTTGGCCAAAATCTTTGAATTTCATTTATGGCAGTTAATTTTATGCTTTGATGTTAAAGTGCATAAGATGATAGTCTTACATGCTGAGTTATGTGGCTGTAGCTTAATAATTAAAATAATGGCAACAGTTTAAAGTTCATGGTCAAATGTAAAAATTTTACTCATTTCAAAGTGAGATAACTCGAGTATTGGACAGAAACACAAAATGAAAAACAGCAAAAACTAATCACTGAAACCGTGTTAATAAGAATATGTAACTGTTGCTGTGTGTTTTTTTTACCCCTTAAAGATTACAGCTCCTCAAAAATCGGAAAAATGACATTTGCATGTTATATATATTGTTTTGTGTATTTGGTTTGTGAAAAAGATACAGGTCTTTGAAATTGAGGAATTTTGCTATTTAATTCACACACTAAAACAGAAATTAAAAGTTTGAAAACTTCATTGCATCTTTTTAAATTACGTATATTGTGCTCTACGTAATATATTATACTGAAAAACCATATTGCAAGTATAAAAATAATTATTTTGATTTGATAACATAGAAATATTTGGACATGAATGAGTAGTTCATACTTGATTGACAGCTTTAGTTCATTTATAGACTATACTGATAATCTACAGACACAAATTTTAAATACATACAAACATACTCTCATTAACTTATATAACCTGCCTAAACACATGCAAAAGCATTATCTACATAGTTGAAGGGTGAAAAAAAGTGTTTTTCATTTCTTGCTTCACTGTAGTTTTAAGAAAATGAACTCATACAGTAGTATTATAGTTCTAGTGGTGACACAGTATGTGGCATACCGAAATACTTTACTGAAATACACAACAAAAATAGAAAGAACTTTGTTAATTTATGTAATTATGAAATGGATGTCAACTTGAGAGCTGAATGGCATGTCTATGCACTATCCCATGGTAATAGACAATGTACTGCATATGTATAGCCTGGAGCAAAGGAGAGTCAGAGGGGACATGATTCAGTTATTTAAATTTATCAAAATGAAAAATGTAAATGGATTAAATTTTTGCGGGGAAAGCAGGAGAAGGGGTCATTGTTTTAAGCTATTTAAATCTCAGGCTAACTTGGAAATCAGGAAAAACTACTACTTTAGCAGGGTCGTGGGCACTTGGAATAGCTTACCGGAAGAGGCGGTAATGAGCAAAGGAGTGGATAGCTTTAAGAGGGCCATTGATCTTCATTGGGGACTAATTAATTGACTAGGACCAGCCTAGCTGGGCCCAGAGCCTGTTGCTGGTCGTCACATTTGTATTTGTATTTGTATTTGTAACGGAACAGAGGAATCGTAAAAAGAATTGATGCTACTAAGAGAAGCTTACGAAGAACTACTGGAAGTCACGTTTTAATTCCTACAGAAATGTATACCTTCTGCTGCATTTTTGCTACTAAACTTTGCATGTATCCTTGTGAGCTTTCAGCATATTAAACTAGCTGAAAAAATGCTGCAAGAGAGGTTTCACTCTGTAAACAAAATACCCAATACAACATTTAATCACTCCATTATACCACCCTATTTAAATATTATCACAGTAAAAATATTGTCCCCTAGCAATAGGTATGAAGAATAGTGTGTTACTAAAAAGACTACCAAACAAAAAAAGCCCATTATTGCCAAAATGGCTGATCATTAAATTTAGAACCCCTGTCATTGTCTTGGTCCTGGTACAGTTTCAAAGTATCAAATTATGAATGTGCCTTGATAAAGCATTCTAAAACACCATATACTTGAGTCACCTATACAAGTATAGGACTACTAGATGATTTCATTTTTTTTCAAAACTACGCTCAAACAAGAAATAAAAAACTCACTTTTTGAAATTTAAATTTTGTATATATAATGTTTTTGCCTATGTTTAATGCAATTTAGATATGTTAATGTACTGAGAGTATGTTTGTATGTATTGAAAATTTGTGTGTGTAGATTATTAGTATAGTCTATAAATGAACTAAAGCTGTCAATCAAGTATTAACTACTCATTCATGTCCAAATATTTCTAAGTTATCAAATTAAAATAATTATTTTTATACTTACAATATGTTTTTTCAGTAAAATATACTATATAGAACACAATGTACGTAATTTAAGAAGGTGCAATGAAGTTTTCCCACTTTTCACTTCTCTTTTAGTGTGTGAATTAACTAGCAAAATTGCTCAATTTCAAAGACCTGTATCTTTTTTAAAAACCAAATACACAAAACAATATAGACAACATGTATAGTACTTGAATGGAATATTCAATTGGCCAAGAAGTTTTGTTTTTAATTCCATCCCCTTTTGGTTTACAGGGGTCTAAAAATGTCATTTTTCCAATTTTTGAGGAGCTGTAATCTATAAAGGGTAAAAAAAATACAGCAACAGTTAGATATTCTTATTAGCATGGTTCCAGTGATTAGTTTTTCCTTATTTCATTTTGTGTTTCCATCCGCTATGCGAGTTATCCCCCTTTGAAATGAGTAAAATTTTTACATTTGACCATGAACTTTAACCTGCTACCGTTACTTTAATTATTAAGCTACAGCCACGTAATTCAGCATGTAAGATTATCATCTTATGCACTTTAACATTAAAGTGTAAAATTAGCTGCCATAAATTTAATTCAAACAGAATTTGGCCAAAATGTAAAGGTCTAAAAGTCCCATTTTTGACTACAAAAATCACTTTTGATGACCTCTAAAAAATCAAAGTTCCCGTTTAGAAAAATAATAAAAGTGGTTTTAAGCATCTTTCATGTGCAGCTTTTAGGGATATGAGTTTCAAAAAAATTAAAAATGGTTGAGTGCACCCATCCATCGAACTCGTATGGGTTGACCCAGGATTGAAAAAACATTTTCATTTCATTTTATCTGTGGCATAAGAAGGGGAATGATGTTTAGGTTCGTACCCTTAGCTTGAATATTAATAGTAATTAATTAGTTCTTACAAAATATAAGTTCTTGTAAATTAACTCCAATTATGAAAAGTAATGAATTTCTCTTCTGTTCAAAATATCTTTTTCATCATGTAACCAATTTTATGTATATGAATATAAATGGGTCATTCTATGCAAAATGAGCAATTCAGCTGTGGCTGACATGTCACAGATTCCAATGAAAATTTTTATTTAGGTAAAACATGAATATATATGAGGGCATGCAAAGTATGAAAGTTTAAAAACTGTTTGTTGCTTTGTTATTCATATTAGAAGTTGTTGCTTACGCTAAGCCTAAATTTTCAGAGTTCATAGTTTGTGACTCAATAACTCCGTAAATTATGAATGTACACTCAAAAAATAAATATTTCCACATTCTATAAACAAAATTCTATTAGGAAAAAGGAAAGTAAAATTTTTTCGGAGCTTTTTTTGAATCTGAGATATTAACCAAGATTTAAAACTTGTCAATTCACTTCAGGTTTCAAATCACTCTTCTAGCTCTTTTAATAAAAAAATAACAGCAAAAAGGATTCAGATTGAAAAACTATCTATAACTAACTATCTGCTCTAATTTAGTAATTGTTTTTGAATTCTTTAATGATGAAATCGTACTTTAAAAAATCAAAATTTTCCGAAATTTTCATTTTTTTCCTCAATTTCAGATGTCTATTTGAACATGAGGGAATGCCCTTAACTGACTCATATTTTTATGTAACATATTGAAGTGTCGTTTAGATAATACTAAATTTTAATAATTGGAATCAGCATATTTTTGTTAATAGAGTAACTTGAACTAAAGCAAAATTCCATTAGTTGATGCTATTTATTGTAAGTTGATCAAGACTTCACATTTCTTTCAAATTTCATTTTCTCAAAAGTATGTTTATGAAGTACTTGCTGAAATGTTTCCCTAAGTATTGTGAAGTAAAGACTAGTTCAGTATGCATAATTAACTATAATTGTGCCACTGAAAGTTGAATTTTCCTCTCCACCTGTGGTATAGGAAAAAATAATTAAAGTTTCTAGAAAACTTATCATGTCATCATGATTAAAAAAATATACTGAGTTTAAAGATTAAGAGTGAGGACAATCTTGTCTAATTCTCAATAGCATTTGAGATTGGGCTATGAGTTTGAGGAAATTTGTTTTATCCATGTATAAGTATATTTGACGAAATGCACCCATTTATTTCAACTGACCTGCTGCAACGTTCTTTGAAACAAAAAGATTCCTTTGGTAGCCAAACTCGTGTATTTTAGTTATAGCTTTTTTTTTCCAGAATAAAAATTGCCAGTTAAACAACATTTGCCACACAATAAATCTAATTTTTAATGGAAAGCAAATCACTTTTCTTTCTACTATCAATGGCAAAACTGCATATTATGGCATATTGATAACACTATCAAACTATTATCCATCAGAACATGTATGCATACGACATACAATAATCCAGTTTATAACTGCAAGATATTTTCAACTTCTGCCTGCTACAATAATTAAAAAAAAAAAATCACGTATGAAATTATCATATCATCTCAATTAACACTTGAACACCTAAATTCCTTGTCTCAGATTTATCTCAATCATCAGTGAAAAGAGCATATGTTTAAAGATGAGTTTAGAGATCAGGCTTAAATCTAACATCAATGATTTCATTTGTTTGTTTCATAGTTTCATATATATAGTCACTATTTGTGACTAGATAATGTTTTTATACTCATTGATTTTATACATCGATATCTTTTCAGATAAGTGATTTTCTTATTAAGTTACTGAATCCACATGGACCGTCACCATAGTACACATGACCTATTAAAGATGAGTTTTGTCTGAAACTACTTGAAATATATTAATGAAAGTACTATTAATGTCTTCAACTGGATTTTCCTTAAAAAAATAGCCACAAATTTTTAACCAGATTGAAAGATTTTTTTTTTTTGTGGACAGCAACGAAAGAAAAAAGAGAGATAAATTTTATCTGCAAATTTTTTTTTTATAAAACTCACATTATAGCAGTACATTTTTAAAAATTAAAATAAATGTTCGTAAAACTTACTTTTGCATCATTTAGTCGTTTATCTAGCTATTTGAATTCTTGAAATTTCACATAAAAAGCAAAGAAATTGCTATTGTTTTAAATTTTATTATCAGCTTAGAAATCGAAAACCAATTCCGAGTTTCTTCAAGCAAGCAGTAGAAATACTGCTCTACATTCTTGCAAAATTTAAAGTTGTCTGAATTTTCCCTCATTCAAAATTTTGTGTCTATGTGAAGGGGAAAATCATCATTTTACAAAATGTTACTAAGTTTAAAATTAATTTTGAAGACAAAGGAGTTAAAATACAACTTCAAAAGTAAGGTATTTCTTTTATGATACTTAGCATTTTATTTGGTATTAATTTCAGCAAAGCTAATACATTCCTTAAAAAATGAGAGTAATAAATAAAATGCTTAATTATGAGAAAACTGAAATATTTTCAGTTTTTAAAACTCAGTTAAAAGTTTACTATAATAATTTTAAAAATTTTACTCATATCAAATGAATTGCCCTACGCCATAAATTACAACAATATAGAATTTTTATGTTTTGATTATGTTCGACGAGCTCAACTGGTAGCTACCGGTTAATCGATCACGTGACATCTAATGATCACGTGCTTCAATCAACTAATCAACATATTAATACGTTAACCGGTTGATGATAGAACGCAGCGGTTAGCAACCGGTTACTCAGTGGTCGACCGGTTAGGATCGCCGAACAAACCCAATTACAGTACATTGGCGAAATGAGAAATAAAAACGAGCGCGTTCTATTAAACAGCATGGTAACCTGGATACATTAAAGCAACCCCGAGTAAAATGTAAACAGAGCCGCCCCTTTAAATTGTGAGGTAGAATCTGCAATGCGAAATATTGCTGTTTAAAGTTTTAGTTCGTTTTAATTTCACGATTTACTGTTTTTGTGTTGTGAAATATTTCCGTTTTCGTAGGGTTTCTTCTGAATCTTAATTTACCTCTGTATTGGTAATATGTTTTTTCGATTATTTTATGCTCCGAGCTTGTGTCACTCCTTAACTGTACTAAATCATTATAGTCTAATAGGTGTGAGTTCATTTGTATGCTAATGATAATAATATATTCAGAGCTCTAAAAAAAATTTTTTTTTTTTGGCCTTGTTAATTTTGCCTGAATGAACTGATAATTGATAACAATTTGCAGATTGCACCAAAATCTTAATTATATTAAAATGTTCCCTATCAAAGGAGTTTACAGCAAATATTGTATAATTGACTTTGAATTCATAGCACCTGTGATAGTTAAGTTAGAGTGGGGAAGGGAGCCAAAGTGAGTGCCCTTGGCTAGTGCATTTTTGCACCCTTTGAACTGGTTCGTTTCTGTTTTTTTCCCTTACATTCATGGCATTTGAAGCAATCCGGGAAACTTGCAGAAGGGGTTGCTATTCATATTGTATTGTAATTAACTCTGAATTTGGAGCATTTCAGAAGTGATTGGTATTCGGGGGAAAGGGGGGGGGGAGGCTCTTGAGCCAAAGTAAGCACCCTACAACATGTGAGCCACCCATGCTTTTCTTTTTTAGGTTCAAACAATCCATATAAGTTTGCAGAAGGAGCTTGCAGTTAATTATTCTTGCATTATAATTCATTTTGAATTCATGGCACTGTGGAAGTGGAAGGAAAATTGGGGGAAGGGCCAGATCTGAAGCCTAAGTGAGCGCAAAATATGGCACGCTTCTCCATGACATTCAATCGTCTTCTCAACTTCATACTTTGTGCAGAATAGGGAGCTGAATAAGATTCAGTGCAAAGGGTTGTGAAAGCCCATGGTGCCCCTACCAATCCTTACGCCCTTATGAATGAAGAACCTTTCAACAGAAGACATTTTGACAAAACTTTATTCTTTTCAGCCCTCCATAAATATATCACTTAGATTCCAAGCTAGGCCCACTATAGTTGGGGCAAACTTAACCTGGGAATATTTGAAGGCTACGCAAATCCTAATCACAGAATTACAGAGCTGCCGGTTAGGTTTACACCAGGCAGACATGGCCTCTTGTTGACCCCATCGAAATTTAAACTTCCTATAAGCAGGCCTGTCATTTAGGAGGGTCAATTACCTCACTCCTAGCTTTGAGAAATTAATGTTACATATAAGGAGTTGTAGTTTATGCAATAAAATTTGCATTGAGTAAACACCCTCTCCCACCCCTCAAACCCTGGAAAATTTTGAAATGACAAGCCTGCTTATAAGAAGTATTAGCAGTTCAGGAATACTAAGAAATTAAGAATTTCTGTACTTATTCATGTCTTGAGCAAACCAATGTGATTTTAGCCAATTGTAATAATAACTGTCAATAAGAAACAATTACCTTTTCACAGATTATAGGTAGTTCAAGTATTTGGTAAATATTCACTTCAAATTACTTCAGAGTTACCAGAAGATTAGTTTTCAGTGGCTGATTTATGGGTTTAAGAGGCCCATTGAAATATATTTTTGGGGACCCCTTTGTCTGTAATTGTCGTCATAATTGGCTGGATAGCCCATTGCGAGCCTTGGCCTTTTTCAGGAGATCCCGCCAGGCTGTCCTCCTCTTTGTCGTTGACCTCCAGTTTTTGATTTTGATGAAATCAAAATCAGAGTCCACACAGTCGACCTATCTTGTTTTTGGTCTACCCATTGGTCGCTGTCCAAATGGGACCGCACTAAAGACCGTCAACACAGCACTGTCATTTTCCATTCTTGAGAAATGACCAGCCCATCTCATTGTTTAGTTTGGTAAATTTCAAAATATTGATATTTCTAAAAAGTTTATTAAGTCTTTGTCTATCATAGAACTAAGTAAAAAAAATTAAAAAAAAGGCTGCAATTTTGAATCATCTTTATAGCCTTATGGTCCTGGGAGCCCCTTACAATTGCAACATGTTAGATCTGCCATTCTATCTTTAGAATTTTTTTTTGAGCAATCACGATTGCTTATTGTTCTCATTTGACCGTCTTTGATGTTCCGTGCCTTTTTCAACCACCACCGCCACCTGCAGGCGCGGCTCCGTCCTCCGGTAGCCGATCCTGGTCGGTAGCGTCCGTCCTAGACACACGCACGCTCATACACATACGCACTCACACACATACACACACGCCAACGTGCATACACACAGGTCTACGCTCACACAAAAGCCTACATATACACAACTAATACACATATGCCTCCGTTCAACAGGAGGGTAGACTTGGAGGGACAAGAGCCGTGTCTAGAAACAAGTGAGTAGAGTAGTAACCAATGAGTAGGGTCCTGTCGCAACTCGTGATTGTGAAAAACATATTTTGAATTCAAAATTTGAGTATTCAAATTAATATTTTAAATTTTTTTTTTTTACTTGTCTTGATGCTGTCCTAGATATTTTGGTCTAAACTCGGATTTTTTTAATGCAAAACCAAAATACATCATAGCTTCAGAACAACAGTAACATACCTAATCACAGATATAACACTAAGATATCTTACTGTTGCTTTGAGGGGACAATATAGGTTTTTTTTTTAAAGAAACACAACCGAGATTTTATTAGTATTTAAAATAAATTGATATGATATTCGGTTATCATTCTTTATTTTCAACTTTAACTTTTTAATCACCAGTTGGATTGCAGGAAAGGTAGGAAAAATTCTTAATATTTTTTGACTGTTCCACAACCCAACTAGTTTTTAACTCATAAGTAAAATGCACTTTAATATTTTTCGGAAAATATAAAAGGAATATAGTCTGCAATTTGAATTACGCGTAACTTCAACACACAGAAGAATCAAACTGAAGTATATTTACGAATTAAAATACATTGAATCAATACTGAATTAAAAGAAATGTCAAATATATCCTAAAAAATTCATATGTTTTTTACATTATATTAATCAACAATATAACAACTTTTTAGTAACGCTAACAAAATTCGTAATTGTTTCACAAAATAAGATTGTATGTGACAAAACATAAGTTTCAAAGATTTTAAATATAATACGAGTTAAAATATGAAAGCCATAACGTATGAAGATGAAACCAAGCTTTCACGACTGCACAAGGAGCATTTGTAAACAAAATTTATAAGTCTCAATACAAAATTTAACTAGCGTAATATCCATACACGACTTGCAACATTTAAAAACTTAATACATATTGTGTTCAAATAATTGTTTAATTAGACCAAGAATATCGTTCAGAGTTTAAAAAATACAGAACTTTATGACAATCGCGACTATTACAATGAACTTTGTTTTCAAACACAGGTTGCAAGCAGAGACGCTTGAGCAGAGCATAAGCAGCATTGCGCTCCGCAAAGAGCAGCACTGCGAAATTCTCGCCAACCATTTTGGCAGCTTCCGAATTTCGCTAATGCACTGTAATTGAGAGGGTTTCAAAATTCGCTTGCCGGCGCCCAAAGTTCCCGGTGCCTAAAATGCTCAGTTGTTGACTTAACAAATTGTGTCTAACTCACCAAGTTTAGCAGATGCCTTTCTATTTGTTGGGGAGAATTTCTAATCTAATAATATCTCCCCAATGTTTCTTTGATACTAGCAGAGTGAGTTCGGAAATAAGAACTTGACAAACTATTTCTAACTTTCATGAAGTTTATTTAAACGATAATATAAATAGATAAAAACACGCTGTAAATGATAAAAATAAATACTAACAACATAGTCTCTCTACATGCTACTTCTGCATGAGAAAACTAACAGTGCAACGCAAACTGCATGACTATTGACTAAAAACTTCGATGAAATAGACCCATTGGAAAATAAGCTAAGTCCAGCTAATCATTTCTAATAAAGTGCAAACGGCACGAACAAGCAAGTTCGAATGCCGAACGAGCGACCGCCTACATCGACGAGAGATGATCAAAGAGAGAGCGAACTAAAGCCGCGAGCAGTTTAAATATCCCCCCGGGTCATTAGCATATCCGAGTCACGTGAACGGACACATCACTGCTATCGTCGAGCACACGTGCCATCAGATTTCTTCTAGAAGCTTTCTATGACGTCTCCCGCGAAGGGTGAACGAAAGTGAAACAAACATTCGGTCGATTCGATCAATGTGAATGAGTGCTGATAAGAATCTTTTACCCCAGTCATGCAGAATGATTGGTAATACATTATAAGTAAGGAAAAACATTCTTTTACTATTGGTGTTGTGAGGTGATGAGATAGGATTATTTACTGTTGTCATTAACAGGCATTTATGCCTAACAAGGCCCCCCCCTCTCATCATCTCACAATGAAAACATTCAAAAAAATTCGACTTCATTTAGACATTAACACAATTTCCACATATTAATAACTATATGAGAAAAACAATGAACAAATTTTTAAAATATAAACTTGACTCTATATTACGAACTTCCAATATAGATCTAGAATCTCAAAATTTGAGAAAAACACAACATACAATGCACTTTGCTGAAAAAATTTAAAAGTTCAAAGAACAATCATCTTGAAATGTCCTTTTTTTTCTTTCGTACACTCTCGTACGTCGTAACTCATAGTACGTTTTCCACGAATTTTCACCAAAAGTTCTAAAACAAATTCTTGATCAAAGTCCTTTATAATTTTTTTTCAATCATTTTTCCGGTTTTATTTATAACAATGACAGTAGGTTAATCTGAAATATAAAATAAAAACCCACAGTAACTGTTCGAATCAGCATATAAAATATCACAGTCTTGAAAATAGTATAGTATAAGCATATATTGAGAAATATTTATGACGAAATGTAAACAAGCTCTTTTACTAACTATCTATTTCTCATTAAATAATTTCATTTACAAATAGATCACTAAAGATCTTCATAAAAAAAATGCCCCCTTCTATACTTAAAGACTGTCTGATAATTTTAACTGATTAAAATTTCATTTTTACCAATTCAAATTTTTTTTTTTTTTTTTTTTTTTTTTAATAACATTTTTGCACCATTATTTATTCAATGAAGGAAAATTACAAATTCTAACGGGAACTAGTGGCGTTTCCAATATTCCAAAATAGGGTCTCACAAAATGAAAAACAAATACACCCGCGATAGACCTTCATGCAACAATAAACTCACTCTATCCTAACTCCCGGGAAGACTCTGACAATTACATTTTCACTTTTAACGAGACGTAACAAAAAGCTGTTCGCAACCCGGTTGATAGGGAGAAAAAGCCACCGAAACATTCAGGTGGACAATTAAATTGTTAGAACTTGCAAAAACATTTCACAAAACATGATGCAAAGAAGAAAAATTTAAAGTACATTAAACAATTTTCAAAAATTTCTAAAAAATGTTTCTAAATTATATTATATTTGTACAAAAAAATTTTTCAATAAATCTTTGAATTTCCAATCGGGTGAGAGGTTTCGTGAATATGTCCGACATGTTATCTTTGCTTTTGACATATCTCACGTTAAAAATATTTTTATGAACTAAATCCCGAATGAAAAACAATTTGATATCAATGTGTTTACTACGATGATTTTCGATAGGCGATTTAACAAAATCTAAAGTAGCCTGATTATCTACATACAAAATAGATTTAATTTTACAACTTGTAACAATTTTTATTTTGATGC
Organism: Uloborus diversus; assembly: GCF_026930045.1. Lineage (NCBI taxonomy): Eukaryota > Metazoa > Arthropoda > Arachnida > Araneae > Uloboridae > Uloborus > Uloborus diversus. The sequence continues at coordinate 52,051,677 of NC_072733.1, read as the reverse complement.
ATTCGTCAATTATACGATCAAACCACATGAGTTCTTTTGCACATTCTGTCATGGCAATAAATTCAGCTTCCATCGTTGAAAGGCTAACGCTTCGTTCTTTGAACGTGCGCCATTCAATTGGAGCTTTATCAAGTAAAACAAGTTGACCGCCTAATGAGGTTCTATCATCCTTATTTGTGGCGAAATCAGCATCCGAAAAAGTTATAAGTTGAACATTTTCACATTTTAAGTTTAATTTTAAATCTTTAGTATGGAAAACATATCCTAGTAATTTCAACAATCCATCCCAGTGTACAATTCCTGGGTTGCTTTGAAATTGGCTGAAAATGTTAACAGCATATGATATATCAGGACGTGTTCTACTAGAAATAAATGATAAACACCCTAATAAACTCTTGTATGGATATTTTGACATTTCGTCAATCTCAGCTGGAGTACTAGGACAATTTAACTTTGAATAAACACATCCTTTACTAATAGGTAAAGAAGAAATAGGAATTTTAAATTTACTAAATCTTTCATAAACTACACGAATGTATTCAGTTTGATGTAAATTTAAGTCATTTCCTTCATTTTCAAATTCTACACCTAGTAGCTTTTTAGTTTTACCTAAAATTTTAATTTCAACATGTTTTTGAAGTAAATTCAAAGCATCTTTAATATCCCTGTCCTTCTTACTGAATAACACAATGTCATCCACATATAAGAGTAAAATCACATTATCAGTATAATAAACACAATTACATGATAAAAATTTATGAAAACCAATTTTAAGCAATATATTTTCAATTTCATAAAACCACAGACGACCGCTTTGGTGCAAGCCGTATATAGCTTTATTCAATTTGCACACATAATTTTCTTTTCCCTTCTCAATAAAACCTGGGGGTTGCTTCATATATATTATTTCATCAATAGGAGCATATAGGTACGCACTTTTAACGTCACATTGGATATGTAGCCAATTTTCTCTTGATACCAACAAAGAAAAGAAAAAGCGAATGGTACTAAAGCAGACTACTGGGCAGAAGGTTAGATCAAAATCTAGTCCCCTCACTTGATTAGTCCCCTGTGCGACTAGTCTACTTTTATAAACTTCACCATTTTCCCCTTTCTTTAAATTATAAACCCATCTACATCCGATAGGATTAACATTTTCCGGTAATTTGACTAAATTCCAAACATTTCTTTTACGCATAGTGCCTATTTCAATTTCCATTGATTTTTGCCATTCCCCCCTTTCATTAGATTTTAATGACTGTTTATATGTTCTAGGGATTTGAATTTCCGTGTCTAGTCAGGAAACATGAGTTAAAATTTTAGATTGATTTGAAACTTCACCCTGAAAATCATCATTGCCTTTAAAATTAAATAATTCCGGATCATACGCTATGTTTTCACGAAGACAATATTTTTGAACATCATTCAACGATCTTAATCTTTTGCTATTCCCCTTTTCAAAATAATATACGTCGTTTCTTGAACCATCAGGTCTAGGGACAAATTTCCGAATCCACCTAGCCTCCCGCATTGTTTTGCGACTGGAATCATCCCCCTCACTGTCTGAACTTTTCGCCCCCCCTTCAGAGCTACTTTCAACATCTAATTCTCTGAAGCGATTCGAATCTCCGCTTTCTTCCGAAGAATTCTTATCTTCTGCCTGAGGCGAAAGAGGCCAGAAAAGGGTATTTTCTTTTCCGTGTGATTCCTGCTCGGAAGTAAATTCGTCCTTGAAAAAGGAATTCTCTTTGAAAGATACGTTGATTGTTTCAATGACTTTATCTTTGTCTGGAAGATAAATGCGAAATCCTTTACGATTGAACGCGTATCCGATTAAAACGCCTTTTTCGGCTTTTAGGTCTAGTTTCTTTCTTAATTGTCGTGGGATACCGGCAAAACAAGTAGTTCCGAATGCTTTTAAATGTCTTACAGACGGTTTTCTTCCCCCGTAAAGTTCAAAAGGAGTCTTTTCTTGACTTGAATGACAAATTCTATTCCATGTGTATACAAAATATAACATCGCGTCAGGCCAAAAACTGTTTGGCAAACCACTTTCTTTTAACAAAACGCGTGCACTATTTGTTACTGTGCGGTTAAAATTTTCAATTAATCCATTTTGCTCTGGTGTGTACACATTTGTGAGTTCATGATGTATACCCATATTTTGACAAAACCCGTCTAGTTCCTGATTTACAAATTCCGTCCCGTTATCAGATCTGATACTGACAACCTTTTTGCCGATAAATCTTTCGGCTCTCAGAATATGTTGTTTTACAATTCCCGGAACTTGACTTTTTGACTTAATAGGATACAATGAACACCTTTTAGAATAGTCATCAATAATAGAAAGAAAATAATTTTCTCCATTTCTACCCTCTACTTCACATTTTCCCCAAACATCCATATGCAATAATTGCAATGGCTGGGTACTTCTTACTCTATCAATTGACTGGAAACTAACACGCTTAAATTTTCCTAATTTACAAACATCACAGTTTAACTTAACGTGTTTAAACTTAGGTAGGCCACGAACAGCTGAAAGATTACTAGTTTTACGAATACTTTCAGTGTTGACGTGTCCACAGCGTTTATGCCAAGTTTCAATGTCACTTTGACAGCATTCTATCGAAGGTTCTCTATTTACATGACTAGAACTAGGAGAATTTTAAAACTTTTTACAATTAACATTATAAACTCCATTATTGAGTTCAGCTTTAAAAATTAATCCCTGTTTGTCGGATACCTCCACGAAACCTCTCCCACCTTTAAATTTTGCACCACCCTGGTCAAACTTGGTGCCAGACAAAATATTTCGTCTCAAACGGGGAGAGTACATTACATCTTTGAGAATTACAGTTCTTTTACCGAACTTAACTTTGATTTCCCCTTTTCCCTCAATCGGGAAAGTTTGCTTTTTCACGGCAACAGCCATGTTTACATCATTTAGGGGTTCAAATGTCCTAAACCAGTTCTTATTTGAGCAACAGTGATTTGATGCGGCAGTGTCAAAAATAAATGTATTCCCTTTATCTTGGGTCTGACTAAGATTTGCCTCTGACAAGAAATACAAAGGATACTCACATCTATTATTTGAAGGTGATCGGCGACGCTCCTGCAACTTCCTTCTAGAACTCCATCGGCGATTTCTACTCCTTGGGCTCGTACCTTCATCCCTCCATTCTTTCCGGGGTTGGTGCTGGTTTCCCCTTTTATTTCTTTCTTGTGAAGTCATTCTTTGACGGTCTTCATTTTTGACATAAGGGCATCTGCTTCTTATATGCCCATCTTCATGACACTTGTAACATCGAATTTTAGATTTAACTTGGAAAACCTGCATCTCATTTGTCTTCTCTTCTTTCATTTCTTGACGGTTTTCTTCAATAATTAGGTCAACCAGGATTTTCTCGAATGTAAAATCTTCATTTTTCCTCATCAAAATCTGTTGAATCAGATGATCATACGTTTCTGGTAAACTTTGCAGTAATTTAAAAGAAATACAGTCCTCCGGGAAATTCGGATAAGCAACTTTGATTTTGTCGAAAATTCTCTGCAGACGCGCCGCGAATAAATTTAGCTTTTCTCCATTCTCTTTCTTGCATTGATTCAGCTCAATGAAGAGTTGCATACTTATACATCTATTCTCCGGAAAAAAATGTAATTTTAGCTTCTTCCAAGATTCGCATGGATCTTCTATAGTTTCAACTATTTTTCTTAGATTTTGTTCAATATTCAAGAAGATTAGAGAGACTGCAGTTCGCTTCCTCACAATAAATTCTTTCACATCTTTTTCTGTTACATTCGTCTTCTCATTAATGACTGGTTCTTTCTCTTTTCCGTTAGTAATGTCCCATACATTCCGTTCCATGAGAAGGAACTTCATATTCGTCGACCATTCGAGGTAATTCTTGTTGTTCAGCTTTTCAATCTGAATCGCGAAATTTGCCATTTTCTTTTTTTCAAACTTTAGTATTCTTGAATTTTGGTAAAATCTTTTAAGTCTCTTCTATCTTGGTCGCCCCCCCATCTCAAACATTCCAATAACTTCATCTTCAGATGGGTCATCAAATTTGCAGCTTCCAAAAAAAAATTTTCAAAATTTCTGAAAAATATCGAAATGTACACCATCCAACGGTACATGTACTTTTGGCAGCAGTACAACCCCGCCTTTTTACAGATGCATGTACACTCTTTATCATTTCCTAGTCTTATCCAAAAATATTTTCACTAGGTCTGCACAGGAAAGGGACTGGACCCATAACCCGTGTTGGGGAGAATTTCTAATCTAATAATATCTCCCCAATGTTTCTTTGATACTAGCAGAGTGAGTTCGGAAATAAGAACTTGACAAACTATTTCTAACTTTCATGAAGTTTATTTAAACGATAATATAAATAGATAAAAACACGCTGTAAATGATAAAAATAAATACTAACAACATAGTCTCTCTACATGCTACTTCTGCATGAGAAAACTAACAGTGCAACGCAAACTGCATGACTATTGACTAAAAACTTCGATGAAATAGACCCATTGGAAAATAAGCTAAGTCCAGCTAATCATTTCTAATAAAGTGCAAACGGCACGAACAAGCAAGTTCGAATGCCGAACGAGCGACCGCCTACATCGACGAGAGATGATCAAAGAGAGAGCGAACTAAAGCCGCGAGCAGTTTAAATATCCCCCCGGGTCATTAGCATATCCGAGTCACGTGAACGGACACATCACTGCTATCGTCGAGCACACGTGCCATCAGATTTCTTCTAGAAGCTTTCTATGACGTCTCCCGCGAAGGGTGAACGAAAGTGAAACAAACATTCGGTCGATTCGATCAATGTGAATGAGTGCTGATAAGAATCTTTTACCCCAGTCATGCAGAATGATTGGTAATACATTATAAGTAAGGAAAAACATTCTTTTACTATTGGTGTTGTGAGGTGATGAGATAGGATTATTTACTGTTGTCATTAACAGGCATTTATGCCTAACACTATTTCACATTTCTGTAGCTATCAAGTGAAATGAATGAAGTCGGAATTCAAGTTGAAAGGCTAAATCATTTTATTAATAAATCCAATAATTTAACAACTGTAAATAATCTTTAACATTGATAAATGATATAAACAAGTATGAGGGATTTCAACACTACTCAAAACATCCTTCATGTTCCAAAAGAACATCTTTTCAAAAAAAAAACATTTGACACCCTAACATAAATTACCCTAAAATGTTTCAAAAAATTTTAAGTCCCTAACTCTCATGGCGAAATTCTAAAAGACATCTCCTACGTGCAGGACATCACCTCAACAGCGAACAATCCTCTTAAAAATACGACTATCGTCCGTCGAAAATGAGAAACGCGAGCAGAAGAAGTGATTTCCTTCTCATTTCCCCCTGCTTATATAATACAGCGCACTCAATGCACGTCACGCCGGGTATGCCTACGTAAGAGCTCAGTCTGGATGCTTCCAGAACATTCGATTTGCCGCGGAGCTATCGGGAGATTACATCATCTCCCCTCGTGCTCTGACGTCACATCCTCCTTCCTGACGAAACACGTCGTTCGAAGTCGTTCTGATGTTTACACATTGATTCTCCCGATACGCGATTTGAAACAAGCGTCCTTTAAGGGACAAGATTAACTGCCTTTTCATTATTAAGGAAATACAAGTGAGTAAAAACATTTACACTTAGTCTACACTTAGCTTTCAAAATGAATTGTTGAGAATATTTCTCAAATAGACATTTTTGGCTATCATCGGTGCCCAAAGTTCCCGGCGCCCAAAACTCTCGCCGCCCAAAGTTCCCACCGCCCAAAGTGCTCGGCGCCCAAAGTTCCCGCCGCCCAAAATGCTCGGCGCCCAAAGTTCTCGCTGCCCAATCTTCCCATTTCGTTGTATGGAATGACCCAAATGTAAAATTTAAATCAAATTATGACTGCATCCACTTAAATTTTCATGTAAGGTATTATCAGAGTTGCACTTCTTGAATTGAATATTCACTGTCAAGAAAGAATTAAAAATTTGAAGGTTCATTTATTTTAACTTCTTAAATCTTCTTGTAGGGAATGATCACAAAAATCATAAAAAATGGTTTAGTATGACAAATTAGCTCAAAATAAATAAATAAATAACTGAAATAGATAATTCTTAGTAATATTCCCTGCTTAGATGAGCTAATTTATTAATTTAAACCACTTTTTGAATTTTTCATTCTATCCTCATTTGGTATATGTGTGTGTGCTTTTTATTTATTCATTTCTCAAAAAGTAGTGACAACATTTCAAAAGTAGTTTGTAGGCCTTACATTTGAAAAAAAAAAAGAAGTTGTATTGCAGTTAACTACTTTGTAATAAAGTAGTTGTGGTTTTCTACAAAAAATATTTTTTTTTTTCGACCAATGCTTTGGTTTCCATGCTTTACAGTGATGAATTTTTAGAATTCGGAGGGAAAAAATTGTTAAGAAATGTCATTTGAGAAATTAATAAAAATTAATTATTGTTTTCTACAGTAACCCACTTAAGTTGTGAAACTGAAAAAAAGTGTCTGAAGTGGTCCAGTCAAAAATGACTTTTTTTTTCTTTTACTTTTTTTTGCATATATGTGTGTACATTTTGATAGCTAAAAGTGATTTTTTTTAATTGCTTGGAATGTGTCTTATTTATTCATCAAAACGCTGGTCCTACGTTTTCCTATTTTTTATATTGTAACGGATCCGGTGCAACTTCCAACTTTCTTGAAAGGACGACACAGTTCTTGAGAAAAACACAGGAAATTTATTTACACTATGTACAGGAAAGATCATTAACAACTGCTAAATTAATCATCAGCAATTAAGCAAATATCACTCAACACCGTAAACTCAACGGTTACACACGTATTTACTTCCAAGTACGAAAAACAACACAGCGAAATGCCTCGCAATAAACAGAGCTAATACACTCTCAGTGCTAATTCTCAATCGAAACTGACTTTTTATCATACGTAACAGCTTTTTATAGGCATCGAAAGATACCTCTCAAATATTCCAGAAAATCTTAGACGGTTCTACCTCTACCTTATTTCTTTCCATTCACAAATTTTATCATTCAGAAATGAGGGGACAGTGTACTTCAGCCGAATGTACAGGGGCTGTATATTCATTACAGGAAACTATTTACAGGTTACGATACTACAATAATTTTAGAAAAAAGATAATTTGATGAACGCCAAATTTAGCTAGATTATGACAAATTAATCATAAAAATAATTACTATTTACAGAATTTAACATTTCCCCCTTCCCAAGGACTGCACGTCCCGCGCAGTACAATCCCCAGAAAGGCTGCCAAACTTAATATTACAAGTTCACAAATACACACATTAAATAATAACCAATAATACACAGAAAATACAATAATAAGGGCCAGCAGGAACAAAGGTAGCTTCTTGTCCCAATCCTATTGATTTCTGGAGACCATAAGCAAGAGATTATTCAGGATTGTGCGGTTAAATCTTTCCACCATGCCATCCGATTGTAGGTGTAGTGATGTTGTCCTAGTTTTCTCAATTCCGAGAATTTGACATAGACCCTTAAAAACAGCAGAGATAAAATTCCTCCCTTGATCAGAATAAATCTGCAAAGGTGTTCCATATCGGTCTCCTTGATAGAGCGTCTGCATTACCGTGAGACAACCCTTTTCGGTGCTTGATCTCCATGTCATATTCCTGGAGCCGCTGTATCCACCTGGCTATCTGGCCTTCCGGATTTTTGAAGTTCAAAAGCCAAGTTAATGAGGCATGATCTGTCCGAAGCAGAAATTTTCGGCCGTAGAGGTAATGATGGAAGTGTTCTACAGCTTTCACTATGGCTAGTAACTCCTTTCTGGTGACGCAGTAATTTTGCTCCTTCTTTGATAAGCATTTGCTCCAGTAAGCGATGACATGTTCGTTGCCCTCTATTTCTTGGGATAAAACAGCTCTGATGCCCTCGTGGCTCGCATCAGTGTAGAGGATGAAGGATTTTCCAGATTGAGGATATGAGAGAATAGGTGTTGATGTTAAAGCCTCCTTCAATTGTAGAAATGCATCTTCGCATTCTTTGGATCATTCAAACTTTTGCTTGCTCTCCGTCAGCTTATGCAAAGGTCGTGCAATGTTGAAAAAACCCTTCACAAACTTCCTGTAGTTAGACCTCAAGGTTCAGAAAATATTCAAGTGGCCAATGGCCGCTAGGCTCAAAAAGCTTGGTGGCCACCAGTTTTACCGGGTTTCGAAAACAGTGCTGTAGTACAAGAATGGGGGTGGGGGAAGGGGGGATTTTGACTTGTATTTTTTGAAACAAATATTATGAAAGTGATGCTAAAGGAATGCTAACAAGAAATATAAATTATATTAATCATGGAAACATAAGAGGCATAGGGCGAAGGTTGGGAGCTCCTGAAGCAAATGGTTCATTCCACCCATTTTAAAGTTTCATAAGAAAAAAAAAATCATTAAGCCAAAAATAAAGTAGTGTACACAGTACCATGGTCCCACAGTGAAAAAAAAAATTTTTAGCATAAAAATATTTAACTACAGACCTTCTCCAGTAATGTACAATTTGGCATTTACCAAGAATATATTTCCAAAAAAAAAAATCATTCTTTTTGCATTATTTGAACTAAGAGTATGACCAAACATGGCGACTACGTTCAATACGCAGCGTCGCCATGTTAGGATGACTATGAAGGGAAAACAATCAAAGGACTGGCTATTTGGCTTATATTTTAATTTGATGCAATTGAAGATTAAAAAATTACAACTGTTATTCGAATAAAAAGAAACTAGCCCCCGTTGTTTAAACGATTTTCAATGGAACGTATTCCTAATCGATCGCGAGTATTACTGTCCACATCACAGCAGAAATATAAGATATGGTTTATAGAAATATATTTTTTGATTTCTTTTTTTAATGATGTTGGATTTATAATGAAATATACAGGATTTATGGGAAAACATGGAACTTTGACTGTGGCAAAGGAATGATAAAACGGGGTGCGGGGGGCTTTGTGCAGTCAAAAACAAGTTACCTTTTTAAGTTTTAAATTAATTAATTTTTTCCTATTTTGACGATTTTCAGAATAAAGACTGTTTGAGTTAATTGGGAATCAAATAGGATCGGAACGACCTTCGAGGATTTATGTAAAAAAACATACATAATGGTGTGTTTCTTTAAAGAGCCAAAATTTGCATAATATTTTCATACTTTCAGAACAAGATTTAAAGCAAAACATAAAACTGTTTTAGAAAAGGAATTTGAAAAAAAGTACAGGGTTCATACACTTGTGGTTAAAAAAAATTCCCTTACTTTTCCAGGTTAATTTTTTAGAAAATTCCAGGTTACTCGCTTCACTCAAAATTAAATTTAAGTAACAATATTTTCAAAATAGTCAAAATTGTTCAAAGTAGCAATGTGTAAGAACTGAAACTTTTCCACTTGTAAAAAAAAAAAAAAAAAAAAAAAAAAAAAAAAAAAACCCTTGGTTTTTAAAAAAAAAAAATTCTGTCTCAAGTTAAAAAAAAAAAAAAAAAAAAACATTTCGTTAAAAATTGTTTTCATTTGTTAACTATTTGTTAAAAACAATGTACTTTCAACTTATTTTAACGTTTCTCTGATGCCACATGTCATGCATATTAGCGTTTTGCTGTAATCAGCAGCAATCTTTCTCCGCTTTTGGTTTACGATTCTTTTTATTTTCCTATTAGTATGTAACACAAAACATATTAAGCAAAGTACAAAGCTATTTTTCAGTATAAATATGATTAACTTGTTGCATCGATGGGCATACCATACAATGCATTCTATCAAAAGTCAACATCCGTCAATCATAAGCCAATGCCAATAATCAGATTTTTTTTTTCCTTTTGCATATAAATGATGCTTGCATTAAAATTAAAAATTTTCTTTTTTGCGCATTTACTTTCAATAAACATTGCTTTCAATAGACATTGAGATAAACATCTAATTATGTTTTTGTAAATTTTTGTCTATTTCCATCTCGCAAATGACCAAATATGGCGACTAAGTAAAAAATTTAAGATAATGAGTAGATTTTTGAATTTGTAGCATAAAAGTAGTTACAAATAATAATTTATCCTTAAAAAACTACAATTATAAGACAAAATAGTCAGTTTTTAGCACATAAGCGTCTAAATCAATTAGAATAAAAATAAAATTCTGGAGATAAAATTTTGCATTTTTCCAGAAAATAACCCGGAAAAAAGGGCACATTTTGCGTTGTTATCAATAGTTTGCATTGCAATAAATATCCAATGCTATTTTCGGAAACTTAGGCACTTAAAAGGTTTTGTGTACTGCCATCTTTGGAATGACCAAATATGGCGGCTACGACAAAAATTAAGAAATAATTTTTTGAATTTGTAGCATGAAAACAATTTAAAAATAATAAATCTTCATGAAACTACACTTCAGTTGAAAAGTTTTTAGCACATTTGCGTCCAAGGCAATGAGGATAAGATTAAGTTTTAAGAACAAAAATTTTCATTTCTCAAGAAAATTACATATTTAAAATAAAAAATTAAAATAAAAATAAACAACTTGCAGCACATTTTGCGTTGTTTTCATTAGTTTACAGTTAAAGAAAACATCCAATTCTGCTTTGTTTTTGGAATATTAGGCATTTAAGCATCGTGTCTACTTCCATCTTATGAATGACCGAACATGGCGACTACGTTTCATTCGTAGCTGAAAAGACTTTTCGATTAAAAAACGATTTTCTCAATTGACCCTACCATCCGCAGGCTTGTGCTTTAGAAGAAGGAAAATGTTCTTCTCCCGTTAAATTTGTGCATAATTCCTGTTCACCCTAGGAAATTTTTTCTTTGGAACTATTGAGGGGCAAAAATGGCGTCCGCGGAAGTTTTTTTTTTAGTTCGCCTTTTTTATTTTATTGCCAGCGTCATTTTGCCTCAAAACTTTTTACATTTTTTTTTTCAGGAAACATCGATAAAAACGAAGAATAGAACTCAAGGTTCAAAATTCCCTGGAAAAAATTTTTTTGGGGGCAAAATTTGAAATTTTCCTGACTTCCCAGACAATTCCAGGTTTTCCTGTAGCGTACGAACCCTGTAATTTAATAACCATATTTTCCTGTGTATTATCGGCGGGCGGCCTATAATCTGCAGGTTCTAAAATGGGCCTGAAGAAAAAAAAAGATTTGTATAATCCCAGGTGTATAATACGATGTAAAAAAATAAAGTTTGAATTTAATATACCATTTGAGCAACTAAACAGAAAACATTAAAAGGTAATTACTTTGAAGGCATAATCAAAATTTATCTAAAATATAATCTAAAATATAATGATTTCTTCTTGAAATCATGATTATAGTACACTAATTACTTGAAAAACTGAGTCAAGACAAAGGAGCAAACGCTCTGATCTTGTGCAAATGGCTTCCTAATTCACTGTATTTTTGCTTATTTTACATTGCCTGAATCGCTTTAGAGGAACATTCAAGCAACATAAAATAACCAACATTCAGGCAGTCAGTGAGAAAGGACATGCAAGCTTTGTAAAATAAACGACATTCAGTCGGAGTATGGTCTCTATCGGTGAATCCTTATTGTACTGAGGCATCTGTGGTGTGGAATTCTTTTCTTGGGATCTAAAATAAAAATAACCCCCCAAAAAAGTTGGCGACTGTAGAGATTTTTTGGGGTCGCCAATTTTGAAAACTGAGTCGCCACGTGGCGAGTGGCGACCGTAAATCTTGACCTTTACCTGTAGTACGTGCAGAGCCCCAGGAAACTTCGCAGCTGATAGATGTTTTCGGGACAACTCTAACTCTTGACCGCAGATACCTTTTCTGGATCGGTTTGTACACCTTCAGAAGAGATGATGTGACCAAGGTAGTTCACTTCCCAGTGGAACAAATTACATTTGGACGGGCTTAACTTCAGATTGGTTTCCTTAAGCTTTTGCAGCACTTACCGAAGATTAGCCAGATGCTCTTCGAAGTTGCGTCCCACGATGATGATATCGTCTAAATAGACCAGACTGGATCATAGGAGAGTCCTCTTAATACTGTCTCCATAAGATGCTCGAACGTAGCTGGTGCATTGCAGAGGCTGAAGGGCATCACATTAAACTGCCATAAGCCTTGTCCAGTTGTAAATGTTGTAGATGCTGTCTTCACTCGGTCATCAGGGTGTATCTCAACCTGCCAGTAGCCGCTCTTCAAGTCGAGGGTCGAAAACCACTTGTGTCCGGAAAGAGTGTCCAAGGTGTCGTCTATCCGTGGAAGAGGGTAACTGTCTTTCTTGGTGATTTCATTCAGCCGTCGGTAATCAACACAAAATCTGGTGGAGCCATCTATCTTTCGAACCAAGACGATGGGAGAGGCCCAAGAACTGGATGAGGGTTTGATGACATTATTCTCCTGCATCTCTTTCAGGAGGGTCTCAACCTCTTCCTTCTTGGCGTACGGTAGTTGTCTTGGATGCTGCTTAATAGGGGGGTGTTCTCCAGTGTAGATCCTATGCTGCGTTAAATTCGTACGGCCAACATCCTCTGATGTAGACAAAACAGATGCTTGAAGTCGTCCACCAATTGTTCAGCAGCAGTTCTTTGATCTTTCGATAAGGGCGCACTCCCAATTACCTTCCATGTCAAGGACTCAGAAGGCACAGTCTCGGGGGAATTGATTCTTCTAATGATGCAGTTTACTGGAGTACAAGTTGCCAACACTTCACCTTTCCGGATATTCCTTGGCCTTTCACTCACGCTGGCGACTCTCACAGGAATTACATCCTTAGAAAGGTCCACAAGCGTAGATGCTACCAGCACTCCTTTTGGGTTATTGCTTAGGTTAGGGTATTCAATGAGTCCACATCGAAAACTATTGCTTTCTTCAATAGAGCCAGGTATTAATGATTCTGACCTTGAAGGAATCAATAAATCTGTTTGGGCTATTATTTGATGAGCGGATTTTACATCATTTTCTGCGTTGAAGATGGCTATGTCTTCTCTCATTGAGTGCAGTTCATTAGTCTTGAAGTCCAGGGTGAAGTCACATTTCTTTAAAAAGTCCAATCCGAGAATGAAGGGGTCCGTGATATCAGCGACGAATGCGGTATGATGGTAGGTGGCATGCCCAAACACTATTTCTAAGTTTACTTTACCTTCAATCTCGATCTTGTCACCTGTCACAGTTTGGAGGGTAACTCAGGGCGGCGTCCATAGAATGTTGAGTCCAAATTGACAAGCCACATCTGTTCTAATGATTGTAACATTGTCTCTAGTGTCAATAATCAGTTGGTAGGGAAACCCGTTTACATGTGCGTAAACAAACAGTCCATTACTGCCGCCACTCGTCGATGAAATCTGGAAAACTTTAAGATGGGGCTCATTCCAATTTGGCGACCTCCGCCCCGCAAGATTGCCATGGCTTAGTTTTCCTGAACCTGAGAGGGAGAGGTGCTCTTCCCTCTGGTTTCTTGGCGAGCTTCACAGTTTCTTCGTAAGTGACCCTCGGCGCCACATTTCCAGCACTTAAGTGGTTGTTGATTTTGGTCCTTGGGAGCCGAAATCCTTTTGAGGGTTCCTGCAATTTCTTTTATTTGCTTTTCAAGTTCTGCAAAATATGACGAAACCGGATCAGACTCATCAGTTTTCACGCCGCGGATTGAATGGCGATCCTTGCGGGTTGCTTGCTGGGCGACCTCCAACTTCATCGCATACACAACAGCAGAATTCAGGTCTTTGACATCCGCCATCCGTAGAGCTTTCTGGATTTCTGAATCTCGAACCCCGTCCATGTAGTAGTTGAGTGCCAGGTTGTCTCGAACATCCGCAGGACAATCGCAAAAAGCAAGATGAGACAGTCTCTCGACGTCAGCCGCAAGCTCTTGCAGGGTTTCCCCGGATTTCTGGAAACGGGACTTCAACTGGAGTCGGTTGAAATCTTTCTTGCACTTCTCACCGAAGCGAAGCTCCAACGCAGATGTGAGGGCAGCGAAATCCAGGCACTGGCTGTCTGGAAGGGTCTGAAAAATGTCCGCTGCGTCACCTCTCAGGGATGCTGCAAGATGGCAGGCTTTGGATGGGTTGAGTCCCATCCATTTGCTTCGGAAATTATCAGGAACTGGGTTTTATACACTTGCCATGAAGACTTGCCGTCAAATGTGGCGAGCTTAATTGAAGGTCGTGTAGCTGAATGTACAAAGTCAGCAGAACTGCTTCCAGACATCGCCAATTTCCTTTCTAGGTCTTTTATTTTCTCCTCCATGGTATTTTCAACAATACAGTTGGCATAACAATGGCAATACAGTTTCCTACGGAATCGAATCTTTTGTCAAATATTACTTCGATTTTGTTTTCCACTGCGATAAATCGGCCTTCAACAGCCTCAAATTTTCCTTCAATAGCATCAACTCGATGCTCTATGTCATTAAATTTATTTTCCATCACAGTCTTTACTGAAGTAAGGTGTTTTTTAATTTCTTCTTGGTTAGAAGCTAAGTCATTTTTCCGCACCGTTAAATCACTTTTTAATTGTTCCTGATTAGCCGCCAATTCATTTTTCAGTTCTTGATTTGCAGTCAATTCATTTTTTAATTTGTCTTGATTAGCCGCCATATCATTTTTTAATTGTTCTTGATTAGCTGCCATATCACTCTTCACAGAGTTGATTGCGTCAAGAAGTTGTTTTAATTGTTCATCCATTGCGCGAGTAATCACCATAAAAATAAAGTCCAAATGCAAAAAGTCTTTATGAAAAAATGTCCAAAGTCACACTTACTCCAAGAAAGTCCTAAAGAAGCTCCACGTTGGGTGCCAAAATTGTAACGGATCCGGTGCAACTTCCAACTTTCTTGAAAGGACGACACAGTTCTTGAGAAAAACACAGGAAATTTATTTACACTATGTACAGGAAAGATCGTTAACAACTGCTAAATTAATCATCAGCAATTAAGCAAATATCACTCAACACCGTAAACTCAACGGTTACACACGTATTTACTTCCAAATACGAAAAACAATACAGCGAAATGCCTCGCAATAAACAGAGCTAATACACTCTCAGTACTAATTCTCAATCGAAACTGACTTTTTATCATGCGTAACGGCTTTTTATAGGCATCGAAAGATACCTCTCAAATATTCCAGAAAATCGTAGGCGGTTCTACCTCTACCTTATTTCTTTCCATTCACAAATTTTATCATTCGGAAATGAGGGGCCCGTATACTTCAGCCGAATGTACAGGGGCTGTATATTCATTACAAGAAACTATTTACAGGTTACGTTACTACAATAATTTTAGATGAAAGATAATTTAATAAATGCCAAATTTAGCTAGATTACGACAAATTAATCACAAAAATAATTACTATTTACAGAATTTGTAACAATATTCTTTTAAAATGTTGAATTTTTAAAGGTATGCTATTTT
Organism: Uloborus diversus; assembly: GCF_026930045.1. NCBI lineage: Eukaryota > Metazoa > Arthropoda > Arachnida > Araneae > Uloboridae > Uloborus > Uloborus diversus. The sequence continues at coordinate 52,036,247 of NC_072733.1, read as the reverse complement.
TCCTATTTTTACTTTCTTTTACAAAAAAGGAAGTATTGTACTTGCAAAAAAATTTTCACTCAAAAATTGGCCTTAAATTCCATTTTGCTTGCCCCCGAATGAATATTGAATTTTTTTTTTCAACCCAACCACACGTGGATATATGCCTAAGACAGGCCCGTGTCCAGAATTTCATAAAGGGGGGGGGGGGGTTTGGTTTCAATGTTTTTTCGTTCTTACCTGCACTGTCAGAAAAACACAACAGTGGCTCAAATAATTCATTTCTGTTTAACGGCTACAATGAGGGGCATAGCGGTGTGTGTGAGAAGTGGGAGGGGGGGGGTCAAAAATCTCAGAAGATGTGTTTTTAAGTGATATTACCAATTCTATTATTGTATATTTTATATACAGTAGACATGCCTAGTTTTTATTCGGCTCATGTTTATCCGGATCAAACTTGTATAGGGTCAGGTGGGGTAAAATGGGTATAAAATAGCCTACTTTTGGATTTTCACTCAAGTATTTTTGTCAAAATATTTCGTTTCTAATTTTTTTTTGTTTTATGTATACATTACATATGTTGAGAGTAGAATTAAATGATTTTCACACATAATTTGATACAAATTTATTTTTGAGAGGAGTGTTAATGACTATATGTTTTGTATACCCATTTTACCCCATGCAGGTGAAAATGGGTAGCCTATGGAGTAAAATGGGTATTAAAGTCTAAGAAGTGATGAAAAAGCATATATTTGTTCAATGCAGTGTGATAGTAAAGGCATAAGAGTCAGTTATGAAAATGTAACTATTTAATTAAAAAAAATAGTGCAAAGAGTAAATTTGACAAAATATTAATAAGGTTTCTTTGAACGCATGATATCCATACTTGTCTTTCTTTAAAAAAAGTAATGGCCTGTTGTTAATTTGTGGCGCATTAAAATTTTTTATTATTTGATGTTCTTCAATGAAATCCATGTCTACATCAGGAAAAATAAAATAAAATCCCCCATCTCGGATTTTTTAAAAGTATTTCACCTCATAAAATTTTCCTCAACAGCTATATATTTGCCAATAAATTCTTTCTTGCTTATTTCCTCAAAGTATGATACTTATATCTTTGCACCTGTGGTTAAACTTTGCTTCATAAGCATATTTTTAGCAGTTTCTATTCCAGATACTTCCTCTGAATGGAGACTTTCTTTTTCATCTATTTTTTATTTTCTTGTTTTTAAATTCCATACGTTTTTCATTTTCAACTCTTAGCCTTTCTAAAACATCTTTGTCATTTATTTCCTGTATTTTCCAGCACCTGTTTAAGTTGTTTTAAATAAATCATGCAGGTAGTTGTCAAATCTGAAGCACTTGTTAAAATTGCTGACAATATTGCACTTTTCAAATCTTTATAAGGTGACGAAATTGTGCTTTGTGACGCATACTTTTCGGATTGAAACGAGGATGTGTTCCGAGAAATTAAAGGTACATTAGAGAAATTGATAGAATCTGATTGCAATCAAATAAAAATATGACGAGCAGCAGGCTGGGCCCAGGATATTCTGAGGAAATTGTTGTTTTATGCGCAAGTGGCACATAAACACTAGAATAAGTATACTTGTGGCTTATTTTTATTTATTATGATGGAGTGAAGTTTATTTTATAAAATCATAGCATTGTGCATATTTTTATGTTTCAATCATTTTGAATCAACCACAAATGAATTAATATTCATTTAAAGGAAAATATGCTGTACCTTTTAAAACAACTTGCTGGAATGATAAGCCTAACCATATATACCCATTTTACCCCATTTTCAAAATATGAGATTAAAAATAGAAAAAATTATTTTTTTTTCTTCCCTGTAAGTTGAAGCAGCAATTAAAATGTCCAACTAAAGATATTATGACACAGTAATAAAAATTCCTCAAAAATCAGGAGCTGGAGATAGAAGTTTAAGCAGACAACATGCGGCTTGAATTTATCGACTTCAATTTAAAGTGTTACCACTCACTAAAAAATAATCTATTGAAAAAATATATCTTGTGATATAGAATTCAGAACAGCCAAGTATAATAACCAACTCAAAAAAATGCAAATTTAATTTAAAAAAACTGACTTTTTAAACCATATATTTTGACTACCCATTTTATCCCACTACCCATTTTACCCCACCTGACCCTAGTTAAAAAATATATTTTTACTTAAATAATAATTTAAAACTGTGAGTGCAAAACAGTGCTGCAACTAGAAAATAAGTTTTAAGGGAGACATGTTGAAAAATAATCTAATCTGATAAGGGTGCCGGGGTAACTTCCCCGGAAATTTTAAGCAGTATTCTAAGATATTAGGAGGAGGGGTTCAGAGGTTATTCTACTTAAATTTTTAGTTAGTTTTGTTTGAAGAAACTAATTTTTGATGATATTAAAGGAAAGCGATTCGAGGACTCTTGCTCGTATTTTTTCTGAAACTGGAATCTCAAAAATGCAAGTCAGTTGTACGACCATATTTGGTAAAATTAGGGTCCTTTTAAAACTGAAACAAAACAAAACCCAAGTTTGGGCGACGCAATTTTAAGCAATGTTGATATAATAAGCGATGTTGTTCGGGGGCTTTTTCTGGAAATTTTGCGAAACTGAAGATCTGGAAACCAAAGTTTGAAATGCTCCGTAATGCTATTGGAACGAGGGGGGGGGGGGGGGGGGGGGGGTTGGTAGGAGTAGCATTTTGAAGATTTTATTATTTTCAGACAAACTAGAAAAGAGGGAAAAAAAATGCTGGGAAACTTCAATGAGAATGTTTTGTTTTTTTAAATACCATAAACAAACTTCAACATTAAAGTTAATTTTAAGTCAAATTTACACATTTCTTTGGTTTTTATTATGTTTCCACTATGGGAGGGGTTTAACCCCTAAAACCCTCCCCTTGGACACGGCTCTGTCCCTGTCCCTAAGTTTTTTTTTTGGGGGGGGGGGCTACTTCATTGTCTAATATTCTTTTAAATAATTTTCCCCTGCGTGCTTACAGCATTGCCGGACTATTCAGTCATTCCTCCGTCGTTAATTTTTTCAAGTACTTAGAAGCGAAGGGGCTTGGGAATCCTACAATTGAGGAAAATGCTAATTGTTAAACATGGGGAAATATTAAAGAGGGTGAATACTGTATCAGAGTTTAACTCTAAAATTAATTAAAACTTAAAATACATTTTGGAAAACCGTTTCATGATTCATTGATTTTTTTTTCTTTCAATGGGAGGGGTTTAACCCCTAAAACCCTCGCCTTGGACAAGGCTCTGGCCTAAGAATATATAGACACCTGAAGTATCCATTTTGATGATCCCCAAGTTACTTACGACAAGTTTTCTCGTGATGTCCGTATGTATGTTCATATGTGTGTATGTGCGTGTTTCGCATAACTCAAAAATGTTATGTCCTAGAAAGTTGAAAATTTGTACGTAGACTCCCAGTGGGGTCTAGTTGTACACCTTCCATTTTGGTTGCATTCAGATGTTACAAAGGCGGTCTTTTACACCCTTTTGGGGTAAAATAATTGCTAATTTCAATTTAAACTCAATTGCTGATATAATTTGTCAAATACTTGGCAATATATCTCCAAGCTCCAAGGCAATATGTCGCCAAGTTTTGTCGCCCTCTTTTTGACAAATTTGGTGGTTAAAAAAAAATCTGGTTCCAATTTGGCCATGTTTCAAGAGTTAACCATTGAATCACATTAAAACTGCCAACATTGGGAAAATTTATCTGTATAAAACGTTTTATTCGCTTCGATTCAGAACAAACTTGTGTTGAAAATATTTAAAATGTTTCTTTGCTTACTCCGAGGCACTATTATTAAATTGGAGTAAAAGGAAGTCATGTGATGCACACATATGCTCGTTTTATATTCTTTCAGAATGTTTAATTTTTAAAAGTATGCTACTTATCCTATTTTTTGACAGTCAAGATGCACCATGACCCCTTCTGTGGTAGTCAGAAAAAAATAATTTTGTACATGATTAATTTTTTAGGAATTAGATTCATAAGAGAAATTATTGCTTTATTTATTTTACAAGTTAAAATTACTTGTCCAAATCTTGTCAAATGATTTTTACATGTTTATTTATTTCATTTTTAGGGCCCGATCTCGAATTTTAGAGCAGGAGGAAGCAAAGGACCGAGAAAGATACGTCGTGAAATTTATTAAAGTTATGAAATACTTAAGAAAATTAAATAATTTCAATTCATACTTGGCTATACTTTCTGCCTTAGATTCAGCACCTATTAGGCGTTTAGAGTGGCAAAGAAATATTACAGAGGTATAGTTAAACTATGTATGTCTTAAGTGCTGAGCAATTTATTTTTACTTAACATTTTCATTGTAATCTAAATATTGAAAATTGACATGATACATACTTTTCTTTTATTGTGCTTGAAGTAAAAATGTTAATAATTGTTGGTTGAACTATGCGTAACTGTCTCATCAATTATTTTATTTATTTATTCATTTTGTATAAGTACAGCATTTTCTTGTATAATTTGTATTTCAAGATAAGTTCAACTTTTCTCTTTTACTTATTTATATAATTATTATTATTTTTATCTAAAAATTTTAAAACTGAATTGTAGGGATATAAATAGCATAGTTGTATTTGTTACAAAATAAAAATCAAAAGTAAATATTTGAATGTGATTATGAGCATGTCAATGATCTTATTTTGAAATCATTTCTGAAAAGAAAACAAAAAGCATCAAGAAGTAAAAGCATAAAGTATTTCAATAGAAAATGATTTTTGTCAATTGAAGAGTAATTTCTTGTACAGGCTTCATACCAAAGTGATTACAATTCAGGAAAACAATTTTGGTCTTTTTACCTATTTTGGGAACCTGTTTTTAGAAAAATGATTTCTAGTCTTTAAAGATCCTTACTTTTTTCTGAAGTGAAAGTGCTCTGATGATTTTCTAAAGGTCTTGAGTTCTTTTCACCAAGAAGAATCTCAAAAATTCCATCTGACTTGCAAAGTTTAAAAACTCTTTCTAGCAAAGTATTCTCAAATCAAGAAATTTAATGGAAGTTGAGAAGACTAAAGCTCTGTTTATTTTCTGGTAACACATCAAATCACAGATAAGAAAATCCACATACCTAAAGCTATTCAATGCTTGTATTTTCCCCCAGCTTTTTTGAAGTGATGGAAACATTTTTCGTACAAATTATTTCACTTTAAAAATGCTTTATTATGTTTACTTCATGTGAAATTAATACTCATTTGAAATTTCCAATTTTTATAAACCTTTTCTGCACAATTGTTATAAAATAAATAATAATAATATAAAAAACAAACAATTACAAAAAATTCTAAAAAACAAGTTTGCTCTTTGAAGCCACTAGAATTGCTGACAGTATTTTGTTCTCTTTAATATTCGTGAAGATCAGCACTAGAAAAATGGCTTTTTCTGCTGGTTTAATTTCATTTTCCAATCCCTCCAGTTTTTGAGCTCAAAAGTAGGAATTTTTGTAAAATTTAAAAAAATTTAATTTGTGTTGAAGCATTTTGTGATTTTTCTATGTGTCTCTGAGATATTCAATCAATTTTTTGTAAAAGATTAAGCTTCATTTTGGTATATATTCACATGTTTCTTTCCTGCCCTAGATGGACAGTGTAAACAAATGGGGTTATCACCCCGTGCAAAAGACATTCATTAAAAAAGAATAAAAATGCCGGTAAAATCTCTATCTCTAGATGATAATAGTATTTTTTTCGTAATATCTCAAAAACTTTAATGACTCACACCAGAAAAGGTGAACTCTTATTTTTGTATGCTTACAAAAATGAGTAAATTTTGACAGCAAATACAATATCAACTATCATTCTTTCACAAATGTGAACTGACTAGATACAATTCTATATTTTGAACATGAACAAATTTCATGCGTAACCAGAGAACTAGATTCATATAATCATGAACATCAGTACTTTATTTATTCATTAGTGAATCTAACATTTCTTTTTAAGTTTTTTGGTAGTTATCTATTATTTTATTTACATACAGTCAAACTCGCTTATAAAAGCCCTGGTTTAACGAGAACTCGGGATTTTGTGAGGAAATCCTACTTAAAGCAAGCAATATTTCTGTGATTCATAAAATTTCTGTTGACTTCCAGCTAAATTTATCCTGTTTTAGGAAAATTTTCTTTTCGGAGCCATCCGAAGATTAGTGATAAATCATGAATCCTGAGAACAAGCAATGACAGCACTTTTCTTAATTTGTATTCTATAGATTATATACATTATATTTATACTACATTGCATTTATGTATAGCATTTAAAAATTATATATGTATGTGCATGTGTATTCCTCAAAAACAATGGCATGAAAAACAGACAGACAGCTCAAAGCAAATTAACCAATTTCTTTGGTACTGCACAGAGATTAAAAAGAAGAAGAAAAAAAGTGACTATGATGAATTTTTATGATTTTTTTTTTCAGGAACTCATTTTTTTTTTACGAGCACTCGGTTATGACGAGCAAATATCGTAGTCCCATTGCGCACGTTATAAGCAAGTTCGACTGTATTTTGAAAGAAAAAACGTTTTGATAAAATGTTTTTGAAAAAAACAAAACAAAAGGTTTTATGCTATCTCCTACATGTTTTATCTAAAAATAAAATATTACTTTTAAAGTTATTATTTTAAAAATTAGTGTTGAAATATTTTTGTTTTCAAACTTATGTATGAGCAGGGTAGCTGCTTGTTATAAAATTCATAATAAAAACTAAGAATTAAAAAATAGATAATGCTTGTGCTTGAAAAGTCATGACCATTTTGAAACCTTTTGTATTAAACTCTTTGACAATTCAATTAATGTTCCCCTCATTACACCTTGTTTTGAATAAGTGGGAGCAACATGCCAGAATTTTTCCTTTGAACAATATTCTAAGCACATCCATTTTGGAAAGTTATTTCTTAACTAGCTTCCTGTCCCGACCTTGTTCCAATTAAAAAGCGATCTATCTTTAAAAAATATTATGTAGGTACTTCTAATTTAAGATTTAATAGTAAACAGCATTTTTTGCTTTGTGTTTATGAGATGTGAAACAAATTGGTTTACCTCATTTCCTGATCAAGAGAGACTAACACATAATTCCCACTGAGCAATATAATCTTCCCATGTGTAACATTCATAAGAACCTTTCATTGGGAGTTATAATCACTTTAACTGGAAAAGAAATATCCAAGGACCATACAGATGCAAGGAATATGAGCCAACTGTTCTGCTGCATGTGATGTAAGAACAACACTCTAAGTCTAATTCATATTGTTCCGTAGTGATTTTAATTACGGTTGAACTCCCCTCATTGCATAGGTTAGGCAAATTAAAGCTGCACAGTAAAATTATTGGAATATTGCCTTCAGTTTTAGAAGCATAAAGAGAAGTCCCGGGGAGTTAACCCATTCCTTGCCCCGGCCGATACAGGATCGGCCGCGCAGTTTATGTTAAAACTGCCCCGGCCGATTCAGGCTCGTCGCAAGAAAATGGTTCCTAACTGCCTTCGACAAACCTGTGTCATCACGGCGTTTCTAGCAGTTTTTGCTTCGGCCGAATATGTGTCGGCGATCCTTCCAGGGGCAGAATCCTGTTATTGCGCTTCTCTGTTGGGTTCTGGTGCTTTTAGGGGAGCGGTAATCAAGCTCTTTTCCTTAGTCAAAAGGGATATAACTTATAGTATTTCAAGAAACTGTTGTTGTAATGTATTTTATTTTACTAAGATATTAACCTTTCAAGTACTCTTGGATGGGACACGTATAATGCTTTAAATATTCAGGCAATACATTTTTATCTTTTCGTGGAAGCTTTGTTTCTTAGCATTCTGGCATTTGAGCTCATAATGAACAAGTGTGAAAATGTTTCCTTACTCATTTTACCAATATTTCTAAGCTTGAATAAAGCAAAGAAACGGAAATATTTTTTTCTTGTTATCAAAGATCCACCGTCTTACACAAGCATCCTTAACTAAATGTTTCATAATCCTCAAATTTTATAATTTATTTTATGTATAATATTTTTTTAAATTCTCTTACATATCTTAATTTTGTACAAGTATGTTTTTTTTAAATTATAATGTATTTACTACGCTTTTTATTTATTTGTATACTATTATTATTATTTTTGTTTATTTATTTTTAAATGATGATATTTTCAAATTTAAACTATAACTTTTTATATTCGCGGCATCCTTTGATGGATTTTTAGTGATACGGTTTTGAATATTTTTAATTTCTCAAACAAAAATTCTGATGACCGCATCGACTATACGTAATAGTTGGCCATGAAAAAAAATATATATATATACTACAGTACAAATGAAATGATAATACAGTGAAACCTGCGTAAGTTGACCACTTGCGGTGCGCAACTTTAGTGGTCAACTTATAAAGGGTAGTAATGAAAACTTTTTTTTTGTTGTCATTTCTTGTCCCATGCATTCATTTTTTAACTAATTGGAACACTTTAAACTCACTGTCATTGTTTGACATTACTTTAAAGCAATAAGAAAAAAATGTTATTTAAATATTTTTAGAGATTATTTATCAGAATGACGCATAAAGTATCTATCATACAAATTTAAAATTTCTGTGAATCGATCAAAAAAAAAAAAAAAATCCTCATTGCCCATCCTAAAAATTCATAGCAAGTCAAAAGGGACTCAAATTCTTTATTTGATTTTTTCTTGTACATTTTTAACCATGGTAATCTATTTTTCAACAAAATACCTCCTTATTGAATTTTGGTGCATTTTCTGGGACTTAACATGAGCCCAATATGTTTCGATGGAAACATAAATATTTATAGGCTTTTCTAAAATGTCTGGTTACTTATTTGAGGCGCAACTGATGAAACTTTTAGTACAATCTAATGCTTTTGCCTAGTGGTCAACTTACAAAGGGTTTTTTACAATACTTCAAACCAAAGCTGGTGTATATTAGTGGTCAAGATAGACAGGTGGTCAAGATAGAGAGGTGGTCAAGTTACAGAGGTTTTCCTTCGTTATATAAGACAGGACTAATTCCGTTCCTGACTAAAGCGGTCAACTTAGACAGGTGGTCAACTTACAAAGGTGGTCAACTTTACAGGTTTTACTGTATCTTGAGTTCTTTTCACTTTACTCATACAAAACGAAACATTCCTTTTATCCCTTTCTTTTTCAGATTTTATTTATTGTTTTAAAATGACTCCAGTGTTTTAATTGCACCTTCTTTTATGAGATTTTAAAAATAGAAATAAAATATTTGGTTTCTTTTCAATAATACAAATACAAATACAAATACAAATGTGACGACCAGCAACAGGCTCTGGGCCCAGCTAGGCTGGTCCTAGTCAATTAATTAGTCCCCAATGAAGATCAATGGCCCTCTTAAAGCTATCCACTCCCTTGCTCATTACCGCCTCTTCCGGTAAGCTATTCCAAGTGCCCACGACCCGGCTAAAGTAATAGTTTTTCCTGATTTCCAAGTTAGCCTGAGATTTAAATAGCTTAAAACAATGGCCCCTCGTCCTGCTTTCCCCGCAAAAATTTAATCCATTTACATCTTTCATTTTGATAAATTTAAATAACTGAATCATGTCCCCTCTGACTCTCCTTTGCTCCAGGCTATACATGTTAAGCCTATTAAGTCTGGTAAATTTATTTCTTTAATTATTATTATCTTTAAAGCATATTTTAATCTTGATCATTTATCAGTTAATTCAGTGTTCCGTTTGTTGGTGAGTTGATAAGAGATGATAGAAAACTAATTATACCGATAGTCGATGTGAGCAAGTGACAATGCGTCATCGTTTCTCCCTCGTCGCTCTTCCGCTCTGTCGATTAATATCAACGATTTGTCGAACCACGAGCAGTTTGTGTTTTGTAATGTCCTAGTTTGCAAAAGAGTAAAGTTTAAGAAATTTTTTGTTTTCCTTTTTCCTTTCCTCATGTTTTTGTAGTTCTTATTATCCCGTATAAGGCCTCAAAATGCAGAAATTTTTAGTGTTTTTTTCAAAAAATTTCCTGGAGGGAGAAACCCCCGGCCCTAAAGTTGGAGATATTCTACCCTCAACCCAAAGGAGATCCCTGCATCACTCTCCTGATATCCCTCCTCCTCCAAAAAGGTAAAAAATCGCAAATAAATTTTAAATATTTATGTGAAAACGGTGCCTAAAAATAGGAGGTTAAAAATTTAGTAAAAAGTTAGGGGCCCTGAAGAAAGTTGCATAGGGGCCCATAAATCCTGTCGGCGGCCCTGGAGATGAATTTATTAAGTTTTTCCTTTTCCACTGGGAGTGCCAATAAACATTAAATTTTGTTTCTGATTTTCATGTACCAATTGTTTTTCTTTTTTTTTTTTTATTGTTTTCGTTGATTCCCTGCGGTGGGGACAAACAAAAGTCTCCTATTGAGTTTCTACTTCATTGATAAATTTTGCTTTTTATTTAAACTAGGCTTTGGTTTATATCGTTTGACATTAAACAAAAAATCAAAATATTTCTGCTGACACTCTCCTTGCAGTTATGCTATCTTAGAGATATTTTTCAAATGTTTTCCATGATGTAATCGAATCTAAAAGTATATATGAAAGTTTAAATAGTTATAAACAATTATCTGTGTTTAGGAGGGAAGTCAGAAAGTTACATGTATCAGATAAGGTTAGTTTCCTAGGTTTGTCTTCCTCTATAAGTGCGAATTCTATACATGCTGCTTGATAGGTTAGCAGGACCTTTAAATGTCAAAAGACTTTGGAAATATGTTAGACCAGGAAAATTTTCTAAATAAATTCTTAACTGACAAAATTCCAATGGGCTAGTAGGAAGAATATTGTATATTCTAGTAAGAGATCAGTCCTTCTCAATCCAGGGATGCCTTACAACCTCTTGTGCTCATTTTCTTTGGCCTCTACTTCACATACCTCTATTTTTTTTCCATGGTAATTTCTTTCTGATAGAATGTTTGTGACCTATATTGTTAACTATGCCATTTTAAATGCTTAAATGTGGTCATCGTGAAGAATATTTCTCCAAATAATTTTTATATATTTTTTTCTCTTTTTGTTCAATCTCTTTCTTATTGAATGTTCTTTGTTCGTTATTAATTGAACTCATAACTTTGAATGTGCAGTAATTATGTGCAATTACTCTTTGAAATGATCATTTTTTAAACTAAATGTACTTAAATGTATTAGCAGATGTTTCTCATTTCAATTTTAGAATGAATATAAAAACCTTAAAGAATAGCCCAAAATGCATGCAAAATTAAAACTTTTAGAGACACGGATTACTATTGTTTATCTGCACTACAAAAATTCAAGAACTAATTTGTCCAAAGAGAATCTCAGTTATTATTTGTTTGAATAAATTTAGAAGTATAAACATTCTTTGACTCTAAATGGTTTGCAATGTCCAAGGCTAATAGAATGCTATACACCATATCCTCTGCAGCCTCAAATACATGTAAAAGTTTTAGCTGTTCTTATGCTGACATTGTGATTTTTTTTTCTATTCACGTGTTTCAATCCCTCTGTATTTAGTTCAAAGAGAACCTTCAACTACTCTTTCGTTGGCTATGCTGGATAATCAATAGTTGTTTTTACGTGAATAAGAATAAAGCAGTTCAAAACATAAACTGGTAACAAAGACAAACTATTGGTTTAAAAAATTAGTATGAATGCATACATGCATAATTTATAGCCTATGTCACTCAGAATGCACCTCTCATATAGTGAAAGAATTTTCACAATAGATGCAATGGTTCTGGAGATTACGTGAACATATAAACACACAAAAACACTCTCTCTTTTATAATATTGGTATAAATGTAAAAATATCATCAAAATGTCTTTTATCGAACTTTCAATCTTAAAATTATTACTTTTTCTTGATGTTTCAGTGGTAATGCAGTCAACGCTCTATAGAGCGATCTCCTATTACTGCGACCCTTCCATTATAGCGACTTAGGCATGAAGCCCCGTTTCCTATGCCATAGATGAAATGTTATTTTACTGTCCATTAAACCGCCCGAACTGAACTGTTCATTCCAATACAACATCCAAAATTAAGTTTCAATTTTGTATTATCCTCAGGACTAACCATTCGAAAAATAATGTTTAAACATTTTATGTTTCTAAAGGTAAAATACGTATTTCAACTAAAAAGAACTATTTGTTGGTTTTGTGTCAAAAAAAGTGAGGAAAACCGCACACAAATGATAGATATTACAAATTATTATCATTATTTATTTTTTTATTTTTTCAAATCAAAACAGCAGAAATCTTCTACAATTATTGCACCATATATTTTTTAAAAAGAAAAGAAATGAACAAGAAATTTTAAACTTATTTTGTTATTTGTTAGTTGTTCTTTTTATAAGAGAATCAAGAAACTATGAGAAATTATTCATGCATAAAAAAAATGTCTAAATGACATGCAGTATGTTATAACGACCTTTCGTTAGAGTGACCGGTTTGTTTGGACAACAGGGGTCATTATAACGAGCCTCGACTGTATTTCAAATGAAATTAATTACATCATTTTTATTAATTAGAATTTATTGATAAATTGAATGTTTCATTCAAACTTAAATTTTTTTCTTTAGACTTTGAAATTGCATTAATTTTTTGAAAATATGTTTGTCTGCAATTTTAAAGCATCAGTACATTGTTTATACTTCTTGCAACTGTTTTATTGTTTAATCCCTCTGCTAAAGTGCATTGTATATAATAATGCTTTAAATGAATACCAATAATTTTTGTTTAGTAATAAAAATACTTCATAATTGGAACTAAATTCTAATACTTTTTGTCGGTAAGTAATTTAATCTTAAATTATATTTTTAGTTTAGTGACTGTTGCTGTTGTACATCTGCATAAACATTGCTTTGTACTTTTATATTCTGTTTGCATGCATTGGGATGGAAATTGATTTTCTTAGTCTGTACTTGCTTTTGTTATGTTAAAATATAATGCCTATTTTTCAGGGCCTAAAGGAATATTGTGCATTAATTGATAGTTCATCATCATTTCGTGCATACAGGCAAGCCTTAGCTGAAACAGGCCCACCATGCATCCCATATATGTAAGTTTCACTTCCGTTTTCTTTTCTAAAATTTAAATATGTTTCTTTAGACCAAATTTTTATATTCTTCATTTCATAATTTAAAAAAAAAATGGTTTTGCTTGTGAGCAAGTCTTTCTTTTATTTCTCCTCTTTACATAGTTATTTGTTTATCAATCTCTGTTGAGAACAATGTTTTTTGAATTTAACTACAGTATCTGTTATTTAAGCTCTTTGGAAGTTATACAGGGTCCATTATGAAAATAATGAGCATAATGTTATTATGCCTTTCAATGCATTCTGTCGTCAGTTGAGTTCGAGCAGTGTGAGTGAAGATACGTGCCTCCGCTTGAAGTGTGTTTTCAACTTTTGTAAGATAACATGATGGAGCTTTCGCTTGAACAACGATACGCCATAAAGTTTTGCATGAGGCTTGGAAAAAATGCAACCGAAACATTCCAAATGCTGCAAGAAGCCTTCAAAGACGATTGCATTTCAAGATCAGTCTGGGAAGTGGCACAAGGTGTTCAGCCACACAGCCTTCATCATTACCAATTTCTTTGCCCGGAGCAACACCCGGGTGATCTCTCACCCCCCTTACAGTCCCGACTTAGCTCCATGTGACTTCCTTTTGTTTCCGCAACTCAAGAGAGAGAGGAAAGGAGAACATTGGGAAACAGTGGAAAACATCCAACACCATGTTACAACGTTCCTGAGAGGCATTCCCGTCGAGGAGTTTCAGGGTGCCTTCCAGGCATGGCAAACATGTCTCTGCATGTGTATTGATGCAGGAGGAATGTATTTTGAAGAATATTGAGCATTTGTACAAATTACGATCAATAAATATATTTTGCCAGTAAATGCTAATTACTTTCATAATAGACCCTGTAAATGGAATTCTTAGAGTGAATATCTGTTTCCTTAAGTATAATAAATTAAGAATATTATCTGATGTTTTCCAAAAGTATTGTCATGCTTTTTGAAAATTTTATATGATAAACTCTTAACTTACTTATATGCAACTATTTACCTTTAAAATTTGAGAATAAATTAAATTCCTCGATTTCCTTGATTCTACTATATGCATAATAGTGTAGACTAGTGCATAATATTATATGCATAGTAGTATTATATGCATAATAGTGTAGAATAGTGTTTACGCGGATTTTTTTCAATGAATTTTCAGTTGGATTTATTTTGGGACATCAAAATCTTATTTTCATGAGCATTTAAAATGTGTTTTAAATATATTTAAATAGATCATACTGCCTCAAAATTTTAGTTGGCTGTAATAACCTGTTTTTAGTTCTTAGAACTTCAGTTACTTAATTTTAATTTGCCTACAGTCTCAAAGAAAAGCCCAGAGGAGCTAACCTCTGGGGAAAATCCCTGAGATAAAAGACTATTTGACCCCCTCCATAGCCACACTCTCTTATTATCTCGCTCCCATCCTCCTCTATTCATATACTTTTCTGAAAAAAGAATGCAAATGTAAAGTGGTTGTCTTAGAAACTGGTTCTACTGCAAAAAATACCAAAAAAAAGCAAGTAAAACTTGCTTCTGAGTGGAAATTGCAACTTATCAGAGATGTTGGAAATTCGAAATAACTATGTAAAATACATAAGAGTGTCTATGAAAAATGCCGGGATTTTTTATATTTTTTATTTTGAGACTTCAGAGATAAGGAGGTTCGAGATATTGGCTGTATTTCAATAACAGGTTTGACAGTATTTCAATAACAGGGTTACTAAGGTCAAATAATTTGTGCATCCAGAAACATCTTTTAGTATGCTCTTTCAAATGCTACTGATTTATTTATTTATTTTTTTTTTTTTTTAATATATTTCACTATCGTTGATTTCCTGGTTCAGATTACTCAGGAACTTTGCAATATGATAGAGATTTTGCAATACTGTTTTAGTACCCTATTTATTTTAATTTTCTTGATCATTAAATATGTGTCTTAAATTTTGCTTTGATTTAAAGTATTTGAATGAATCTGTTTTGTTTCATGTTTAGTGGCCTTATTCTCCAGGATCTAACCTTTGTACACATTGGAAACAGTGATATATTAACAGAAGATACTGTGAATTTTTCAAAAAGATGGCAGCAGTTTAATATATTGGAGAACATGCGGCGCTTTAAAAACTGGTATTTTTTCTTTTTTTCTGAGGATGATTATGAATTTATTTTTTACCTAGTTACACTGTAACTCAAAAATAAGCAACTATCAGAAAAATAGTTATAAAGTGAAAATGATTTCACAATTCATTAAACTTTTTACAGGTTCTTGAAAAGAAGAAAAAACAATCCCACCTAAAAATAAAGGAAAACACCAATTAGTTTTCAAATAAAGCAATATAAACAGTACTATTCCTAAGTTGTGCTAAAAATAGTTTTAAATTGCTAACGTTTTCCAGTTAGGTGTGTAAACACTGCTACTCGAGATGGAGCACTTTTTCTTGTCCAAGTATTGAACCTTAACTAATAAACCAGGATTCACTTGCGGAAGACTGCTTCTGTGCCTGTGGGGTTGTATATTTTACATGGCATAAATTTTTCTTTTCACGCTTTCCATGCTACTTAAAATAAAAAACCTTACAGACCAGTGGTTGGACGTAGCCCGCTGCAAGTAGCGATGCTACTGTAGTAGCTAGGGTGCATCATACGCCCCATCAATTTTTTTCTCGTTTACAAATGCTTTGTCCCTAAGCTACTTTTGTTCTACATACAAAATTAATAATTTGTGTGAAATATTTCCCACTTTGAACAATATCTATGTGTGCCACCTGACAATTGAAAGTTATGAAAACTCAGAAAAATAACACATTAAGCAATTTTTTGTATTTATTTAATTATTGAAAGAAATATTTGATTTATTGAAGCCAATTTATTGTATATTTCATAATATTACTTTGAATTCTAAATCTAACTTCAAAATTAAAAATAAAAACCAGGAATCAATGCCAACAAAATCAGACAGTGTTGGTGAAAAATGGATTTCTGTTGGAAACTGGTTTTCCAAATCCCATACGAAATCTGTGTTTTGGATTAGAAAGGTTAGCTGGTCTAATGGCTAATATACTTTCAGCAAGAGCACGTCGGTCTGCTTCAGGCACTTTGTCACTCCATAGTGCTAGAGGTACAATTTCTTCTGTCAGATACCAAAGGTGATTTTTAAAAGCATTAATTGCACTTCCAGAAATTTCTGAATTAATAATACTATATTTTATAAGTAAGTGAAAGAATTGCGAGTCATTCCATGGTGCATCGAAGACAGTAGTGCACATCATCCACCATGAACTATATACCAAAGTGACAAAATTTCTAAATTTTAAAACTTGTTGATGCATAGCTATTGTTCCAGTTTGTAGTTCTTGGATTTGATGTTGAAATAAGCAAATTTTGATTGAATAAATTAACTTTGCCATCTGCTTTATATAAAGCTGCTTGACATTTAAAGTCTGCTGCAGTTCTCATTTGGATTGTTTACTGAGAATAAAAAACAAAGTTGAACAAATTCTAAGTAGTCACCTCTGCAAAACATAACATTTGATTTAGCTAATTTGATAACAAATTTTTTGCACTCGTCAATTAATCTTCTTGCGGACTCACTAAATGAACTGTCATCAAATTTGGATAAATTTATAGGTATAGCAGCGTCACTCTCTTCCATAAACTGCAGTAATGTATAATGTTTGCGAAATCTTTTAAACAAATATGTATGGTGACTTCGATGCTTCAATTTTTAAATCGTCAAACACATGTGACAATATAATTTATCCAATGTGGTGACGGCCACATTGGATTGACGGCCTAGCTGACCACAAGAGAGCTTTACCCAAACGCTCTTGAATAGCTACACATGTTGCAATTATATGTCCTGTATTAGAAGCAGTAATGACAAACGACATATTAACTATTGAGTCAGAACAGTTCCATGAATTTAGCAAATTAGTTGTTAAATTAGCAATGAAAACTCCGTTCTTTTTTCTTTTTTTTTGTCTGTTCCTATTGGATATACTGGTACACCAAGAAGCTTAACTTCATATGAATTACCCACTATAACTGCAAGCCTTTCTTCTGCAATATTTTGATTTGTTAAAGTTGGTAAGAGTTAAGAATCCCAGTGTAAAGTTGCAAAATTAAAACCATTCCATTGCTCCTTACAAGCTTTGACAATGTCTCTGACACTTGATTGTCTTGCTCTGTCTGTTGTTGCATATGATGCTGAAATTTTGGATGATTCACCACCAGCTTCTGCTATTAAAATTTTAGTGTATGAAGCTTGCTGTGCTGGTGTCATTTTAAACGTGTTGCTAATGATATAACATCAGGTCGTTTTATAGTATCATGTGGAATAAAAGCATATGAACCAGTTCGTGTTGTACGATGATGATTTCTGGTATTATGCGCATTATAAATCTGTCTCATCACTTGTATCACTATTTTCATCTCTTTCAATTTCATCAATAATAACTGAATTAAAACTTATATTTAAGTTCCTTATTTCCTTGGCTATTTTTTCACAAAATGCTGCTTTTGATATTTCACGCATTTCCTGACTCTTAATGTTTTGGTGTAATATTTTATCGTGTGAGCCAAAGGTTGTTAGATGATCACTTTTCATAGATTGAAGAAGAGCTAAATCTTCTGGATTTTTCATAAGGCATTCTGCATTTTTAGGCATAATGAAAATGTTTTAGCTAATTCTTCTTCCATTTTCTTTACTTCATTAATTGAATTTGTTGTATTTCTTCTTTGAAGAGGAATTGCTTTTAATTTTGTGTTGCCTTCATGAAGTTTCAGTATTTTCTCACAGGATTTACGTTCAGTAATCATTGGAATGTTTGCTTTTGCATAGAAATCAAATATTTTTGACGACAAGTTTTGAAGAATCCCATTTGATAAGATTCTGATCGGCACCTTTCTCAGATACATCAAGCAGCCAAGCACTTGCAAGCTAGTGGATAAACGTGAGCCCTTAAATTCCGAGTCCTCTTGAGTAATTCCAAGTCCAAATACCATTGAAGATTGTACAAAAGGTAAAAGTCAAAACCAGACAGATAAACAAGGCTTTGTTTGGGGAGAAAATGTCACTGATTCAACAACAGCTGATTTACTCATGTTTATTGAAAGATTTCAAAATATGATATTTTCAAAAATTCATGGATCTTATGAATTAAAACAGAATAGATCAACTTATTTAAGTGCTTTATAACACATATGCATAGAATAACAAGAAGAAAACGTAAAGAACCAGCATTAGCAGTTGTATGATAGAAGAAAATGGTAGAAAGTTGAAAACAAATAGTGAACCTAAACTTACAATTACAAAAGATGTTATAGAAAGTTACTGAAAAAATGGTAACAGTTGAAGTTAACACAGGTACAATGTAAACTAAGTAATTTAAAAATTATTTCTCAGTACTACACTTTGAGTCAATTTTGATGTTATAATTGTTCATTTACTTTAAAAAAGAAACTTCTTGCTTGAGGTGGGATACCTAAATCAATTTTGATTTTCATAAAAATTCACAGGAATACTATCTAGTGGTATAAGAACATTTTTAAACTAGGGACAAAGCAATTTTAGACTAGTTGGGCAAATGATGCACCCTAGTAGTAGCAACATTTTTTAGTAGTTTGTAGTGTAACCCACTACTATTTCAAAAAAGTAGACTAGCGAGTTGTTCGCTACAAAAAAAAAGGAGTTTGTTGGCAATTTCTGGAAACTACTTTTGAATAAAGTTTTTAAAAAAATGTTTTTAAACAAATCTGGTGCAAGTCTTACGCGAGTAAAACTTGCACCAATCAGATTCGTAAGACTGATAAATACAAGCTGACCTCTGACATATTACTACTCGACATTGAAAATGCAACACCAAGAAGGAGTGGTCAGAAAGTGATGAAATTTGGAAAAAAGACAGAGACAGCAAGGAATAATAAATGATCTTAGTTTCAAAATGATAGGCAGAATATAGAGATGGGAACGGCGTCAGCTCAGTGGGATGTAGGACCACCATGGACAGCGATACACGAAGAAACACTTCTAGGCATAAAATCAGTAAGGGTGCGGATGGTGTCCAGAGGGATAGCTCTCCATTCTCTTTCAACCATTTGCCACAGTTCGTCTTCTGAAGGAGGCAGGGACAGAGTCTGCAAATGACGTTCAATCACATCCCTTACATGTTCGATTGATGACAGGTCAGGAGAGTATGGTGACCAGGGAAGCATCTGTGTGCCTTGGAGATCATGTTGGCAGTGCGAGCACTGTGTGGTTGGGCGTTATCCTGCTGAAAAATTGCATTAGGTAGCCCTTGAAGGTAAAGGATTGCCACCGGCTGCAGCACGTTATCCAAGTATCCTTGGGCCGTCATAGTGCCCAGGTGATATGGAACTAGAGGTGATATGGAATCGTACGCAATTGCACCCCTAACTATTATGCCACATTGTCGTGCGGTGGGACGTTACACAGTTACAGCTGGATTAGATCTGTCTCCTGGTTGACGCCACACACGTATGCAGCGACTCACTGGATAAACAGAAGCAGGATTCATCTGAGAACAGGACATTTCGCCATTCTGTCATCCACATCGCTCTAGTTCGGCACCATACTAAACATTGGTGTGTATGTTGTAGGGTCAATGGCAGTCTTCTTAGCGGACATCGTGATTGCAGACCACGTGCAACCAAACAACTGGAAATTGTTCTGGTTGACACGGAAACATTCAGGGTATCTTGCCCCTGCTGCAGAATCTAGGAACAAGTGACTTGTGGGTCTGCTACAGCTTGTTGGTGGATCCGCCGATCCACACGTTCTAACGTCATTCTGGCTGCCCCTGCACCCTTCAATCTTGCCACAGCCGATGCACCGTGCTCGCATTCATGTGGGTGTCGGCTGCGATTTGACGTAAGGACCAACCTCCCCTTCTCAGTCCGATCACCATACCCCTCGTAAAATCATCTATCTGCTGGAAGTGCCTTCATTGACAGAGGCCTGGCATTCTCTCGTGTTACACGTATCCTCCAAGACAAAAACAAAATTTCTTCGATAATTCTGCAGTCAGAAATAAAGACACAAATATTGCCCATTCTGCAAGTTCCTTCCCTTATATCTTACTTCACGTGCGTCGGAGAATTATGCATTCACATCATTTACTTAACTCAGTGATGTACGTCTACTTTAAAATTTGCATAAATTTCTGAACACTCCTTCTTAGTGTTGCATTTTCAATGTCAAGCAGTGTATTTTGACGCTATGTGTTCTATCGGTTTGACGCCATTAGTTTGTTTAGCATAGAAACTTTCACATTTTTCCAATATTCGCCTTGAATGGAGCATGGCTTTGAAAGAAAGAAACTAATTTTTTCCGTTTAATTTAAACTTTGCCGGATAAGCAAAAATCTTTCAGTATCAATTCCATATGCACTAGGGTATGTCATAAAAAAAATATATTTTTAATATTGACTTGCGCAACTAGGATGCACTGTATTTGCCCCCTAGAAATTCATTTCTAATGTTATTTTTGAAAAAGTATTATGGTTTAGCTACCAGAAAACTAGCTACAAAGTTTGAAAAAGAGTTAAAAAATGGCCTGTTTTTTATTTTCATTTTCCCTCGGGAAACTAGGAGGTGAATTTGTAACCAAATTTTCAATTCTTTTGCTCTAAGGGAAAAAGAGAAGAGTTTTTATGTACTTTAGTCGCTTTTTCACTATAGAAATTGCTGTGTTTTACAACTGATTGCAAAATAGTGGTTTTTGGCAAAATTTTGGGTAAAATAGTTGCCATAGTCACCTTTGCTTCAAAATAGTAGCTTTAGTCACTAGTGGCAGACCTGTATTGCAAATTTAATCTTAAATCGTTCACTGCATCTGTTACGTTTGTTATTAAATATTCCGCCCCTCCTCCCCTGTGGTAGCGCAAAACTAATGCTACAATAAAAGTTGGCAGCTGCATATAGCAAACCACTTTTTCTTAAAATTATTTTTTGGAACTCTAAGAAAACATTTTCCGGGATGGATTTCTCCTTGAAATTGAAGTGCATTGGAGTGCAAAACAATATTTGAAAGTACCGGTGCTTGCTATATTTAATCATAGAAAGAACGCCAACTTGAAGTCAAAAATTACAGACAAAGAAAACCGCTCCTCCTTAGGGTCGCTATTGTTAAAGGGCTCTTGCATTACCGTCGGCTCTTGCTGCGCTTTCTGTAGATTATCGGCAAACTGCCAAGTGCGTTTCAGACAAATCCAACTGCATTTTTGTCAAACGTTATATTTGCTTGAACTTTAAAAATTATTTTTAAAAAAACTACTTATCATACCGCAAAATGTTTTTCACAGATGTTCATACATGTTATTCTATCATATAAAAATAAAATTGAAAAATCAAAAACTTCCCTATTGTCTTTTTTTTTTTTTGTTTCAAAGTTGTTTGTTACAAATGTAACCTAAGATTTTTTCCCCATAAATAATGAAATCATTTGAAACTGAGTTACATTTGTGTGCCTAAGTAAATAATTTAATTATTTTTAATAATTGCTATACCTATTCATTAAATCCTAAGTCCTTGAATAGCTCCATATGAATGGATATCAAAAGGCTACTGTTTGTTTTACAAAACCTGTATACTACTATTTACCTAAGTATAATTAGAGTACTACTATACTTTCGCTGCTAATTGTTGTTCTTGCAGCAATTGTTATACTGCTTGAAAATTTAGTTCAGAAATAATTCAAAATTAACTTTTTAGTTTTATCTTGTCTACACTTATGTCATTAAGAATGATTTTGATAATTTCTTGTAATTCTTATGCTAAGTGGTGGCTGGAAGTATAAAGAGTATTTTTTTTAAATTTCCTAAAATATTTCCATGTGGATAATTTAACATATTATTTCAGTTTTTTTTTTCAATGAAGTTCACTTGGTAAGTTTTCTAAAATTATCTCTAATTAAAAAAAATAATAATAATAAAATTTTAAAAAAACAATATTTTTTAAATTTATTTTTAATTAACAGCTTAAAGTGTTTTAAATACTGCATTTTATATAAGCACACAATGGTTTTCAAGTAGGTTAAAGAGAGGAAACTATTATCATTGGCAGCACAAATTAGGGAAATTTGGTGAACTTAATCAGGGAAAAAAATTTCACAGTTCCTGTTGCTATCTTGAAACAAACAAGAAAAACTTAGCAACTAAGAAACAGCCCTATTAAAGAAATAGCAATTGCTGACATGAGCCTATTTTAATATTGTTCGTACTGCACAGCCATCTGTAGTTATGCGAATATTTTATTGCAAAACTGCTTTTGCATTTTACTGTTGTTGTTTCTTATCCCACGCGGTAGACAAAAACATTTAGATCAAGTCCATAAATCTGTGCATTTTCAGTCCCTCCAAAACAGCAGAAGGGTTGAAGTATGTCTGGCTCGTATCACAACCGATGCTGGAAAAAATATGGCAGCGGCTTGATTCTTTTTGCAGTTTGGACATAGAGGATAAACTTTAAGTCCAGCCACATGTCGTTGAGCTCGTGTGTGCATTTTACTTAAAATTGAGCGTGCAAATTTTGTTCATGTACCCTCCTTCTTCTTGGACTATGTTAATTTTTCTGTTTATTGCTTATTTTTTTGGATAGTGTACTTTTCTACAGTTTGAGGAAAATATTACAATATTCAAATTAATTACTACATTATTTAAAACAATAAACTCACTTCTAAGTAAGAGTAGGAATCTTAATGTTATTTCTGGGCTTAGATGTATTACTGTTGCCCTGAGGCAACGATATGATGGTTATTCAAAAGTAAGGTTCGTTTTTTTTTTTTTTTTAAAGATTAATTTTTTGTTTTCAAAACAATTGTCATATTTGCATCTCTTCCATCTTTCTCTATTTTTCAATGCAATTTTCATGCTTTTTAAAACATTTTTTGCATCATTCAACAATCTTTTGAATGTCTAAGTAATAGAAATCAGTCGCCTGTCAGGATAATCAATCTTAAACAACTTCTTTTACTTCATTATGTGTGGTGAAGCTCTTGCCACCAAGAAACTTCTTTAGGTAGCGGAACAAGTGGAATTTTTCTCGGCACCAAGTCTGGACAATGCTATGGAGGGTCCATCAGCACCAATGCAAAGAACTTGATCAGAGTTTGGGTTTCTTTTGTAGTATGGCTGTTGTCCTGCGACAGTAACACTTTGGATTTTAAAAGCTTTATCTGCAATCAGTTTCTGCCGCTGAAATCTTTCTTGCTGACAAAAATTGAATCACTAACTTTGCTTCACAATCAACAAGCTAATCATTTATCTTAAACATTTCAGACTGACACTAAAAAGTACACAACAATAGTAACAATGCTTATGCCAGCGTTTGACCATCAAGGCAAGCTATGAGTTGGGAGGCATGCATGTTTTAATATTTACATGAAATTCAAATAGATACTGTGAATCAGAACTTACTTTTGGAATAGCTCTCGTATAATGGTTAGAAACATTTTATAAATTTTCATTTTACACAATTCTTGTAAACCATTGCAACAGTAAGTAGACACAGCTAAGCAATTTCTTTCATCCAAAAGTATTTCATAGCATGTTAAGATGTTGCAAATTTCTTCTTACTTTGTGATTAACAAGCAACAATAAACAAGTAACTGTATAAAAGTTAAAAACTATAAGCTCCTTATAAATGTCATTCATAGTGCAGTGATTCCCTGTTTATTTACATTATTAAAGCAGGGGTGGCTGTTAGTATTATCTCCTCCCATTAAGAAGCATTCTAATAAATTATTTCAGTCACCTTTTAAATTATCTTCATTAAAATGAATATTTTATAAAATTTACAATTTTGACGCTTATCACCAGCGGCATCAAAGACCTTATCTTTGCTTTTCATACAAGCTACCCCCTACCCTTAAGCATACTCGTAGGGGAATAGACTGCTGCCTTCTATGGAGTTGAAGAACTTAAGTAAAAGTTGTTTTGGAGCCCAAAATCATTTGAAATGATCAGGTGATAACTCAGAATCATTTATTCGAATATAAAATGGTTCAATTGAATCACTCAAGAAGCGAAATAAAACTTCAAGAAATCAACCTGATTCAAAAATTAAGGGTTAAAATCATTTTGAGATTCCTGTGGGGCGAGGGGATGTTGCACACCACTTCAAATGCTATGGAGCATCCCCCAAGATTCAAGACGATCCCATTGTAAGTTTGGTCACTGTCTACCTCCTTCCCCCTCCTAAACTTAAAAAAAAAACCCTAACTTAAACTACTCTGATTCCAAACCGGGCCTCCCAAAGGCTTGGCTCTTAGCTTTTGATATGCTGAAAGGCCTCTCGCCGGCCCTGAGCTCCCCAAGAGGCTAAAATTTATCAAATCGATCCCTCCTTAAACAGACTTGTATTTCAAAGTTTTCCATGGGGAAGAATATTCATCGTAAATTTTATCGGAAAACAACAAATATTATGCCTACTTAAATGTATATAACAATAAAAATTTTCGAAGAGGGGGAGGGCGAATTTATTTTCCCTACACTCGGTAAATTATGCGCCTACCCTGTTAGATTTAGCGGCTATGTATTCATCATGACACTCAGGCCCGTTATTTCAAATTTTCCAAGATAGGGGAAAAGGGTTAATGGGTTTATACTCAATTCCAACTATACCAAATAACAACAAAAAATATGTCCACATATATATGTAAATACAATAAATTCTAAAAATTAGGAGGGATACTCAATACGCACCTCTGCAAAAAACACTCGACATTTCTACTGTTTCCAAAGTCAGGTTGTGCCCCTCCCCAAGCCGCTGATGCACTCTCTTAAATGTTACACAGCCTTCAACAAGAGCCCCCCCTCTCCCAAAAATGAGATTAAAAAAACCCTCTGAACTAAACTTAAACATCTCAAGCTTTCGATTTGAAAGATCTTGAGTATTTAACCACTCTAGATCTTGATTCAAATATCTCGAGAATCCAATTCTTCGAGTTTAGGATTTGAAAGATCTCGATTTTTGATCATTGGATTATCAGAACTACTTGCTTCCTGCAATCTCAACTATCAAAAGTTCTCGATTGTGCCCATCACTTATTCGAACATAATTCTCTCATATAAATTTTTTTTTATCCAAGCTGTTGACAATGATTTAGATGAACATTTGTAGTTTCATGAAATCTAGTTTTTACAGTTAAACTAGCTTAGAATTGGCCAGATCTAACAAGGTAATCAGACACATTTGGTTGGTGCAATGTTAACTCTATGAGAGCATAACTCGCCTTTAAATATTTTTTTTATTTGTAAAATTTTCACTGACTTCTTCCCTTTGAATAAAGCTAATTCTTTCTTGCAAAAGTTCTTTAACATTGTTAAGTCAGCAGATAGCAAGTAGTGAGTTATAAATCCTGTGAACAAAAGTGATGACAATGTTTTTTTCTTTTCAAATTAAGTAGTGCACAACATGCGCAAATGTTGAATCTGAAATTCAAATAAGAGGAAAAACACAATGGAAGCAACAAAGATAACAATGATTGTGAAGAATTTCAAGCTAAAATATGTGTTAAAAAACTTCAAACTTTTTTTGAACTGGAGCTGCAAATGATGAAATTTCTGTACTCATTAATAGTCTCCAAAAAACAATAACGTAAGAAAGAGGCAGTAAGAAGACTGTTCAAAGTAAATGATCCAAGTCTTGAGTTATTTTTTCTGTGCAGTACCAAAGCATGTGTGCATTTTTATGATTTTTCTCATGAACTCGTTTTTTTGCTAACGCTTGGCTATAACAAGTGAATCTCAAGGTCCCTTCATGCTCATCATAAGCAAGTTTGACTGTACTTTATTCATATTTTGCCATACCCATCTGTTTTGTCCCCTGCTTATTGTAAGTTGTATGCCTGCAACATATTAAAAAGAGATGTTATTCATGTCCTTCATTTTTTTCACACGGACTTCCTTTTTCCACTTATAATGATACTTTTTACCAAGTGCTTTATATTTTTTTCTTAATAATTACAAAAATATTTGAAAATAAGAGACTGAAATAAAAATTCATGGTAAATAAGAGCAGTACTCTGTTTTTCCAATAATGCATAGTAATTTTATGATGATAGTAAATTTGGCATTTCTTAGTGCTTTGAAAAATCTTAATCTCAATCTTATGGCTATTCAGGGTCTTCTTGTCTACTTTTGGTGTGCCCCAGGGACTTTTGTGACATGCTACCCATAGCGATGTGATCTATGAAAACCAGAGTTTGAAACGTTAAGGGTTACAGTACCTCAAAAATGATCAAACGATCAAAGAAGTTTTTATTGCTTATTTCAAAGCTAAAAATTATTCCAAACACAGGGGAAAAGTTTCAACGCTTGTATTAAATATTTAAAAAGTTATGAGAGGTTTTAGGTCATGCTCCCTATGTGTTCTCATGCAAAAGAACAACTTTAAATTGCTTTTTCTTGATGATAGTTTTTTTTTTTTTTTTTTCATGTTATTGGAATCCCTAAGGATATTTTCTATTAAAGATACTGCTTTAAAGTAATGCTTTTTGCAGTCCAGATAAAATATTTTAACAAAAATATGAATTGGATAAGCATTTTATAAATTACTAAAATGTTTAGAGAATGTTATACTTTTAAAAACGATTTTTTTTATAATTATGATTTTTTACATATTTAATCCTGGAAAATTGTCTAATGAATAAAGGCAAATGATGTACAGATTTTTAGAGATGATTCTTGTGATCCTTTATCAAAAAAAAAGTTTTTTAAGTAAGTGAAAAAACAAAAAAGACTTACAAATTTTTAAAAAGTGAAAATTTCGTAAATTTTTTGAATTTTTTAAAAAAGCATGCAATATTTTAAAATTTTGAAAACAAATTATTGATTGCTAAATAAGTATGTATGTTAAAGTTTTAAAAAATAAAATACTTTACTTAAATTTAAAAAAATATATTTTGAAGGTATGTAATGTGACCCCATAGCACATTTATGTGTTAATTTGATAAATGCATGAAAATAAAATGTTCATTTTAAGCGCAACTTTTTGCTAAAAATGTTGGTTTGGATACATTTTTTTAGTGATATTTTATGTACTGAATAATTAACTCATTGTTTCTACTAATTTTATGCATTATTTTTATAGCCAATATCCAATTAAAAGAAATGAACAAATCATATCATTTTTCAACAATTTTGATGATTATTTGTGTGAAGAAGCTATGTGGCAAATTTCAGAAACTATAAAACCCAGAGGTGGAAAGAAAAAAAGTTGTGATCAATCTTAGGTGATCTAATAGCATTTTCTTCTTCATAAAACAAAGTGCCTGTGTAGCATTTGGTATCTTAATTTATAGTCATATCATATGTAATATATTTTTACTGTAGTACATATGAATGCATCAGTGCATTTTTTCATGTATTAATTTTTATTCTGTTATTTTTATTTCTTCTACATCTTGTGCAACATACTAAACTGCATCATTGTATGCAGCTCTTTGTGTCATAGGAGAAAAATATGTATAGAAAATTATTTATTTTATGAAAATGTAGAAGATTATATCATTTAAAATGTTATGCTTGCCATAAATTAAGTGTGTATACAGTAAATGAATTCTTACTGCTTGGTCCATGTTTGTTATCGTTTGATGTACTAAAGTGTATAGTCTAACTATAAATGTATTTTACCTTCAAATGTGTTAGAAGCAAAAAATTTTAATGAGTATGTTATTGCATAATGCACCATTGCATTTCTCATTAATTTAGCAATAATTAAGACTTCAGTCAAAATAGAGGTCTTATTTTTTTATTCTTTTTATAGGAACATATTTTTAAATGCTATAATTTTTAATAAAATGTTTGCATAGTTTTCGCTTTGATGCTGTTTGTCAGACATAACATTTCACACTTGACTAAATAAAGTGATGATACCGTATTTTATTCATTTTTACCTGATGTAACAGAACTTTTTCAGCAGCTATTTTTTATTATAATTCTTTGTTAGTCAATTGATTGTTTTTCAAATTGTTTTATTCATATTGGTAGCTATTTCATATTTTTTATAGCATTTACTGTGTTTTGTAACTTTCCCAAGAGCTTATTCTGCTTCATAAAGTGGCAATGTTAAAACACTTTTCTTCTTAAAGCACTGTTCATTTAATATAAGCTGCTGCCATGATTTTCTTTCAAAAAAATTCTGAAAGTGTATTTGAATTTTTTTGTGTTGGTTGCTTTTTGAGTTCAATCATATTCGTCATGACTTATGAATTTCATATTTTATTCATAAATCATTTTTTTCATGTTATATTGCATTAATTTTATATCTGTCCATTTAGATTACATAAGGGCTTTCAGTGTTGCACTTTCATTATCAGCACTATTTATTTTCTCTCAGTGCAGTGTGGTCATACTCTCTTTTACTGATTATGACTTTATTGTTCAAAAACTGATAAGCTATATACTTTTTCATATATATTAAAGAAGTCTGTGTAAAGTTATCAATAAAGTTCAATGTAAGCATCTTAAGGGGTTCAAAGAATGTCAAGAAAGCATTTCTCTTCTCACCATTCTTCAACACTTGGACAGTCGCACTTGATGCAGTTTCTGATTCTGTGCTTGAATGTTTCAATATTTTCAACTAATGTTGAAATCACTCTGTTCTTTATCTGCATTCATTTAAAAAAAATTTTGAAAAGTAAAATTTAGTGTGTGACAACTCAAATATTGAGCAGTACCTTTGGAAAATTGGACTGTTTGCTTGACATTCCCAGAATCGGATCCTCAGTCCAAGGAGCTCTCATTTAAATTTACTGAGGTAAAGTTTTACTAAAAGTTTTACGAATGCTTTTACAATATCGAAACAAGCCGTTGCTTAATCCTATTAGTTTTTGTTTTATGAATTTTTATAATTAATGAAAGGCCTTATGACCACTCTGTTTTCAGTAAGACTGCTGTATGTTTTTAATTTATAAATTGAAATCTTCCTTTTAAAAAGTAAACTTTGTATGACATATCTTATGTTGTTAAATCTTGCAAGCCCTGAAATGAGCTTGTCTGAGCTTGCTAAATGAACATGTCCATCTACATGTTCCTTTTATAATGAAAGTTTGGAGAATATATTGAATACTAAGTCAAGTAAATATAATGAGCTTTTTTCTTTATTTTATTGTGCTTGTGTTACTTATATAATGCAGAAAAGTAATACTTCTCTGTATGTTAATTGGTGCTCTGTTTTGTAATTTATCTGGTACTTTACTCTACTAAACTTGAAAATTCTGTTTCAAAGGAGAAATTTAAGAATTAGGAACAGTATCCGCCTCTTATTAAAATTACAATCGTTCTCAGGACGTTTGATTTTATAAACCGGCACACTCAATTAAAAAAATGAAAGGTTTTGAAGCTTAAATGCTCTGAAAATGAAATGAATTAGTTCGTTTATCTTTGTTTAAAGTTTTTCCAAATACAGTCAACATTTTAAACATGAGGTAATTCTTTTTATTGGAACAAGGGTACCTATTATTTTTGCAACAATAAGCCAATATCTTAACAGAATTGGAGAGTCAAGATCCATTATGGTTTGAAAGTTTACAAAATGCATTGTGACTTTCAACATTATAGTTTTATCTTTGCTCTAAAGTGCGTTGTATAACATCAAGTGCTTTTCTGACATCTATTGAAGAAGGAAAATTTGGCAATGAGATTTCCTCATCTTCTGAGACCACTTCTGCTTCTTTATCAATGTTTTACGCAAAATGTCCAAAAGTGATTTTACAAAACAGTGATAGTGATTTTATTAAAGGATGGTTTCAATATATTTTGATATTGCAATGATTCTGTTCCTCCAGATTTGATTTTACTAAGTGGCTGATTTTATAATCCAGGGATTTTATTAGTGGCGGGTACTGTATTTATTTTCTATTTAACAACTCAGGTCATAATATGTACCTGGACAGCTATAACCAGAGCTGCCAACTGCTACAAAAAAAATTGTAGTTTGTATGAACAAAAGTCTTGAGTTAAGAGTCTTTTCATCCATAAGCTCACTTATTTTGCATTGAAAATGGAGTTTTTTGTTACCCCAATGCACGTAAATGTAGTTATTTGCAATTTTACTTTGTTATTTCTTATTTTTACTAATTTAGATCTTCAAAAGTTGGTAGCTCTCTCTATAACTACAAAAATCAAGTATACAATATGTTCCTCATTGCACCCTTTAGGAGTTCATTTGAAATTGTCGAAATTTCACCAGTATTATTTTTACTGTATTGAAGAACTACGTGATAAGCAATTCATAATCAAAATATTTAAAGCACTTCTTGGAAATATCTCTTTAGATTTCCTCCCCCCCCATTAAAATTTCAATGATATTTTTCTTAATTTTCTTTGAACTTTTTGCAATATGTTAGAAAAAAAAATCTATCTTTTTTACATTTTATTGAGACATTCTTAGCTGCTTTTTTCCCCCATGAACTGAAGATTTTCTTTTCCAGTCTAAAAACTATAAAAAAATTTTGAGACCAACATTTATTTTCAGCTTTGTAATTTTAAAGTTAGAATTTTTCAGTTGCTTGTTCTTATTGTATGCTTTTATTAAACTTCAAGATTATTTCTTCATTTTATGACGATATTTATGGAAGAAAATAGCCATATTATAGCATTTTACTTTCCTAATTATATTGTCAAAGTAATATTCTTTTCAAAAGCAGTATCCCAATTGGCAGAATTATATCTTCTGTTAACGTTGTATTTACTGCCTTGCAGATATTCTGCAACAAACTAAAAAAGATCTGATAAAACCTATAAAAGTAATGCAAGTGTGCATAACTGTAAATGAATATAAATAATATTAAGATATGTATAAAAATGTAAATCTTGTGAATAAATTTTATAAAGAGCTTATATATTTTGTTCTGTTTTGTTTTTCTTTTCTTTTTTTTTTCAAATTATATGAGTAAAGTGAGTGTCTGATCAGCACTTTCAAGTTTTTCCTCTTCCCTTATTTTTATTTCGCTAAAGTATAAAAAAAATCATTACATTGATTGAGAGTATAGATAAAATTAAGAAATTTTCTCTCTTATAAATCATAATGGGTTAAATAATTTGAAAGTCTTGCATTACATATGTTTTCTTCATTGTACAACTTTTGAGTATTTTCACTGAAAAGTTATTCATTCTTGTTATGAGTAAAAATCTTTTTTTTATGTCTCTTCATTGTATTTAGACAAATATATACAGTTTACTTTTTCTTCTATAATAAAATGTAGTTCCATACATTTTGTCTTTTTTTTAAACATTGTTTAAAATTATTTTAGTTTATTTTCTAATTCAGCTTTAAATGCTTTTACAAACAATAATACTCTTGTACATACAAATAACTATTAAATACTCTTCAAAGTATATATTTTCACTATGAGACACAGTATTCCAGATGAGAAATGTGAAGAAAGTATTTATGTATAAATTGATCTCCATGTGAGTAGATCAATGAATTAAATTATGAATTGACAGATTTTTTTTCATTTTGAGCTTGACACAGCAAGTTATACAGTGTAGTCCGAAAGATATTTCTTCTGCAGATGAAGCTCTAGCTGACTATGCTGAACCAATTGAACCAAAATTTCGTGAATTGTTGTTCAAAGGTATAAGTTCCGGATTGATGATTTTAATCGATGCAGCTCTCACGGCTGCAGTTACATTGAGATAATGAGATAATTTTCTTCTTCAAATTGATCAGCATATTGACAACCACAAGACTCAAGATTGCTTCCATCCAGATTGTGGTGTGCCTTTAGTAAAGCGTGGAGAAGGCAGTGAATGTTAGGATGTTTTGCCGGTACTCAAGTCATTGAGTTAGAATCAACAGAATTAATGGAACAAAAAAGTGTGTCACAACACAAAATGTGACATGCTGTTCCACCAGGAATGGGAATTTAGAAAAAAAGAATGTGTTGAAAACAAAGAAAAATGAATGAAACAGCCTAAGTAAATTATTGCCCGCTAAAATATTTATGTATACTGTTCAGCAGTAATGGCTCAATCTTGAGTTTAAAAAAAAAAAAAAATCCTATCCATTTCCATCAACATTTTAAAATAATTTTTGATTTAAATTGATTTTTTTATTTATTTATTTTTATTTATTTATTTATTTTTTTTGTAGGTTTTTTTTTTTTTAATTTTATGTCAGGTGTAATTGTATGTTTCTTTTCAATGCGTTTTTTTTTTCTCCCCCCCCCTTTTTTTGGAAAGAAGTTGTTGTAGCTCTAGTACATTGCTAGTGTTCTTTTTTCTTCGGTAGTGGGGATATTTTTATTTTGTTCTAAATGTCATGCATACTTTAATTACATTATGTTTCTGTTTAATTGTAGTGCATAATACATGTTACAATTAAATCATTTTTTGGAAGAAAAGGGGGATTTTGTGTTAAATATATAATGCATATTGTGATAGGATTTTTTTTCTTCATTTAGAATGGGAATTGACCTTTATTTTCAACGTAATGCATGTTTCAATTTTTTTTTTTTTTAATAGGAGTGTTTTTTTTTTTTTTTCAAATTCTTTTGACAATGTGTTCTTCAATCAAATTATTTTCTGCAGGATGGAAGGATTTTCATTTTTTTCTAACTGTGTTATACCTACTTTATTTACTTTCCTTTTCCTCTTCTTTGGGGTGGGGGTGGGGAGCAAGATTTTTAGTTTTGTTTTTGGTTGAATATACAATGTGTTCCATTTTAACCTGCAAGACCTTTATTTTTGTAACCGTTAGTCCTAGATGTATACTTCCAATTGCAAAAATGTTCAAAATCAGATGCAGAGTTAAGATTTTGAAAGTTTGAAGCAAAAATAAAAACGAGTCAAAAAATACACTATCTTTTTATATGGGCCTTAGGTCCTCTAACTTATGTTCTAGGATTAACTCTTACTGACACAAAAAAAAACTTGACATTTTTGCGACCAAAACTCAAGGAGATATTCCAGTTCATAGTTTTAAGAGATCATACTGAAGATGAGATTGGAACTTATTGCCCTCTCAGAAGAATGACAGGTCGTCAAAGTAAGAAAAACAAGGTAAGTCAAACCTCGTTATCGCGACACCCGGATTTCACAACACTCCGGATGTCATGTCACTTTTTCAAAGTCCTGAACTTATGCATTTTAATTTTAATGTTAAGTGGCTCCGGATTTTGCAACAGTTTTTTTTTTTTTTTTTTGGTGCAACTCCAGTTACGACGACACTTTGAGCTGCGAAGACTGGATCAAATATCTTTGCAATTGAAAAATTAATATGTATATATATATATATATATATATATATATATATATATATATATTGCAAAGAAATATTTGATCCAGTCTTCGCAGCTCAAATATATATTAAGTTATCCAGTACTTTGGCTGAGCTACCGATATATTTGTTGTTACTTTTATCGCTATACACGGTCTATTGATAATACTACACTATATGAAAAGTATTGGGACACTTTCAAAAATTCACATTTTTACTGATTTCTCAAGAAATAAGAGTCCAATTACTTTGTAACTTCTGTCACAAGAAAGGTATGCTCCAGCTGCTATTTTCCAATAAAAGTTAAAGCACCCTTCCGTTTAGGGGGTCAGTAACAAATTGAGGAAAACAAAAACGTTTTTTGATCATCATTCATCGTAAATAGCTCAGAAAAAGCTGCAATTTTCAGATATTAGTTAGCTTACTATGCACAAATATTTTCCATACTTTCGAGAAATTATCACTTTTATTCAGGAAGATATAAGCTTTTTTTTTTTTTAATACGAATTTTATTTGACAGATTTTGGTTCATAACACGCAAAGTTTTCTCTCAAAGCTTACCAAACTGTTAGAAAACTTCACAGCATGCAGGAGAAGTATAACACCAAAATTTGAAATTAAAATATTGAAAATTTGATAAAATATGGGCATTTTAAAAGCAATTAATTTTTCACTGCACATGGGCGAAAGATAGCAATTTTTAACTTCCATAATCTAAAACCCAATTAGATTCCTCAACTCATGATAAGATTCCAGTATCTTTAAAATTCGGAAAGTTATCAGCGATTACAAGGAGCAGAATTTCAATAATTCTTGGATAGGCGACGCATCGTGAGAGATCGTTGGCAAATAATCTGTTTTTATCATGAATCACACTGAACGATTGAAAGCAAATGTTGCTAACTTGCCAAAATTCGTTATTTTGATGCATATATTTTCGTGAATATCAGTTCTCGAAAGTATGTAAAATAATTGTACAAGGTAAATTAACTAGTTTCTGAAATTTACCGCCTATTCTCGGCTATTACGATAAATGATGCTCAAAAAAACTTTTTGTTTTCCTCTATTTGTTACTGATCCTCGAAACGCAAGGGTGATATAACTTTTATTGTAAAATGACAGCTGAAGTATACCTTTTATGTGACAAAAATTACAAAGCAATTGGTCTCTTATTTCTTGAGAAATCCTTAAAAATGTGAATTTTTGAAAGTGTCCTAATAGTTTTGCTCATATAGTGTATATGATATATATTTCAATATTGTATATGATATATAAAAAAATATTACAAGGAACGCACCTCTTTCTTTTGGGTAGATGTCATGGTTAACAGACATTTGTTTTGGCGTAAAAAAAAGTCATATTCGACAACTTACGCCATTTTTTATTTAAAAAGCAGATGTTTAGTTTAAAAAAAAAATTAAAAGAAAG
Source organism: Uloborus diversus (assembly GCF_026930045.1). Classification (NCBI taxonomy): domain Eukaryota; kingdom Metazoa; phylum Arthropoda; class Arachnida; order Araneae; family Uloboridae; genus Uloborus; species Uloborus diversus. The sequence continues at coordinate 52,001,503 of NC_072733.1, read as the reverse complement.
AAAGAAATGTTCGTCACGGGACGCTCGGCAGAAGGGATAACTTTAATAAGATTAAATTGTTATCATTATTTAATCCTATGAAAGTAACAATTGGCTTATGGTAGCTATAATAAGCAACGAAATTTTTGCATTGTATGTTATCTAAAAATCTTGCAAAGACTGCATCAAGTACAGTTCCGTGACTTGTAGTGGCTTCTTCTGGCTTATTAATAATTTGTAATTGTAATTTGGATTGTAGAAACTATAGTAAATTTTTAGCTCGATCAGAAGCAAAATTAATGTTAAAATCTGCGGTTAAAATTAAAGGAACTGTATAATAATATTCATTAACTGAAGCAGAAGCTTCTTGTGTATAATTTAAAAGCTGTTTATGAATAAATTGAATAATACTTGAAATACTTTTGTTTGGAGTGCTTCATTGAGACATTCCACTGTACTCATTTGACCAATATCGTTTTGTGTAGCCGTATTAAAGCTTGTAGCGTTATTAACATGCAATCTTATATTTGGAGTGACAATAATTATGCTATCATGATCATTCTGATAAACTGCTATGCCTTCTGCTCTTATATTTCGACGCTTTAATTGCACAATACCTTTAAGAGATGGAATAATTTTAGTATCATCATTTTTGCCCCCCCCCCCCCACTGCAAAAATAACCAGGGACCCTAACCACACACTTTATTGGTCCCCCCCCAAAAAAAAAAACTATTTAACGAGTGATTGTTTGAAAATTAAAGTCAGTTTAGATTTTATTCTGTGATGCACAAATTAAATGTTTATTTATTATTTTTGTTTTCTCGGCAGTCCCCAATTTCCGCGTTGCGGAGTCTGCGGGGACGAAGTTCGTTTAAAATATGTGCACCTTATCACAGTTTAAAACCCTAAATGAAGCGAGATACTTTTAGTATAACTAATCGCAAAAATGTTTTTTTTTTTTGAAAATAAATTTAAAGACTAAATGCTGTTTTGAAAATATATTGTTTACAATGTTATTGGTGTTATATTGTATAATTAAACTCACCTTGCGTTAGGAGATTGCGTTATGTTGCGACGATCATCCATCTTCTGTTAGTTTCATTACTTTTTGTACTATCACTTAACGCTTAAAGTTGACCCAAACAGTAAAGAAACAAAATCTCCCCGACTATCCGCGATTCTGTCGTATGCGCGAATTAAAGGAATGCCAGACGAGATTTGCGCCGTTACGCGCGTTATGTCACAAATCGGTTTACCCTCCCATAAGAAGTTATCACTCAAGAAATAGCCTATAGCTTTCCCGAATAAATGAACTATTCAACACAAAAGAATTTTTCAATTCGAACCAGTAGTTCCTGAAATCAGCGCGTTCAAACAAACAAACTTTTCAGCCTTATATTATTAGTTAATTATTAAGAAAAATAAGACAGTGATACATATATAATATTTTTTTACGAACCATTTTCAGCAACGTTTAGGATTTTCTCTGAAAAGTACTCTCGAGATTTGCCTCATGGCTGACTCGAACCTACAACCACTGGATCGCAAAGCCTACACTTTCAGGTCAAGCCACCATGACTACTCATATTCTGCTTTCCAAACATTTTATATTATAATGTAAATTTTCCCGTTTTCATAACATTGTTTATTGCTGCTCCACTCCTATTAATCATAGCGTGATGTTATATAGCCTATAGCCTTCCTTAATGAATGGACTATTCAACAGAAAAAGAATATTTCAATTCGAACCAGTAGTTCCCGAGATTAGCGCATTCAAACAAACAAACTCTACTGCTTTATATTGTTAGTATAGATAGCCTTCCTCAATGAATGGACTATTCAACACAAAAAGAATTTTTTAATTCGAACCAGTAGTTCCCAAAATTAGCGCATTCAATCAAACAAACTCTACTGCTTTATATTATAAGCATAGATCGATTATGCTTAGTTATCTGAACGGAGTCAAAACTTTAAAAAAGAAAGAACACCCTTCGATGAAGGTTTTGCAGCATCAAGGGGCGTTTCCGAAAAATTGGTTTTTAGACCGACGGTCTATTTTCTGTCATTAGCCGGCCGGGTAAGCTTTAATATGAGGGGGGGGGGGATTTCTTCCAGAAAGAAGAAAGATCTCGCATATCGACGGATAAATTATCCACAGAAATAATATCTAAGATAAAATACTGAAGATAAGTGTTTTTATTTTTGAAAATATGTATAATTTGTTATCGCAGTCTAATTGAACTGTTATGGTTTAGATGGCAGCACATGTTTATCATTTAACCGCATGGTTAAATATAAATTTAGTTGAACTAAGTTCGTTTTTTAAGCGTAGCTTTTCGAATGTAGTAAAAATGTGACGGGCTATTTGTTTTTCCCGAAAGAGAAAAAAAAAAAAATATTTTACCCATCGAGTTATTTCGAGTTATTTGTAATTTTAATGTTTTGCTTCGTATTCTAATAAATATTCATAGGTTAACTAAATGAAAAGCGTAATTTCAATTTGAGGTAGTAATTATTTTATTTGTACAAAGGGTCAAAAACTGTCATCAGAAGAATCTACATTTCAGTATACGATTTTTTTTCTGAGCAAAAATTGTTCTATTGTAGTCTGAAATCTTAAACCTGATACTTATATTTTCGCTTATATTATGTTTTAGTTTTTAGATCGGAGCCCTAAGTTTCAAAAACAGAAGAGAAAAAATATCCTTACAATTAAGAAACAATTTAGCTACAGGTTGCATCAAGTTTTCGTAACAGCAAAGAGCATTCCAATCTCATTTATTTTATTGCCCAACTTCTGTTTTTTATTGTATTTTAAGAGTTCATGTAATGCATGATTAGTCTGATTTTTCGGTACAGATAGTCGGGACTGGGCCAGGACACTCTTCTTCTCATGCTTTTCATTCTTCTTCGACTCATTCTTCTGGTTACCAGTCGAACGCTCTGTCAGTCACAGCGCAAGTTAAACTTATAAAATTAACCGAAAACCTCAGTCCGGTGCTTTAAAACAGGTCTTTCTAACAAAAAAAAAAAAAAAATAGAACGTAGGTGTATTTTTCGTCATTAGCCTGCACAATAAGCTTTAAAATGAGGGGTAAATCAAAGAAATCGATCAAGAAATAAGATCTCGCGTAGGAACAAAAAACAGGCTTCAGAAATAATATATAAGGATTATTGGTTAATTTATAAAAAAAATTACAATGATACGTATTGTTTTTTACAAATCAATTTTAGCAACGTTTAGGATTTTCTCCGAAAAGTACCCTCGAGATTTGCCTCATGACTGACTCGAACTTACGCCCACTGGATCGCGATGCCCGCGTCTTCATGTCGAGCCACCGTTGCTACGTATATGATGCGTTCCCAGCATTCTATGTTATAATTAAATTTACCACGTTACGCGCGTTATGTCACAAATCGGTTTACCCTGCCATAAGAAGTCATCATTTCAAAAACTTGGTTTCGAAACCTGTTTTTGAAAAATGTAAATTGACTTTAACTGTTAATTTTTAAAAATTAATGTCATCTTGTCTTTTTTCAAATTGTATTCTGAATTGCTTTAAAGAACATTAGTTCTGTGCTATTTATTTCAACATTTGCTTCGTGAAATATCAAGAAATGCTTTAGCCTGGTTTACTTGCTGACTCGCGACGCGTTCCGAAAGCTGTGATGCTCCTTTCAGGGTATGCTGCTCCCGCCCCCAACGAAAGAGTAACTTAATTATGATTATCTGAATATTCTACATCTGACCCCAAATCAAATATTTTTTTATTAATTTTTCAAGGCATATTTTCTTACGTTTAGATAAATTCAGTTATTTTTCCTAGCAATAATATTACTGATCTAAATGAAACATTTTGAGTGTACTTGAGTATTTCGTGCAGAGAGATCACCTGCAACTTTTTTTAAATGAACGAAGTAGTTCAAATGAACGAGTTGAATGAGCGGATCAAAAAATGAACAATCCTCTGATGAACGGATCATTAAAAAGAACGACATTGCCCATCTCTATTACAAAGCCTATAACAATTTGAAAAACCACACTCTATGCACACATATACACTGGTGTGCAAAAATTAAGGACGAAGTCGAAAAATTAGCATATCAGTTGAACGAAGAGGCAGAGCGGACAGAAAGACCAATCAGGAGATTAAGTAAGGTGATGTACGGTAGCACATGCGCAGATATGCAGACAGACGTAATGGGGGAGTGTCTGAGTAGTATAAAGCATGTTGTCTGTGTAAGATCAGTATTTCTGGCAAAGAGATTGCACGCCGTATAGCAGTTAAAATCACACCGAGTTGCTGCCTCAGCGAGAAATGGCGAATAATCGGTCTGTTAGACGACATCTGGATGCTTTTACCCGAGGTTGAATCATTGGGAAGTTGGAGGAAGGCCGCAGTGTGACAAGTGTGGCTGCAGAGTTCGGAATTGCTCACAGCATCGTTTCACGACTTTGGAGACAATTTCAAACTACAGGAACAGCTATCCGGGGGTTCAATAGTTATCGTCCACGAGGAACCACATCCGCAGATGACCGGTATATTGTCTTACAGGCCAGAAGAAACAGGCGGCAGACAGCGGGAGAAATCGCTAGACACACGACACAGGTGACTGGACGACCGATATCGCGTTTTACCGTGGGCAGAAGACTGCACGGTGGTGGTCTGCTGTTTGCACGACGCCCTATACGGTGTGTACCTCTTATGTCTGCCCATCGGAGAAGGCGTTCTCTGTGGTGCCGGGAACACCGGAATTGGAGAGACAATGAATGGGGTCGAGTACTCTTTACAGATGAGAGCAGATTCAGTCTGAGTAGCGATTCTCATTGCATACTCATCTGGAGAGAGCGGGGAAGCAGCAATCATCCCTCGAACATCATTGAAAGGGACAGATATGGATGTCGCGGTGTTCTCGTTTGGGGAAGCATCATGCTTGGTAGTTGCACAGACGTTCACATCTTCTACGCAGGTTCAGTCAACGGGACCCGTTATTGTAACGAGATTCTTCTTCCATATGTGCGTCTTTTTAGAGGCGCTATGGGTCCGCAGTTCCTTTTCATGGACGACAATGCACCATGTCATCGCACAGTAGCTGCCGAACAGCTCTTAGAGAGTGAGGATATTGAACGTATGGATTGACCGGCACGATCTCCGGATCTCAATCCCATCGAGCATATATGGGATTATCTAGGCAGACGCTTGGCAGCTCGTACCTTACCACCAGTAACGATTCGGGAGCTTCGATTGGCTCTGCAAGACGAATGGGCAGCAATGCCTCAACAACTCATTGACACCCTCATTCTCAGCATGGGCAGACGCTGTGAAACCTGCCTAGCAGTCGGGGGAGATCATATCCCCTACTAAAGACCGGATGTTTCTTGCTGGACACCCATCACAGGGATGTTTGGGCCTTCAGTCGCATTGCGCTCCATGCTACTTTTTCAATAAAGCTTCTTTTTTATCCCTCTGATTTTTCTTTTTAGTAATTGCGCTTACATTACACATGTCCTTACGTATTGGGGATCTTACGGCATTAAATGTGTTGATTTGGAAAGCTTTTGTACAAAGTTATATTGAAAAAACCGTCTCGTCCTTAATTTTTGCACACCAGTGTAATTTTTAACACTTGTTAACCACTATATTTTCCCTCAAAAGGTGCTATCGACAGCGAGTGAAAAGTGGTGTAAGTCACGAAAACGCTGCGTTTCATATCTCGGTGAATATTGGTGGTATTAATTTCAAACGTTTTATGTCGGAATTTGTTTTTCAATGAAAATTATTTCCCAAAATATAAGTTAGGGGACTGGGGCCCGTATGAAAAGTTAAAATTTGTATTTTTGGGCTCCTTTCTATTTTCACTACAAACTTTCAATATTTTAACTCTGCATCTGATTTTGAACATTTTGGCAATTGGAAGTATACATCGAGGACTAACGGTTGCGAAAATAAATGTTTTTGCAGGTTAAAACGGAACACCCTGTACATACAGGGTGGACATATGCACGTGAGACGAGAGGTGCGAACACTAAAAAAATTGTGTAAGGTTACACTAAATCTGAAGTGTGTAATATAATTGTTTGAAAAACTCAAAGGAAACTTGCATCATGGTTTCAGTAGAGCTCAAAGCGCGTCCATAAAGATCAGCATCGGTGCAGAGCTGGTAAACTCTTATTTAGCATTACGAAAACCAGCGTTTGTGGCGCCGAGCAGTAAAAGCTCTTGCTTTGCCACTTGTACGTGAGACTCGTGTTGTGGGTTCGGACACCACTCGCATTATTTACTCTCTTAGTGCAATAAAACTGTCTTTTTTGTGTATTAAAATAAATATATAAATGGTAAATATTGGTTGGGGGGGGGGGGGTGAAAAAGCATGAACTTCATAAATATTGATTAAGCGAATGATTGAAAGCAAAAGCTGTGAAGAAGACAAAAAATAAGGGGTTTCTAGCATGGTTTTTCTTTTTCTTTTTTTTTTTTTTTTGTACTGTTATAACAGAATTTCGGGAATTGTAACCTACAAATTTATTTTTGTACTTTCAAATTAAAACGTATTGAAAGAAATTATTACTTGATCATTTGATATATCTGGATAATTTAAACCATTGAACTTGAAGTATAAGTCTACTTACAAATAAAAATGAGTACCCGTTCAAGAATATTAGATGAAAGCTTAATTTCTGCCGATGTGTAACATTTCAAGCGATTTATATGTAAGTATACAGAAAATTCTGGAGTAACCTTACGCAGAAATTAGTGAGACGTTACGCTATAGTTTCATTACCATATGGTGTAACCTTCCACAAACGGTGTATAAGTTTACACCAGTTACATCAGTTAAGTTACTCCAGACTAGTGAAGGCAGCCATGCTGCCACCAATTTTATGGAGTAACGTTGCACATAATTTTTTACAGTGAAGAAAGTCCAAATAGGATTTGACAATTCATAAACTGCCGAAAATAACAAATTTTTTGCATTTGCAGGTTGGCATTGCTATGTGAAGGGAGCTTATCTAAAAATTAAAAATAAAAATAATCTGTACAAATAATATAAAGCTGAAGAGTTTTTATTTCAACAAGCTAATCTCAGGAACTATTGGTTCGAGTTGAAAAATTACTTTTGTGTTGAATAGTCCATTTATTGAGGAATGCTATAGGCCATATAATATCACGCTATGACTAATACGAGTGGAACAGCAATAAATTGAAATTAAATCAATAATAATCATGATAAATTTTTTGTTGCATCAATGGCTCAAACTGTTGTTGCCCGAATAGCTCAGTCGGTTAAGCGCTCTGCCAGCAATCCTAGGGTCTCGGGTTTGAACCAAGTTGGGGGCGGAAAGATTTTGAGCATTTATTACCCGGCTCATTTAAAAATTAATTAATTTATAAAGCAAGGGTTTTCAATATTTTTTATTGATTTTTTTTCCGATTTTCTTCTTTATCGATGTGGATAAGTTTGTGTAATATTTTACTATATATATATATATATATATATATATATATATATATAATATATATATATATATATTATATATATATATATATATATATATATATATATCATACCGTGATGTACTTTAAACAGTTTTTTAATACATTGTTGTCTTATTATTGCTGGTGAAACCGCGGGGCACAGTTAAAAATAAATTAAGTAAAGCATAAATTGTTTCTCAATATACAGTCTGAGTAAAAACTTTAAGTCCAGTGCACTTTTTTGAGAAATTGGACACACCTTAATCTTAGGATCAAAAAGTCATATGAGTGATATAATTATTAACCTTAAATACAAGTAAAAAATACAAAAAAATTTAATTGTAAATGTTTCATTATCAGAAAATATTACAGATCAATATTTGAACCTGAGTAAAATCTTTAAGGCCAACATAGAAAAAAGCATATGAGGACAAAAATTCAAATATTTATAAGCTTGTGTTTGAACCATTCCTTCAAATTACTTCAAATATTCTTGTTTTCATGAATAAAACTAGTTTCTGATAAAATTCGGGATGTATTTTTTACCATTCATCTTCGATGGTAGATTTCAGCTCTATTGATGAAGTAAAATGTCTCTCCTTTGCATAAACTCTTTTTGCTAAGTCACCCAATAAATTATCTATTGGGTTAAGATCTGGAGACTTGGTTGGTCATTTCAAAGTTTCCACACAGTTTACTTGGAGGCTCACTGTTACTCGGATGGATAGATGCATTGTTTTGCTGATATTTTCAATTTTCTCCAGCAATAAATTCAGCATTTGGTAAAAGATGACTTGAGAGGACATTTTGATATGCTTGTGAGTTCATTTTACCTGAAACAAACGCAACTGAGCACACACCATTGTAAGCAAAAGCACTCTCAAGTTCTTACAGAGCCTCCATCTAATTGGCGCTTGTAGAATTTTTTTTTTTTTCTTTTCGTAAATCATGCCAATAGTACTTCCGTCCATTTGGTCCATTCAAATTCAACTTCTTTTCGTTAGAAAAAATTATTTGTATTTATTGGTTATCCCAGGTCAAGATTTCCTAGCTAAAGTTGAAACACTCTATATTGTGCATTTTCAATAAATGAGGTTTAAGCAATTTTGCAGCATTAATAAAACTTCCACACCTTCTAATTGTGTTATATATCGTTTTTGACAAGCATTTAAACCGATCGTCTGAATAAGTTTCCTGGTTGAATACTTTTCAGGCAATGTAATAATTTCCAAACTCTTCTTCCATGACGCGAGGACAAAGCTTTAAGTTTTCCCGGGTTTTCTTTTTACCCTAATTGTGTTTTAAACCGAACAAAAATGTTGACTTCAATCTTCGATCTTCCTATTTTTTCGCAATAGTATGCCTACTTATCCTTGTTGAAGAAAAAGCTTCAATCTGCCCTCTTTCTTGAACAGTTAACTTTTTACCTTACGATATCGTCACAAGTAGGACAAAAACTTTTAAGAAATTAATCACAAAACTGCAAGTTGAAGGGTTTCCACAATCTTGTTAACTGAGCTGACATTTATTACAGTACTAGTGGTACCCGCACGGCATTGCCCGAAATAGAAAATTAAAAGGTCTTTTGGTTCACCTGTATATTTTACAAATCATGTATGGTAAATTTTACGGTTCCACGTTATGATAACTTCGTAATTTACTCGTCCATCTTATGATAATTTTGTTCTTAAAATTGTAATAGTGAAAGAACCACGTCGAATTTTCAAAAAATCGCTTCGAGGTGCACACCCCCATGCTACAAACTAACTTTGTGCCTAATTTCATGAAAATCGGCCGAACGGTCTATGCACTATGCGCGTCAGAGAGATCCGGACAGACAGAGAGAGAGAGAGAGAGAGAGATCCGGACAGAGAGACTTTTAGCTTTATTATTAGTAAAGATAAGTACTTGCAGTTTTTTTAAAAAATACTAGTAGCCTTAAAGTTTTTACTCAAGCTGAAATGCTAACTTTGAATAAACCACTGCTTTTCTGGTTATTGCATGCTTTACAAATCCTGTCTGTTGCGTTATTTCTTACCAATGAACATTAATAATTAATAATACAATAATATTAAAATCCCTTTAATTTTATTTTCCCTTTTTCAAAGAAAATTATACTGGCCTTAAAGTTTTTACTCAGGCTGAAAATACTGACCCAGGCAACGCAGGGTATGTTTGCTAGTAATGTATACAAACAGTGAATAAGCTACGTTTAGGCCAGACCATTTGATGGAAACATGCAAATAAGTCGGGTGCAGAACTTGGAGTGATAATCCAGAGCCAACTAGTTAGTGTAGAATCCTTTGAATTAATCGAAAATTGAAGTTATTTGCAAATTTTAACGATTCATTTAACCGATAAACGCAGCTGTAGTAAAAGCGGTTAGTAAATGTTTCACTGCTTCGAATTAAAAAAGTTCGAACATCGTATAAGCTTGTCATTCCTATTAAGAATGTTCTATCCTGGCTAGGGGACGAAAAATTCAGATGGGAATAGTATATCACTCATCACCTTTCAGCGTGTGAGAACAAACGGTTGCGACTCGGATCTCTTAACTGGGGCCTTGTTTGGGGGGGACTGGAATTTCTGCGAAAAAGTTTGAGATGAGACCTTGCCTAACTCCTACGTCTTTTTCACAGGCAAGAAGTGCAGTTCAGGAGGGTTTCTCAACCTTAATACTTGTTTTTCAGTAAGTAATAAAAAGTTTAATTTTTGAATTGCAAGTAATCTGCTGTTTTTTATTTTTTAGTGTTAGATATATATTGTTCCAAACGCTGTGTTACTCAGGATTTGGAACCGTTACTTTCATACGCATACAGACTTTTAAAAACCAACGGCACAAATTTAGTGTATCTATATAACTCGGTACTTCCTGGCAGAATCCTGCGGCAAACCAACACCTTACTGAGCTAGTGCATCCAAGGCCTGATTACTGCCAACTAGGTCACCACCTAAGGCTTCATCTTCCTAAGGGTGCCCATATTATTATATTTTTTAATATGGGTGTTTTTGAAGAATCATACATTTTCAAGAAAATAATCAATGATTAATGATTTATAAACTACGAAAACTCTATTGATAATTTATTAGTATTTCTCTCATTTAAATGGTTTTTATATGAGTGCGAAAGCTTTATTTCTTGAGAGGTTCAAGCAAAACTAAGTAGTTACTAGGTTCCCCCCCCCCCCCAATAAATAAACTCTGACTAAATAAAGCTAAAAAGACTCTAAAAAAGGAATTATTTGGTAAATGGCCGCTTTGTTCTTTAGAATGTATATCTGCGAGAAGGGGGTGGGGGCAATACACTCTTCCCTATTTAACTGTGTTATAAAAGTATTTAGTTGTGACAAAGACATAAAAAATACATCGGCGGTGCAAACAGTGCAACGGCACTGGGACTCGTGGAAAGGTATATAAGGGCCCCGCAAGGGCTAGTACCAACACTGCGAGAAATTTAAACATTATTTTGCGTAGACTTAAAGTAGTAGAATAGAGAGTGGGGGCTCCAAATTATTTTGGGCTTTGTTCCTCTCTTTTACGGGCCCTGAGTGCATCATTAGCTGAACTTATATCTGTAGTACTGCCACCTGTGTTCTTGTATGTGTTGCATTTCTAGGAATAAACTTTCGTCATGTGATCAGCAGAACAGTTTTTCTGAAGACAATTTTTTACCGTGCATTTAACCCTCTGGAAATTGCGTGTAAGTTTACCTTTCGATAATTTAAATTTTTCATTTTTTAAAATTACTTTTCCACTACTTCTTTTTATAAATTCAATGATTATAAGATTACTTGACATTCTTGGTTCGGTAAAATACTAGATTAAAACGAAAGTTGATCATTAATATGTGATTAAAAGAACGTTTAATGTCATTGATTACAGTAAGAAAGCAATTAATCCTAGATCATTTGGAAGCGATTTATCTGATTAATTGCTTACTGTTCTTTTTAAAGAACATTAAACATAAATCCTATATAATGTACATTCTGAGCTTGAAACATTTTGTTTTTTTCTAATATTACGTTATTCTACTATCCTATTATATTCTACTATGTGTCACATGTGTTGTACTATCGCATTATGAAAATACATTTTTCCCGAATATTTAAACTGAATCGAGCTATAAGACTTATTATATAAAATACACCACCAGCTCAGTTATTTCATCCAAGGACCGTAGTTTCGTGCATTTTAGCACTCATCAGCCCGGAATAGGAAGTAACTAAGCAGGAGGCGGAAAACCTCCAGCTCAGCCACAGTTTGTTTGGCTCTCTTGGCTCCTTTAGGAGGTTTTCCGCCTCCAGCTCAATTTCTTCCTATTCCGGGCTGATGAGTGCTAAAAAGCACGAAACTGCAGTCCTCGGATGGAATAACTGAGCTGGCGATATATTTTATGTATTTCTGCCTTAGCTCTGGCTTAGCGTATAACTTACTGCAAAATATAAGACTCATTTTTCAAAGGAAAAAATATCTTCCTATTTATTTTGATATGTAAGCATTGGGGTATAAAAGGTAATGGCTGTTAAGGAGGGGGGGGGGGTATTTTAGAATCTTATTATTTACAGTTTCATAGATACGAAAATGAAGAGTTAGAAAAAGTAGATTTGAGTTTTATTTCTACTTGTAGCGGTAGTATCTATATTTCTTTGCGCAGTAACTATTCGGTCTTCTATAAGTAACGATAGTTTATTGCGATTCTCATTTTTTATGCTGAGACTGAGATAACAGAGACAAATCGAAGTTATTCCTATTTTTTTTAAAAATTCAATGAAGAAAAAAAAAACACACACACACACAAAGCACTGAAGTACAAGTTAATTTTAATCTTCTTCTATCTATACATATAATAAAACAAGATGTTTGTGTGTGTGTGTGTGTGTGTTTGTGGCGCGCATCCTGGGAAAACGGTAAGGCCTAGAAAGATGAAATTTGGTACACAGGTGCAGTTTTTGCCGAAAATGTGCACCTCGGGCTTCGATTTTTGATATTTTAAATAGAAAAAAAAGTTACTTAATGTTTTATGTGTTTTTTTGCACTTTTTAGTACTTTTTACCTCACAGACCCCGAACCAATCGTACACACAAGTATTTTTTGTACTATAGTGTAGGAAATTTAATTTTAAATATGATGAATGAAAAAATTTTAAAGATAGAGCAATTTTTGTATTTTTTATAAATTTTTGAAAAAACCTTTATTTTGCATTTTTTTCTGGGTTTAATTTTTTTCGAAACCCATCCTGGAAAAAGTATTGAACCCTCAATTCTAAAATTTTAGTTGGTAATAGTAAAAACATTCTGCCCTCTTCAGAAGAAAAAAGCGAGCTGTTCGCTTGCCGGTTGAGTTCCGAGCTTACCTCATCGCGTGATACAACTGAAATCGTTTGCCTTCTCTTCACCTTTTTTTTTAGTTTTTTTTTTTTTCTTCACGCGCTACTTTTTGAACAATACGGGGAACATAGAGCCTTTTTTTTTTTGCCGGCTATTTTTGATTAAATAAATAAAGCCCGCGGTTTTTTGCATGATCTTTGTTTTTGTTACGGATTGGCGGTTAGGTTAGGTAGATACAGAGATAGATAGAGGTTGAGTGGAAAAAAAAATGTTTTTGTTTTCGAATTAATACTTATATAAATAAAAAAAGATTGTACAGTCAGGAGGTAGATATGCACAGATCGTATAGATTGATAGATAGACAAATATAGAGGTCGATATAGTAGATGGACAGCAAGAAAGAGGCATGCCCGTCATTTAAGGGATTTCAACGGGGTGTCAGTGCCCCCCCCCCACACACCATGACTTTGAAAAAACAATGCTTTCACATAAAAGTGCAAGTGCTTTTTGTTATTTTTTGACAAGATTTGCATGAAGAGTACGCCGTTTGTGTCTCCCCCCCCCCTTAAAAATATTCCAAACGACGGAACTGGAGATAGATATAGAAAATATTTTATTCAAACTACTAATGATATAGATAGATATAGATTGATTGATACTGCGTAGAAATTTGTTTAAGCAGCCGCCGAAGGCGGCAACATCGGCGTAAAAAGGTGAATGATAATATTGAGAAAAAAAGAGAAAAACATTGATTAATACCGTCGCTAAATTGTCTAAGCAGCCGCCGAAGATGGCAACTCTGGCGCAAAAAGGCGAATGGCGTAAAAAGGCGGACCAGCTGGTCGCCGCAGGCGGATAGTCATAAATAAAACTGTAGCCTAAAAAACGTCATTGACTTCTTTAAAGCTGAAACTAAGGCCATGATTTGGGATCTTTAATCGTAATCAGTTCCGAATGTACGACTTTTCCAAGTCGGGACATATCTTAAAATTGCAGTCCCTACCCTTCTTCTTTCACGTTTTTAGATTGAGTTTTAACGAAAGAAGAAAAAAAAAAGAAATAGGGGGCATAAGTAGGGCCCTAGAAGTTGCCAGTGCAACCCGTGTCAAGGGCTGGCTCAAGCCTTGATCCGTTACTTCTCGTAGTGTATTTTGGCGCAATATGCGTTTTAGTACCACGTCTTGAAAAAGTTTACATTGATCACGCTCATCTTGGTCGTTTGAGAATTAGTTCCTCAGAGTTAACTTACTTTTCAAAGCATTGATCAAAATAAATAGACACTGTACAATCATTTAACTCAAACTTAAGATTAAATTTTATCAAAAAATCTAGTAAAGTCTCATCAAGACACCTATTACAAAAAGTCATTTGGGGCTTATTATACATTAGAAAAGATCCTCGTACATTTTATTTTGAATACACGAATATTTTACACGAAATTTAGAGATTTTAATAGTTTTCGCTGGAATTCGAAAAACAAAAAATTTTTTTTTTCCTTCGGAAAAGGTTTTGTTCGCATAGAGAAAATGATTTGGTGAGTCGCGGTGAATGTCCTGAGGATGTTTTTATTCGGTTTCACTTACCGGTCGCTCTATTAGAACGCGCCTAGTTAGGTCGCGGTCGACCGGTTGCTCTATACGAACATAGCTCAAAATACCAAAACTCGCGGAGAAGAAGGTGCACAGAGAAATTGCCACGTTGTAGCGTTATTACGTTACACGAAAATTCGCTGCAGACCAACGCCATTGCTCTTTCGTATGTGAATTTTCTCTTTTCGATGGCTGTTCGAAATCTAACTGTGCTGTTCGCAATTTTTCTGCTGACTGCAATCCCTTTCAGTAAGTTTTGTTTATTTAAAACAATTTTTTTCCAGTGATTTTATGGTCATGATATGGATTGATAAAGGCTTGTTGATCGTTGGAAATGGAAATATCATTTTACGTCTTTGTTATCTCACTGACAATTTATTAGTTACACAACTATAATAATCACTTTTGCATTCAGCATAAAAATATTTTTGTTAGTAAAATTATTTCAATGCATTATTTCTTAGATTTCTTACGTTAAGCTATGATAAGTAACAAACTTGAAATAATTCGGTAACTAAGATTTCTTAAAAAATTTAAAATGATGTCAAAATATTGCATATTATTCCAGCTCAAAATAAGTGCTAAGAGGGGAAATTAAAAGAGAGATACGTACATTTTGCAGATTTTTTTAAAAGAAAAATTGTATTTGTCATGAGCTCCCTCCATTAGCGCAATTGTAATATTTTATGTATTTATTGTCACTATATTCTCAGAATTTAAAATTTGGCTTGTGATTTTCATACATTTGATTTTAAGGAACCATTATGTATCATAATATTAAGTATCAGTTTTCGAAAGAAAAAATGTGCTTAAAAGTAATGATGTGTACGTGTTGAAGACGATACGGGTGTGGCTGTAAATTCCCACCCGCAACGCGTACAAATCATCTTTTGTAACAAATTTTTAAAAAATTTTTACAAACTTTTTTAGAAAGTTTATAAGGGCAGGTGGGGCACGTGTTGGTCCACTTTTTACTTCCTTTTACAAAAAGACAGTATTGTATTCGCGAAAAAATTTTCACTCAAAAATCGACCTTAATTTCCATTTTGCTCACCCCCGAATGAATGCTGAGTTTTTTTTTTTCGATCCGACCACACGTGCATATATACCTAAGAACGTATAGACGCCCGAAATATCCATTTTGGCGATTCCCGAGTTGATTACAACGAGTTTTCTCGTGACGTCTGTATGTACTTATGTATGTGCGTATGTACGTATGTGCGTATGTATATCACGTAACTCAAGAACGGTATGTCCTAGAAAGTTGAAATTTGGTACGTAGACTCCTAGGGTCTAGTTGTGCACCTCTCCTTTTGGTTGCATTCAAGTGTTTCTAAATGGTTTTTTTGCACCTTTTTGGGGGGAAATCATTGTTAATTTCGATGCAAACTCAAGTGGTGTTCTAGTTTGGCGGACACTTGGCGATATGTCGCCAGTCTTTTGGTTGCCAAGCTTTTTCGCCAACTTGGCGACAAATTTGCGATTTTTTTTTTTTTTTAAATCTGGTTTCAATTTGGCCACTGTTGGTGATATTTGGAGAGTTAACTATTGACTCTCATTAAAATTGCAATAATGGGGAAATAACATTAAATTGAAGTAAAAGGAAGTCACGTGATGCATCAGCTCGTTTACCTATCATTTTTTATCTCATCAAAAAATTCAATGAACAGTTCGATTTTCTACAATAAGTTTCTCTAAACACTTCTCGACACCACAGAGTTTTTTGGAAGCGTTGAACTGATAAACTTTTTTAAAATTAAATTTATAACGGACCTCGTAAAGTGGACCAACGTGCCCCACGGGTGGGATACGTTGGTCCTCCTGGTGGGGCACGTTGGACCGCATAACTGAAAAACATTTGTTATAATTTTAGTGATGAATAGTATGAAACCTTGTAACTACCTTATTCTCTGTTGTGTGTAGAGTGAAAAATATAAACTTTAAAGATCAGTATAACATATTAATATAATTTTAATTGATTTGTCATCTTTTTTTAAAAACAGCAATGAACATTCCCAATTAGTACTCAATTATTTTTCCAAAATCAAAAGAAAAATCATTTATTGAATACTCATGAGACAATGCAGATTCAAGTTAACTAAAGATGCGTTAAATGATGTCTGTGATTATGAAAGTGCTACTTCTTGAGCTTTGGAAGTAGCACTTTTATTGGACTGGGTTTTGGAACGATAAGTCATAAGTTACTTTTGTGCAAAGTTACGTCAATATTCGCTAGGGGGGGGGGGGAAAGCTCTTATTTTCTTCATTGCATTGCATGAAAGAACTCCAAAAAGAAAAGAATCCTGTTATACCATATATTTCAAAGAAAAAGTACAATAAAATTGAAAGCTTTAAGTTAGCATATCTTTGTGCTCTCAGGGTTCGTACGGGTCATGGAAATCCTGGAAAGTCATGGAAAAAGTATTAACAAATTTCAGACCTGGAAAAGTCATGGAAAATTAATAATTTTTATTAAAAGTCATGGAAATTTATTTTAAGTCATGGAAAATGTTTTGGGTAGTAAGAAAGTAACAATAACTAAAAGAGCGCTAGAAATATTGAGTGATTTAGTAATATTGCATATAAATTGAGCGATCTCAAAAACAAATCTGAGTTTTGGAATCCAATTTCATCCACTTCTGTAACAGCTGCTCGCCTTTTTTTGTAATGGGATTGTATTACTTGGACGTCGCTAATTTTGAATTAACCATTATTTTCAGCATTTATATTTTGTCTTCTGCATAGTAGTGGACTTGCATATTCTTGATTTTGTCACTCCCCTTCAAAAAATGTAATTCAATTGCAACCGAGTTTGTTTCAACTACTTGGTAAAAAATTCATTATTAAATTTACCAGAGTTTATCTTAATATGTTGAAGGCTTTAGAAAATGAAGAGTTTAGTCAGGCAATAGGACATAGAAATAGGGGAATTCTAATACTCTAAAACAGTGGTGCCCAACATACAGCTCGCAAAACTGATCCTTGTGACCAGCTGAAATATCTGGTTTAGAAAAATGAATTTACTGAAAAACGTGACTTTATTTTAATGAACGCATACACTGTCAAGTTACATGGGTGATTAGATGCACTAATGACACCAAAGGATAATGTTTTTATGAAGAATATTTATTATTGGAAACTAAGTAATGATTCATTTAATTTTGCCCTATTTATTGAATATTTATTTGATATTTAAACATCAGTTGTATTGCATTCACTATATTTTCATTTTGCTTGAATTTATATAATGAAGACAAATACGAATAATTTATTAGTATCTGCAGTCTGTGCTGATATTTTTTCAGTCACTAGTAAGTGTTTCAATGAGGCAGTGGCACTCACGTAGCAGTTTTTCTACTGTCCATTTCCAGAAACGTTGTCAAGTTTTACTTTAAATAGTACTATTCTCTTCGTGTAACGAGGTCATGAAAAATTTTATGAAGTCATGAAAAAGTCTTGGAAAAGTCATGGAATTTTTTTATCCAAATTGAGTGTGAACCCTGTGCTCTAAAATCAAAATTAAATAATCTTAAGTAAAAGTATATTTTTGTATTCCTTTCATCAATTATTTGTTTTATTTTGCTTCTATGTAGAATAATTGTCTATAGCAAAACAAATTTGTTTAATATAGCAACTTTATTATAGCATGTATTGCACATTTTACTCTTAGAAAACAATTGTGTGCAAAAATTTATAAGTATATTTGAAAATATAAATAGTAAAAAAGTGCAGAGATATGAAATAAATCTTTTAGTAAAGTTAATTTAGTATAACATTTGTTAAATAATTACTAAATATACCGTTGCTTTTTTTGCTCAAAGTTTTTATTCTTATTATTTCAAAACGTGTATAACATGAAATGAAATGAATGCATAGTTCACAAACCCTTGCTGTAATTATTGAGATTTAAGAGGAAAAAAAAGTTTTTAAATTATGTGCGGTAGGTTGGTCCGGTCCAATGTGCCCCACAAAGAGTGGACCAACTTACCCCACCTTCTTGGTCTGGAAAAGTGCTGTCATAATTTTTTTCTTTTTGACAAAAAATGAAAAAATTGCCTATTATTATGAACTAAAGGAACTTACATTAAGAAAGGAGTTCAATTCCCCCCCCCCCCGCAATCTTGATGAAAATCATTGAAAAAATAAAGTTACAGTTTTCTGAAAATTACTCAGGGCTACTGAAATAACACTTTCTGGAATAAAATTTGTTCAGTATAACTCTACCATGTGATTTCATTACAGGATTTGTAGGACCATAGGTGCTATTTGTTGGTCATAAAATAAAATAAAAAATATTAATAGTATTAAAATAATTGAGACCGGTCCAACATTTTTTACCCCATCTTCCTTTATTTTATCCTGGGATACATAAAGGTTCCTTATATTGAAATATATAAAAAATGAAAAACCAAAACTTGAAATTTCGGCAATAAAGCGCAAAGACATACGTAAATATATCACACCTGTTCAAATGGATTGAGAAATGAGAATACATATATTTTTTTCAATGCAGCGTATGCTCAATCTGATTTTAGCATATTTACCTGTAACTTCAGCAGAAAGGTATTTCGTAAGAGAATTATTTTTACATGAGTTTTGTAAACGAATATCTAATATCGTGTAAAATAATATTCATTAGTAATTGCATTCGTTAAAATGGAACTAAATTGGAATTGTTAAGTCCGAAAACTAGTTATCTCCACTTTTCACTGAATTGAGATTTTTTTTTTTTGTTTCCATTTCTAGTTCAAATGATGTAGAAGCAACTTTTTGACAGTAAAAAAGTCATCTAATCCCAAAAATTATAAGAAATATTTAGAATTGAAATCTGCATTTAGTTCGAAAATGTGCCTTAGCCTGAAGATGATTTATTTTTCTAACCAAATTTGGCAATTTCAGGTTTCTAATTAGTAAAGCTTTACTTTTAGAAGCTAGACACCTGGCTATGTAAAAAGTATCTGAATTCTTTGGTGATTTAAACAAAGTTAATGGTTGATTTTTTTCTAAGTACCTTAAAAGTCCTCACATTACCAGCAAAGGAAGCATATTCAGAAAAAGTTGCAAGAAGGAAAAAAAGAAAAAGAGGGATCTATTTGTGTCCAAGTAGAATGTAATGATCCGGAAGGAGATTTCCGAATCTTAAAGTTCAGTTCTGCTATTAAATTTCGTTCACTCACTGCAAATATACTAAAAGGACAGAAATATTTATATCCGTTTAATTTGTAGTACATAAAATAGATTTTATTTCAAGTTCTCAATAAAAAATTATAATAATTTTCGTGCATTTAATTGAGTAGTTCGTGCAGAACAAGATTTTTTAAGAAGCCATGTTAGACTAAATTTTCCCCCAAATCCGGGAAAACTCAGTGTAGGATAGCTGTTGCTTGTACTCACGGTGTTCATATTTCACGTAGGACATACAACAAGTACAAGCGCCGACTATGAACCTGACGATTTAGAAGATGAAGTTGATGGCATTTCAGATGAGTATGAAAATGTTGATCAAGATAATCATGCACCTGAGCTTTCTAACGAACATGAACCGGGTGATTCAGGTGAGTAGTTCGTGCAAAATAAGAATTTTTCAGAAGCCACATTAAAAAGAAAAAAAAAACATGTTACCAATATTAATGGGTATAACGTTACACGAATTCTAAAGTGTGTACTATTATTGTTTTAAAAACTCAAGTTGTTGGAGAAACCTTGCACTATGGTTTCAGTGGAATTCAAAACGCATGCGTAAAGATCAGAATCGGCACAGAGCAGATAAACTTTTATTACCGAAACGAAAACCGACCTTTGTGGCCAAGCGGTAAAAGCTCTTGCTTTGCAACCGGACTGTAAGCTTCGCATTGTGAATTCAGAACCTACTGAGGATATTTACTCTTAGTGCGATAAAAATGTATTGTTTGAATATTAAAACAAAAAAATAATTGTTTGTGAAAAAGAATGAACTTTATAAATATTGAATAAACGAATAATTAAAAGCAAGAACTGTAAAGAAGAGGGTTCTAGGGGGAGTTTTTTTTAGTACTGTTATAACGAAATTTCAAGTATTTTAACTTACTGATTTATTTTTGTACTTTCAATTTGAAACGTATAGAAAGAAGTTATTACTTGATCATTTAATATATCTGGATAATTTGATCCGTCGAATAGTTTTTTGAAGTACAGGTCTACTTACAACTAAAAATGAGTACCCGTTCAATAAAGTCAGATGAAAGCTTAATTTTTGCTAATGTGCAACCTTTCAAGCAATTTCTCTGTAAGCATACCGAAAATTCTGGTGTTATCTCTTACGCGGAAATTAGTGAGACGTTACGCTATAATTACATTACCATGGTGTAACCTTTCACATGTGATTTGTAATTACGCCACTTATATCAGTTAATTTACTCCAGAGCAGTGGAAGCAGCTGAGCTGATACCGATTTTATGGAGTAAGGTTAAACAAAATGTTTTACAGTGCATGTTACAATATGTTTTCTTCCGAAATCGGGAAAATTCAGTGTAGTTTGTCTTTTGCATACACTAATGGTAATCATATTTCACCTAGGCGTCACAAGAATTCAAAGAGATGAATATAAACATGATTCAGACAGTGATGTTTCGGATGCTTTTACTGACTCTGAACCAGCGGATTCAGGTGAGTAGTTCGTGCAGAACAAGATTTTTTTAAGAAGCCATGTTACACTAAATTTTCCCCCAAATCCGGGAAAACTCAGTGTAGGATAGCTGTTGCTTGTACTCACGGTGTTCATATTTCACGTAGGATATACAACAAGTACAAGCGCCGACTATGAACCTGACGATTTAGAAGATGAAGTTGATGGCATTTCAGATGATAATGAAAATGTTGATCAAGATAATCATGCACCTGAGCTTTCTAACGAACATGAACCGGGTGATTCAGGTGAGTAGTTCGTGCAAAATAAGAATTTTTCAGAAGCCACATTAAAAAGAAAAAAAAAAACATGTTACCAATATTAATGGGTATAACGTTACACGAATTCTAAAGTGTGTGCTATTATTGTTTTAAAAACTCAAGTTGTTGGAGAAACCTTGCACTATGGTTTCAGTGGAATTCAAAACGCATGCGTAAAGATCAGAATCGGCACAGAGCAGATAAACTTTTATTACCGAAACGAAAACCGACCTTTGTGGCCAAGCGGTAAAAGCTCTTGCTTTGCAAACGGACTGTAAGATTCGCATTGTGAATTCAGAACTTACTGAGGATATTTACTCTTAGTGCGATAAAAATGTATTGTTTGAATATTAAAACAAAAAAATAATTGGTTGTGAAAAAGAATGAACTTTATAAATATTGAATAAACGAATAATTAAAAGCAAGAACTGTAAAGAAGAGGGTTCTAGGGGGAGTTTTTTTTAGTACTGTTATAACGAAATTTCAAGTATTTTAACTTACTGATTTATTTTTGTACTTTCAATTTGAAACGTATAGAAAGAAGTTATTACTTGATCATTTAATATATCTGGATAATTTGATCCGTCGAATAGTTTTTTGAAGTACAGGTCTACTTACAACTAAAAATGAGTACCCGTTCAATAAAGTCAGATGAAAGCTTAATTTTTGCTAATGTGCAACCTTTCAAGCAATTTCTCTGTAAGCATACCGAAAATTCTGGTGTTATCTCTTACGCGGAAATTAGTGAGACGTTACGCTATAATTACATTACCATGGTGTAACCTTTCACATGTGATTTGTAATTACGCCACTTATATCAGTTAATTTACTCCAGAGCAGTGGAAGCAGCTGAGCTGATACCGATTTTATGGAGTAAGGTTAAACAAAATGTTTTACAGTGCATGTTACAATATGTTTTCTTCCGAAATCGGGAAAATTCAGTGTAGTTTGTCTTTTGCATACACTAATGGTAATCATATTTCACCTAGGCGTCACAAGAATTCCAACAGATGAATATAAACATGATTCAGACAGTGATGTTTCGAATGCTTTTACTGACTCTGAACCAGCGGATTCAGGTGAGTAGTTCGTGAAGAACAAGATTTTTTAAGAAGCCATGTTACACTAAATTTTCCCCCAAATCCGGGAAAACTCAGTGTAGGATGGCTGTTGCTTGTACTCACGGTGTTCATATTTCACGTAGGATATACAACAAGTACAAGCGCCGACTATGAACCTGACGATTTAGAAGATGAAGTTGATGGCATTTCAGATGATTATGAAAATGTTGATCAAGATAATCATGCACCTGAGCTTTCTAACGAACATGAACCGGGTGATTCAGGTGAGTAGTTCGTGTAAAATAAGAAATTTGCAGAAACCATGTTACACTAAATTTTCCTCCAAAAACGGGAAAATTCAGTGTAGTATATCTTTTGCATATACATTTACGGGTATCATATTTCACATAGGAACCTCAAGAAGTCAAGCAGATTACCCTTTGAATAAAACTTACTTTGGAAATCTCACTATCGATGGCGTAAGTTTTCTTTTTTTGCTATTTGCAATATGCTTGTACATATGTTTCGATACACTTATAGAATGCAATGATTTACTTAAGTATATGTTGTTACTAATTTCCTATTTGATGTTGGACCAAATGAAATGTGGTAACAAAGTGAGTGATAAGTGTAAATTTCACTCCAGACCAGACAGTTCTAGGTAGTCTGTCTGGATTGTTTTTCCTTTGGATTGTTTGTCCACGACTGTATTTTCTGTCCTAAGACTCAATTGACTCCACTATGTAATTCAGTTAAAAAATTTATGAGCAAAAGTCATCAAAAACTTATAGCTTGAATGTGAAAAATTGTTTTATTTATTTTAGACTTTACTAATAGCTTTTTTTTGCTCTTAATTCTTTTTACTGCGATTCTGTGCCTTAGATACATTGGATAACTACAATACAATGTCAACTCGTTTGGCACTGAACCAGAGATAGCTTTAAAAAAAGAACCCTTCCGCAGCTACCTGATGTTCACTACTACAAACCTCAAACTCATTTTTCAACAATATAAAATATGTGTAAACAAAAATTGATCTTTCTGTAACCAGAAAGGGGAAATCAACGACGCGATATTTTCACTTCATTTCGGAATAACTAACATGCTTATTTTATGCTATTTTCTCAGCTCAGAATGCATAGGGTTTTAAAGTGTTATCGATGAAAATATATCATTTTTTGAGGCATAGTTCAAAAATGTTCTATTTTCGTATTTTTGGACAATGTTTAAATGTTTAGTGTAATAACTTTCAAACCTTTAATCGAACAGAACAATTTTAGCCAAAATAGTTTATATAAAAAAGGTCTTCAAAATTTGAATTGCTTAAGTGATAAAAATTTCATTTTATTAGGCCTCAAAAATAAATTTCAAACTCAAATTCCTTACTGCGATTTGCTGTATCAGATGCATTGTATAAGGGGCGGAGGGATATGCAATGTACAATATGTCGGCATTGCACCAGAGAGGGTTTCAAGGATCAGAATCATTTCACACATGCCTGGTTTTCATTACGAAGTTTTGTGGCATGTACTTCTCTAAGAATTTTAAATTTTAATCTTTTTTTCATTTGTTCAATTATTAAAAATTCCCGCTCATAACTTTATGTATGAAGAGGATGATGGGTAGGTACTACGCATTTTTTTACAGAACATTTTTTTTCAAGTAAAAGATTAAAATTAAAAAAAAAAATAAATATTTGGTTTGAAAAAAAAATTGGTCAGGTAAAGTATGTTATACATAATTAAAGAAATTGTTCTAACTTTACAAAACTTTTGCGAAATTTTTAGCTCCATGTATAAATAAATTTTGTAGGCATTAAATATTCAGATTAATATTGCCAAAGGAAGGCGGTTTAACGCTTCGTTTTGTTGTTTATAATTTTAAAGATTTTTAACCGTACGTATTTTTTTAAACCCTAATAATATTATGTCTTGGAGCCTAACACAAAAATTGTTCAACCTAGATTTTTTTCTCTATTTATTTATATTTAGAAAAAAACATTACCGATGTTATTCCTTTCTTATTAAAACGAAAACTCATTAATTTTTTTCCCTTCAAAAAGTTTTTAATAACCAGAAAGTTATTCTTCTGGCGTGTCTCAAATCGTTTCAAAAATGTACTTAAATTTTATTTAAAAAAATTACATCAACATACAAAATATTTAATTTGAAGTGCTAAATTATGCATACTTAAAGGTGTAAAATAACATACTTTAAAGAAGTTTAATTATGAAAATAATCAAAGTGCATCATTTTAAAGTTTCTCTCTCTGGCCTAGAAATGAGTAAAATTATTATAGGTACAAAAAATTATGATTGAAAAAAGAGGCTGCATTTGGCAAACGATAAATAAAAAAAAAATGTTGTAGTAGACACCCACACAAATGAGTTTTATTTCATTTTCTTTCCTCTTTTTCCTTGTTCAGAAGAATCTTTCAAAAAGAGATTTGTCTATTATACATTTTTTAATTTTGATGTCGCTCGAATAGGTGAATGAAGTTGCTTTTAATTTCTGACTTAGATAAATTAGAGCACAACTTTCTAGAACTAGGTAAATACTTTTCTAAATCAGAGAAGTAGAAGTAAAAAGCTAAAGAACTTAATGTAAAAATTGTTATTAATTTGCTAGCTTAGAATTTTTAGGATAGTTAATTTAAAAAAAAATTGTTACAATAGCTCCGTTATTCGGTAGTGAATGATAGGGAAAACCCTAAATAAAGAGACTAGGACTCTAAGAGATGTTCACTATATGGGAGTGTCCGTTAAAGGAGATTGTACAGAATTTTTTCTTTGTCATGCTATAACATACTTTTCGATTTAGGTTAGAGTTATTTCTTTATTACTATAGTAAACTTTTTGATAACATTTGATGAAACTCATTTTGTCACTCTCCTGGTGTGTGAAAATTTGATCTCCTGTTTTCAGGGGTGGAACATAGTTAAAGTGAGTTCCCTCTATTTTTCTCTTAATAATTTCCTGACAAAGAGTTAGAATAATTTTTTTCAGAATTTTTAAAGAATTTTTATTAAAAAAAATGCGATTGTAAAATGTTAGATTTTTGGAGAATCACCCGCATTCTTAAGGGGTCACATTACCTTCCAAACATTTTTTTTAAAAATTTTAGTAAATTTTAATTTTCTTTGAAACCAAAATATGCATATTTATTTCGTAATCAATAATTTATTTTGAAAATTTTAAAATATTGCCTACTTTTTTTTAAAATGCAAAAAATGTAGAAAACTTTCAATTTTTTAAAATCCCTAAGACTTTTTTGTTTCTGCACTATTTAAAACAAGTTGTAAAAATTGTTTGCTAAACGATCACAATAAATATCTCTAAAAATCTGTGCATTCGTTTGCTTATGTGTTAATTAGAAAATTTTCTATGATTAATTATGTAAAAAATAGTAATTTTTTAAAAATAAATTTGGTTTTTAAAGGTATAACATGCTCTAAACAAAAGAGTAATTTATAAAATGCTTATTCAATGCACAGTTTTGTTAAATATATTATCCTAATTGCAAAAAGTATAAGTATTATATCTTTAATAGAAAAACATCCTTAGTGATTCTAATGACATGAAAACACACACACACACACACACACACAAAAAAAAAAAAAAAAATCGTGAAAAAGCAATTTAAAGTTTTTCTTTTGATAAGAACACATAGCGAGTATGACCTAAAACCATTCATAACGTTTTAAATATTTAAACTAAAGCAATGAAATTTTTTCCCCTGTGTTTGGAATAGTGTTTGGTTTTGAAATAAGCAATTTTTTTTTTTTGATCGTTTGATCACTTTTGAGGTACTGTAATCCCTTAAGTGAATTTAACTTAATCTCTCTTGCTAATTTGCAGCAAATCAGCAGTTATAACGCTTTTGACTACAAAACTTTATGTGAAAATTATTTTCCCCCTTTCTCCTATGAAGTTTTGCAAGTTAGATTTGGACTGTTTTACAACTAAAACAACGATGTGCTGACTGTTAATTGTATCACAAATTTAAATATTGGATAGACTAATGTCGAAGTAGTAATAAGAAATTTGAACGTGTTTTCTGCCTTATGCTTTAAATTAAGATATGGAATTCTTAATAAACAAAGTGACTGGTTCATGTATCAAAACCAAAACAGTCAATCATGTGCCATTTTTGTTGAAGACCCACTTTCCATACGAGAAATGTACTCAGATTTCAATGTCAGGCAGTCTTTTTTTCTGATTCTGAGAGCTTAATTTCCCACTCTTCGTAGTGAGACTTTTAGTTTGTGGGCCAGTAAAAATCTATTTTTTTTACTTTTTCCTCACTTCAATGTTTGAATTTGTTCCTGAGATGCAAAAAAGCCACTTTCTCTGTCCAGAGCTGTCAAATATTTTTGCTATCCGAGTTTAATGTGCAATTAACGAAAAAAAAATCAGATTGCGGGCTTACATGCGGTATAAGCGAAATGTTAAAGCAAAGTTCTTTTTGAAGTCCACTGTTTGAAGGCAGCTAGAAATTCATCCAAAAAATAAGTGAAATGCAATTCTTTGGGAAAATGGAGCGTTTTCAACAAAAAATAATAACAAATTCTTTATTTTCATCCAAATTTATGAAAGAAATAAATATTTTCATCTAATATACTCTTTTTTTTATGTTGGTGCAGTATTACCAAGAACCAAATTTGACATTTTATAACTCTTCATACATTGTGATAAAAAGTTTCCAGAGCTTAGGGAGAGAATAATTGGCCACTAATTCAAATGGAATACTAAGAAAATACACAAAAAAAAAAAAGCCAAATGTTTCACATAAATAACAAGGAGAAAAATAGCACATAAGACAAATGTTAACAGTTTTAGATTATCAAAATAATTTAAAAATTAATTGATCAGAATTTTCCAAATAATAATAATAGAGGAAAAGTTATAAATACGGGCGCACATTTTTGTTTTTGAATTAGTCACTTTCAATTCGAAAAATTCCAGATTTTTGTCTTTCATTCAACTATAAAAAGTATCCTAAATGCGAGAAGGCAAAACAGTGATCATTATCTATTATATTATTTAAAAAACGGCTATTTACAAAAAGTTAAAAAAAAAAAAAAAGCACGAGAACAAATTAACTATGGGCACTGTTCAAAAACGTTACCAGCTATAGTTTAAAAACAGGATAAAACGGTACAAAATGGTAGGGAATTTATTTATTACAGGGGAAAAAATATTTACAGAAATAGGAAACATAACTGGCTCTTTCAGCCCCACCACACAGTAAGTATGCCTACCATTTGGTACATAACACATTTCACTCACACCTCTACCCCAGTATCTCCAGGGAACTTCCCATCACAATTGGGCTCCCTGGTAGGGCAAAGCGGGTTTGTAAAATGTTTGTAAAAATTGATAATACATAAATATTAGGTTTGAAGTAATGCACTTTTTATTTTGAAGTTTAATAACCCTGCTAGGAAACAAAACCATATTTGTTGCGATAAAAATCCAAAAACTAATTTTCGAGCGTTCTTCGAAAACCTACCCGCTTTGGGCCACCCTCCCGTATCTAGTAACACTTTAAAGTAAAAAAAAAAAAAAAACAAAAAAAAAAAAAAAACACCAATTTGCACAATAACTCACGATTTATTGAAATTACGCTGTATATAGCTCACGCTACTTGAAAGAACTTCTCTCAACTGCTTTCCAACTGCTCTCTGCTATCTTATAATAGTAAATGGCACCATCTGCTGTCCTCGTCGCCAGCACCTCCCAAAGAAACTAGCGAGGGGTGCTCATATTTACACCATTGCCCATTTCGACACCTTTTCCTTTACTATTAATAAAAAAAGTGGAGATATGACTGGTGAAGAAGATTAACTCAAATGTTATTTTAGCGGTTTCTGATTTTGTTAATGATTCTATTTTTGGTTATTCATTTATTTATCCATACTTCTTTCTCGTGTTCTCTGAAGTAAATAACGCATGAAAATAGGAAATTGAATTTCATTACTTTTTGTTACATTTACTGGACGTATTACCAGCTTTGTTGTTAAAAGAAAGCGTTTATTATATAATGAATTTTATTTCTGCAAAAGAATTAGATGCCGAGCAAATTTTCGAGTAAGAAAATCGTCGAAGTTCTGCTCTAAGTTAACTATAATGTGTGGCAGTATAGAAACGAATTTTACATACTGAAATTTCCTTGAACTCAATTTTAATGTTGATTACTGATTTTACTCTTAAAAGTAGTAAAATATGTATTCTCATAACTCTATTTTTTTGTTTTTATTTCAGGGGATCATCGAAGATTCGTTAATTTCAAAATTCTTCATGTGACAGTCCAAGAAAGGATGACAATTTTCCTGGTGTGGTAAAATATTTAAGAGGCATTTTGTTTTTAAATGCCAAGTAGAATTTTAGGGAAATTGCCATATGCATCAACGTCAGTGACTGAAATGTTTCGGATAAAGTTAAACAAATGTCTTTTTAAAAATGTATAATTAAAATTGAATAAATGTATTGGAGCTTTATTCTGTCTTCATTGGAACGGTTTTCTGGCATTTTTCAGGTATGCATTAAAAAATGCTTCTTGGACAGTTTTTTTGCTTTATAATTACTAGTGAATTTTCGTGAAATAAAATGTGGAGAGGTAACCTTCTGAAAATTTTACATCTTGTAAATAGCTCACTAAAGGTTCGCTGAAAAATTAAAGTTAAGGGGGTGGGTGGAGAGGAACTCGTTGAAAATAAGCTATAAAAATGAATCTTTGAAAAAAAAATAAAGAAAATGCACATCTAGAATACTTATAAAAAGTATTGTGTTTTGTACGAAATGTACTAGTGGTGCTCAACCTTTTCCTACTCGAGGGCCGTGCTTAATATTTATGTTATTCTCGCAGGGTAGTACAAATATGAAATTTCAAAATATTTAAAATTTGCTAAATTGCATGAGAAACTATAAAAACAATAACGTTTCATATCAATTACTATTATATGCTTCTTTTTCAAAACCCATTTCTTAAAATTCGGCTCCAAATTTGTAACATTGTCATTAATTGCTTTTCGATATGTAGCATGAGATAAAGTGACGGATCACATGGTTCAAGCTTTGTGGCAGGATTAAGCCCGCGGTCCGTAGGTTGGGTATCACTGAAATATACGAAAAAACGCCTTTGAAAAATAGACACTATTACTTGTTGCAATTCATGGGAAATCTGAACACGATTTTGATTGCGATTGTTATTCACTTAAAACTAGATTGGAAGGATCCACTACTGGACTTAAAGGAGCTGTGTTTTATTGATGGTGTGGACGGAGTATTCTGCTCAGTGCCAAGCCTTGCTGCTACTTTGACACTTTCAGCAGTCTCTTTAGCAAATTCAGCAAAATCTAAACGTTACCGAGATTGAGGGGCAACATTTGCTAGTTGCATCTGCACTTCCATCTGCTGTGACAAAATCGAGAACTGATTCTTCTGATTTACAGAACTGGCAACAACAGAATTCGGTACTTGATTAAGGCACGGACTAAATTGTTTCAGTATTTTTTTAAAGTATTATTAATGACGCAACCAGATTGAACGAGTTGTTGCAAAGTTCGGTTTTGCCTGCCATTGGGTGTCCAGGTTCTGTGAGTAAGAAATGATTGGGTGGGTCCCTAGTGGCATCAGAGGGATAGACGTGTATCTATCTCAGCCCCTGACAAAATAGCGATCTCTGATATATCATAGAAAGTGGGATGAGCCATTTGAATCCCTTTCAAGTAATACCATGAATGTGCCCTCAAACGGACGTTGGTGAGGTTAAGTTACTTTATTGACTGCGAAGGCATTCACGTTTGGAAATTTCTTGGAGAAATGTGCTGAGAATTCCAATGTGGTAGAATGGAGAGAAGTTCCCAGCTATAAAATCATTAATCTCTTTTAGTTGATGCGATGTATTTTAAAAATTTAACCGCAAGCGTTCTGCACATTTTCAAACAGTTTAAGAATTTCACGATGCATGGATAATCAGTAATTTACATTGAATTACCTGTCCCGAACTACCCTTCGCAATAATGAATGCTGTCGAAAAAAGAACACGCATTGAGTTTTGTCCCGCATTACTCGACATTGCAGAAGTCAAAAAATGTAGGTTCTTGAGCTACAGTATACCTATGTAATAAATTGCGATGGTTCAAAGCGCAGGATGTACACATGTATAAAAGTTTTTATTCTCATTAACTATGATTACTTCAAAAACAATATTTGCACAGTTTATAAGTTTGCACGACACCCCATCTGTCATTAAGTGTTATATTGTTGAATTTTTGACATTTGAATAACTTATGATTTCGTTCGCACACAAGAGACAGTTTTGTTTCCTCTACATCTCTACTAATTGCAACAGGCTTGCGAAATTGATTTTTAACACCCATAAAATTTCCTGATTATCTATATGTTTACGAGTTGAAATGTTAAAATCATTTTGACTTCCTTTTGTGTTTTCCTAACTTCGTGCCTCTTCTTCTATAATGGATTTGAAACTCTGTAGACTTGGTATACTGTGATTATTTAATATCAATTCCCATCGCTTTCTTATCAAATCATCCAATTTGGGAAGCACAATCGAATGATCCTTAAGTCGCTTTGAGCGTTAGATTCCAAACCCAATGTATTTAAATTTTCCACTGCTTCTAGTTAACAACTCCAGTAGACCTTTTTAAATATCCGCCTTCGTGGTTTTTGACGAAAACAAGGTTTTTTTTTTATTACACTAGAGTCTAAAATGCATTTATTTTCATAATTTCGACATTATATCCCAAGTAAAAAGCCAGATATTAATTTGACTGCGATTCCACGAATCAATGTCTGGCGATTTTGTACTTTTTTCTGAGTCTGACAACAGATTGCTGTTAAAAACAGCCGCTTTAAATATTTCTCTAAAACTAGTCCAATTCTGTATATTTTCACAGAAATGTGTCAGAATAATTTTTGGAAGTCTTAAAGTTCGTGTTTCTGGATCAGTTTTTGGCTTTCTGATTTGCATATCCCGAATTCTGAGAAAGAAAGATTAAAATTTTAGCTAATGAATCAAACACTTTATCTGAAGTTTGAGTGCATTCATCATAAAATTCTTCATTTTCTTCAATTAAAAGAAAGGTAGATTCCATTCCCACAGCTAAATCATCCAGTTTCGTCCCCCCCCCGTCAACTCTCGATAGCTCGAAGTCCCAAAGGACCGGCTATAACGTTCGAAATATTGGTAGTTCGAGTTATGGGAAGTTTCCACAACAGTCTCTCTCTCTCTCTCTCTCTCTCTCTCTCTCTATATATATATTTATATATATATATATATATATATATATATATATATTAGGGCTCGACCGATGGCATTTTTTGGCCGATGGGCCGATGCCGATTGTTGGCCGATGGCCGATTGCCGATGGCCGATGGCCGATGCCGTCGGCCGATGGCAAAAAAAAAAAAAAAAAAAAATCAAACACAAATAAATTGATAAGATTATTAGGGATTTAAAGGATCGCTGATTCATTTCATTTTACTTTCTTTCTACGAATAAGGAATCGTATAATAACAAAAAAAAAAAAAAAAACAGATTTCGAACTAAACTTCTAGTTTACGGTTTAAAGTTCACAAGTTTTTCCGGCACATTTGTACATGCATATGTATTTAAGAACATATAAATGACCGAAATATCCATTTTGAACGCCTCCTCAGTTAATTATCGTAAATTCTCTTGTGATGTCTTCATGCGCGTAAACTTGCGTCACTCAAAAACGTTATGAAATAGTAAGTTGAAAACACATACGTACGTAGTATGATCTAAAGGTTCAGGACAAATTGTATACACCTTACCCTGCATAGTTCACATTACCGAAGCACATCTATCTACAAAATAGTCACCTTGGACGACTATGCACTTCTGCCAACGTTCGTATAGCTTTTCGAAGCACTCCTGGAAGACATTTTACGCAACCTCCTGTAAGGCCTCTTGCGCTGCTGCTTTTATTTTCATTGTGGGGAAGAAGGCGACTTTCATGCTGAGGATGCACGGTTCGATTGGTCAATACTCTGACATGACAAACAAGTAAAATAACGTTTCGTTGAAGTTAGCTCCGTGTGACTTTTACCTGTTCCCAGCAAAAAAACATTTGCATGGACGCCGCTTTCTTCCGTCAGGTGAAGATAAAGCTGCATCACAGAAGATAGCGAAAAATGGCTTCCAGGAGTGATTCCAAAAGTTTTAAGAACACTAGCAGAAGTGCATAGTCCCTCAAGGTGACCTTTTAAAGGTGGATGTGTTTCGGTAATGTGAACTATTCTGGGTAAGGTTCTATACAGCTTGTCCCCGAACTTTTGGATCGTACTACGTACAATATGTATAGGGTGTAGTTATGCTTCTCTTTTTTTGGCTGCTGTATGATGAAAGAGCAAGAACAACAGCCAAAAAAAAAAAAAGGAAGAAAAACAAAGAGACTGTTTAATAACCAATTGATTTTTTTTCTTTTTTTTAAATTGAACATGTAACTAAGATTTCAGTAATATTGTAATAATGTATGGATTTAGGTACACTAAAATAGTTAAAAAACATTAAATTATGTTGTTTAATCATTCAAAAAAAAAGAATAAAACTATGAAACCGTCAACAAATTACGCAATTAAAGTGAAAAGATTGCACGTAGACATTTTTTAGTCATCAAATTAAACAAAAAAGGTAACAGGTAAATTAGAATATTAAATCATAATAGGAATATTTTTGCACTTATTTAAAATTTATGAAAAGAAAAGTTTGCATTTTTCATAAAAGCTATAACAGTGACATACATTTTGCTGAAAAAAGAAATAGTCATAAAAAGAGCGAGGTTCTTTAAAACGCAGCTACAATAAACAAACTCAATATTTACATCAAGTTAATAACTGAATAAATATACTACTTGATCTGATCACGATCTGATCTGCACACAGAATATTGAAAAATGTGATTGTTTAATCTTTTATGAAGCTTTACAAACACGTTCAAATTAAATTTTTAAATTTAAGAATAATTTTCTGAAAAGTAAAAAATTGCATAATAGAAAATCCTTGAAACGTTTCTATAAAAACGAAAATAACTTAATCATTGATTTTATATAAATACATAAAAATATTTACTTACAACAGAAAAAACATCGATCACTATTAATGATGCAAAAAAGATGGCGCATTACGAAATATAGGTGAAACAAGTATGACAAGTACGCAAAATGGCATTTCTTGACCAAAATAAATAATCGCTATAAATATTTAAGAAATGCTTGAAACGACGAGGGAGGGTTAAGGGGGAGGGGTCACCCTCTGATTTTTAAGTAACTCACACTTCGGTCCCAACCTCGGCCTCATTTTTTTAGTACAGAACCGCTACCACCAACGCCTCGGAAGAGTTTCTGAATCTACTTCAGCACTTCTGAAGAAAAAATTCAAAAGTCCCTTTGATTTTCGAATTATGTCACCATTCAAAACGTCTTTAATTAATTTCTTACATTAATGCTCTAAATTATTTCTAAACAATAAATTAAGTTTGAAAAAAAATCTCTAATTTTATGAATGGTGTTAATTTAAAGAGCTCAGAAGTATAACTAGAATTTAATTTCAGAAATTGAGGGAGTGGGAGGAGGGGCACGCAAGTGTTCTCGGAAATTCAAAAAATAGTCGTAAAAAATAGAGTTCAAAATAATCATAAACATGGAGCAGAAAAAAATTTTAAAACTTGCACCCGAGTTTGTTTTGACGTGCAGTGGCGGATTTAAAATATAGCAAATGTTGCAATTGCACGAGAGGCCCCATAACCATCGGGGCACCATAGGAGTTACAAAAATGCTTATGATAAATGTTTCACAACTTCTGCGATAGAGAAATAGGGCCCCAAAATGTATTTCGACGGGCCCTAAACTTGTAACTCTTCCGAAGCGATACAGAAAAGACTGCATTACTGTGATTCATATTACAAGTATTGAAAAATTAAAAATTACCGTCGGTTCAACAGGAATCTACCAAAATGACACAAAAACCGGTTTCACCATCTCATATTTGTTTCCATGATCTCCAATTCGGCAATATATCACCAAATGATTGTCAGTCTGAGACGCTAGATTAGTTTTGCATTGAAATAAGTAATTAATAGCTACAAAAGTGAGTAAACCGGCTTTCAGAACACCCGATCGAAAACAAAAAAGGAAGTGCACAACTGGCACGTACGCACACCCCACATGCGAAAACTTAACCTTCTACAGCTTACCATCTTAGAGTTATGACTTATGAGAGATATATACGTACATCCAGCTGCAAGAAACAACGCAATAATTAACTTGTTTGGTATCTGAATGCAGTATTAAAAACTCTTTCAGGGGTGACTAAAATAGAAATTCATACTGAAATTTAAGTAAACAATTTTATATGAAAACAATAACTCTCTTTACTTTGTATTGAAAAGTAGAACAGCAAAGGTCCTTTTTTTTTTTCAAAAACATCGGCTAATTCCATCGGCTTTTCGATGTATTTTAAGGCCGATGGGCCGATGTTTCCTGCAAGTTAGCATCGGCCGCCGATGCCGATGGCTAAATTGTTGATGCATCGGTCGAGTCCTAATATATATATATATATATATATATATATATATATATATATATATATATATATATATATATATATATATATATACATATATATATATATATATATATACACGTTTCATTGTCTTTTTTTTTCTTATTAATTAATTAACTAATAATATAAAGCTGAAGAGTTTGTTCGTTTAAACGCGCTAATCTTAGGAACTACTGGTTTGAATTGAAAAATTCTTTTTGTGTTGAATAGTTTATTTATTGAAGAAGGTTGAACGCTTTTTTTTTTAAGTTCAGATTGACCTAAATATTTGTAATTGCGAATTAATTAAATGTTTAATTAATTGTTTAGTTCTTTGAATTCCTAATAAGGGTAAGTTAAATCTTCAAGAGGGTGCTGGCCAACAGTGTCGATAGCTGCGAGGAACCAAGCCCATGCTACGTTGTT
The DNA here is from genome assembly GCF_026930045.1 of Uloborus diversus. Taxonomy (NCBI): domain Eukaryota; kingdom Metazoa; phylum Arthropoda; class Arachnida; order Araneae; family Uloboridae; genus Uloborus; species Uloborus diversus. Next base: position 51,966,132 of record NC_072733.1, on the reverse strand, counting down.
GTGATCAGCGAACAGAATTTTGAATGCGTTTTTTTTTCGATGTTCAGGTACATAATTTGATTTTGTAGCATTTTTCTATTGGGTTTTGTTTTCCTTATTTCTTCAACGTTTGTTTTTGTTCCTATAGTTGAAGATAGTTACTTATCTAAGTAAATCATTTGATTTGTCGTATTATTCAATTATGATTGTTCTTTATAACGTTTTTATCGTAGCATTGTTTAATGGGCGGAACACTTGAAAGTGCAAGGAAAAAAACCGTTTCATTCACTGAAGGGCAGGGTTACGGTAGAGTGGTTGCTTGGCGCATTAAGTGATAAACTATGTAGTTGAAGGATTATTTTGAGTTTTAAAGTGACTGTTAATATTTTTATGTGTTTCGGTGAATAGTTTCAAATCCCAAAGATATTTTAATAGGTCTTTAAAAAAGGTATGTAGGGTAGACCAGGGCACATTTGTGAGGATTTTTTTCAATGAATTTTCTAATTTTTATGTTTGAACTTAGGAAATTTTAGACATTGTGGTTTTATAAAGCAGTTAATGAAGTCCAAATTTGTATATTCAGTTGTTGCTCAGCTTGTGTTTCTAACCGTAAAAAAATGTTTTTTAGTCCAAGTCGGTTGGGTAAACTTGCCCCGAACACGGGGCAAGTTTACGCATCGAGTGGGGTACGTTTACACATAATAAAAACGATACCAAGTGATACAGATATTTAACCATATTGAAATGTTTTATTTCTCTTAAAACTCTTCAAAAATAAGAAAATCACAAATAATTAAGTAAAAAACATTTTATAGGCTAAACTAAAATCATAGGGCTTATTGCTAATTAAAAACAAACTATTTAGTCATCTTCTTCATCGCTGTTTGATTTAACTAACAAAAATAAACTTTAATAAAGTAACTTTATTAAAGTATTCCTTTTCGCATACTTGTCATGGGACTGCGTTTTGACTTCTAAGACATCGAACCATGTCTTGTTCTTTTTTCGATTGGTTGTGTGCTTTCAAACAATAGATGAAAGCACAATTTTCTACTTCGCAAACAGAATCGTTCATTAATTTCCTTTTTACAGAGTGTACTAACTGTTTCCCTGTCACAGGTTTTGGTTTCATACTTTTTTCTTTGATGCCTTCTATTTCTGCTTAATTAGAAACTTGTAAATTTTAAAGTAATTTTTTTTTTGTTCTGCCCATTTTGTTTTTTCTTTGTAGCTTCTAACTGCTTTCGTCTGAGGGCTTCTTTATTTCGAGGATCAGTTTGGAAGAAAAAAAGAAGATGCACACAATCCCTTCCTGATTCCTAAGCTTTGGTCCTACTTTTTCAAATGGTTTCAGTTGGAGTAGTCCATATGTGACGATGTGGAAAGCCTAGTGGGAGAAATACTTGGATTATTTCCCCCTCACCTTACTAGGATGCCCCTTTAGATGTCAAAATAATGATAAGCCTTTTCATTATTTTGATATCTTACGTGATTCTGTTAGTGTTTTGAATGTAATGTCTTACCATCTTTAAAATAAAATTCTGTTATTTTTTTATATATTTATTTGTTTTTAACACAGTATTATTTATTCACAATAAGCTTCAAAACGTTCAACCCAAAATTTATTCGGCTCGGTTGAAAACAGATTTTTCTATCTGCATGCTAAAATAAAGCTCGACTGATGCTCAAAAACTCGTGAGAATATTTGCTAGGGAGTAGCATCAATCTGGTATGACTGTTGGCTCTTCATTTATAACTCGTTTTGAAGAAAGGTCACTGCGCAAACGTACCCAATGCGTAAACGTGCCCCGGTCTACCCTCCGCATTTTAGTTAATGAAAAAGGATCCTTTCACATAAGAAGGGGGGCGGGGGGCGTAGACTTTTTTTATTAAACAGTCTTCCTTTAACCTGTTAGCACGGGCATCGCCCTGCGGGTACTGCTAGTTGCTTATAAACTTGAAAATTTGAAATATGCTATTAGAAAACTTAGTACAGCTTGTTCAAAATTAAGATTAAAAAGCACAGAACTCAACAACGAGCTGAAGAAAGGGTGAATGTACAGAAAATTGCTGCTAACACTTCCAACAGAGTGCTTTATCTGCACTGTTTTAGGGAGTAAAAGTTTTTTCAAGATGAATTTCTGTACTTCAGCTCTATTACTTCTATTACAGTTTTACTACCATGTGAAAGCATCTCTTCCTTCATCGCCATTTGCAGCTTTTCTGCAATTTTAGCATTCTCTTTTTTCAGTTTATACCTGGCGTACGACTCGTAGAACAAACTTGAAATTCTAAACTTGTTTCGGATACTATGTTTATTTCAGTTTCTTTTGACGAAATGCTTTTCGAATTAGTATTCCATTGATCTGAATTTTAATTTTGCAGCCTAAAACTCTCAAACTTATTGATCTTCATTTCTTTTTTCAATTGCAGCATAATGTTTCAATTAATATTCATAACAATGTTTTGATACCTTGGTTTTTGTCGGTTGCTGTTGATGTGGCTGCATTGTTGTGAATTGTCGGGATTGTAATACCTTTTACGTTTTTAACTTCTTTAACCTACTCTGGTTGGCGTTTCTTTCGGTGAATCAGACGAGAAAAATCAATTTATATTACGAACAGTTCAAGACATCGTAAGGCTACTCTGGGTTTCGAGGTATTAAAATGCAAGCAAAGAGTCCTGTAGGCAGCTGTGAGCCAGCTAGACTACGTAATAGACCCTGGTTGGCTCCCTTGAAACTCTGGAGAGCACAGTTCAGTTGATACAATTGCACCACTATAAAGTAGGGGAGACCGGAGCTAGTATGAGAAGGGGTAAGTGTGCGAATGTTAAACAATTTTCTTGTTTTTGGTTTTACTGCTCTGAGTGATCTGTAATGTAACCACGTAGCTGCCACACTACTGTCAGTGTATTTTCAGTGAAATCTGCCAAACTGAACTCTCTCGTGCAACAACTGTTGCACGAGAGAAAGTTATTTTTTTGCAGTGTTAAGTATTTTTTTCAATCCTTAGTTATCTATATATATAAAAATGGATGTATGTTTGTGGGTGGGTGGGTATGTGTGTATGTTCCTTATACAAATCCAGTTTTCGTCGGATTTCTTCTAAATTTGGCACAAAGGTAAATTGTTGCTCAGGAATTCATATAGGCGGGTTTTGGAATTTTAAAAACACCCAAAGAGGTCTAATTTCATATTTTTAGTCATAAAATTGCTCTTTTCTGCACGATCTAATTTTTGTATAGTTATGAATTTAGTCTAAATGAAAAGCCCGTAAAAAACTGCCCTAGATGAAGTTTCTTCAAAGATTGACTTTAATGGTTAAATTTGTGAACCTCAGTTCAAAGCAAATGAAAATGGTTATCATCATATAACCACCAGGAGCTATTTTAAATGGAATGAACACAAAACGTATCCTAAACGATGGCCGTCAATGCCGTTTAGCGATGAGCCTTTAAGCATGTTTAGCGAGAACGCCGTAGATATAATAAATGATGCTATACGTCGTTTCTTAAACTGCGACCTGGGGTCCATTGATGCTACTCATGGTGCTACTTAATTTGATGTTACCGTTTAATTATAATTTTTAAATATTGTTTAATTATAAAATCCACAACAGTAAGGCTTTGTGTAATTTTTGATCAGTGTTTATCCCGTTAATAGCAAGAAAATACAAACATGAGTAAGGTAATAGTATTGAATTCAATATTGACGTACAATCTTCGACTGTTTCAACATTAGACTACTTTTATTAAAACCACATCTATTTCATCCTTGCAACAGAAATTTTATTTAGTGTTCTATGATCCTTATCAAACCAATTTGCAATTTGTAAATTTTCTTTATACTATGGCTTGATTTACGTTGAATCTTTAAGTAATTCGGTTCAACTATATCGGTATTTGTGAAATTTGGTTCAAAGCAAATGAAAATGGTTAACAACATATAACCACCAGGAGATATTTTGAATGCAATCAACACAAAAAGTATCCTCAACAATGGCTGTTAATGTCGATTAGCGACAAACGTATAGCATGTTTGGCAAAAAAGCCGAACGAAAAAGAAATGCTATCTTTCAGTAGTTCTTAAATTGCACCTTGCAAAGACCCAGGGATGCATGGAAATCACCATCGGTGTTTCTTCTTAAATTTGCTTGCACATTTCGTTAATAAGTTTTCAAGCAATAATACCGTAACAGTAAACGAAATTTTGATCTGTATTTTCTATACATTAACAGCACAGAAAATAACAAAATGAGATAGGTATTATCGAAATACAATCTTCAACAGTTTTACAATTAGAATACTAAATTTATATTAAAACGACATGATTGCATCGGAAATATAATTTAGTATTGTATTATCTTTAAACAAATCAATATGTATATGTTATTTATACTATTCCATGATTTACTTAATTCAGTTCAACTAAGTTTCACAGAAATCGCTCCATGTTATCAGAGACCAGGGGTAAAAATACTAATATGGCTAATGAATTGCAAAATAATCATTTTTGTGCATAGTAGCGTAGATTTAATTTATCTTTCAAGGGGAAGGGGGATAGCCATGGGGTTCATCACATGTACATAAACTATCATACTAGGATTGCTAATGTGTGGTAGAGTAAAAGGCTGTGCACCTTTAGACTCGAAACCACACGAAAATTTAATACGGCGGAATTCATAGTTTTAGAAGGGTAAAAGTTTAAAGTTTGAAAAATGTAAAGAAATATTAATTTACATTTAAACTTTTAAAATTCATAAAATGTCTCAATTTTTTACGTAAACAAATTTTTTAATCGTTTAAAATTTATATTACTTTAATGCTCGAAGCAATAGTACACCTGAAGGAGCATCATCGCTGACTAGCAATAATTTTAAACCAGTTAGCGGGCATGAGGCAACTTTTGACACGAAGAGATTGCTACTGAAATGGGCATGATGAAATATCACGCCACATTATAAAGTTCGTTCGTTTTAGTCTTCATCGGGAATTTAGTTGAGCGAAGCTCCATTTCCAGTTACAAGACTCTCAGTTCGATAACTTTTATTGTTAACAATCGAAAAATATTACTGTTTGTAACTACCACTAAGTAATTCAACCGTCATTGAAAAAATGCTGTTAGATAAAATTGGATACGTATCAGTGTTATAGAAGCAACTCTGTTCACAGTGGAGGGATAAAGTGAAACAATTTGTATCTCACGTATATACACTAATCGCAATACATCATTCTTTAAACTTCAAGAAATTAAAATCTCCAGTGAGACTTTAGTTCTGTATCATGATCAATAAGTCAGAAGGGCAGGCGATTAAGTACTTTAAATGCATGTGAAATTTACTTATTTCCCATATAGATAGTTTTATGTTGCATGCTTAAGGTCAGGGCCGGATTTGGAAGTGTGGAGGCCCCGGGGCAACGAAGGAGTGGAGGCCCCTAATCAGCGTTCGAAAGGATCATTATATTTTCGAAAATATCCGATACTTAGATATATATCCGATTTTTTTTGATATATATGTATATATCCGATATTTTCGACCTGTAAAAGTTGAGATATTTTGTAAAAAATTTATTGTGGGGGCCCCTTTGTTGTGGAGGCCCCGGGGCAGCAGCCCCGCCTGCTCTCCCCTAAATCCGGCCCTGCTTAAGGTTGGGTTCATTCAAAAATGTATTTAATTTTGCTGCTGGAAAGGGGACTAAGAATTGTATTTAGGAGCAAGATTTGAGTTAAATTTAAGAATTAGAAAATTTTGAATAATTTAACTTTTAATACTTGGATAACGTTTCTAAACGTGAAAATTCATTTCCTTCGTTTTGAAGCTGCGGATATGGGGAACAGAATGTGCAACACGTTTTTGTAAAACATAAACAAAAGAATTGTCTGTTATACAGTTGTAAGCAGAAACAAGACGGTTTTTTTCTTTCTTTTAATTTCTTGGCCTGCAAATAATTTAAAAAAAAAAAAAAAAAAACGACGCGGATAGTGACCAACATGTGTACGCCTATTTCTTCCTATTTCTTTTTCTATAAGGCAGTTCAATTGACGGGTTTTATATAGTTCGTTTCATAAGTTCGCGTCCACGTACTCCATTTTTAATGCTTTATGTATCTTAAAGTAACAACTGTAACTGTTTCTATGGCAACTATTATTCAGTGGAACCATTCCTACCCCTTATGACGACTGTGCCTCTGCAAATTAAAATTTCGGTATTCTCAAAGGAATACTTCATTTGCTGCAAACCTAAATAAGTGATCTTACTACCTGCATCAGTTTGAGTTATCATGTACAACATTTACGGCAAGTGTGAGGTTTTAAAAATTTTAAATAAAATTTTAATCTACAAAAATTTTGAATCGTTGCAAGACACCAATATTAATATCTAACTGTCATTTTTACCTACGAAAATAGAAATGTGACATAAATATAGGAAATAAAATGTAGTTGGCGTACGTCTTTTTATGCAATTTACACTTATCTAATATTACTCCATGGCATGCTACTAAATCGCCACGGAAAGGGAAAACAGACACATTTTGTGAAGTTATTTATATTAAGTGAACGTTTTCTACGGAATGTGCTTACATTCCTGAACACTTACAAAAAATTATAAAATGAGTCTACCTAACACGTGAAACCTTTAAAGTAAAAACACCGCCAATTATCCGTAAAACGAAATGTTAACGGCTATTAATTACAATGACCGAATTCCTTATTTTCTGTACAGTGGACTATCTGTTTAGCTTTTGGGCCATTGAGGATGATTTTCATATCTGAAAATATTGTAACGGTGGCATATTTTGCATATATTTGTAACTGATAAAAGGCATTGAATTTATTAACGACTCTTTCTAGGAAAACACTCCAAGATTTTTTTTTCCAGAATAAAATGTATGTGAAGAGTACTATAGCATGCTTTAATGTCTTGAGGTATACAAAACCGTCAAAGGCAGCCCAATGGTTTTCGTATTCGAAGCACCACGCAAAAGGTTGTCCCACAAGATATGCAAGACAATCATTTGTCTCTGTATTAAGACATTGGATGTATCGCCCGTCTGATTCAACCGCAGATAACGTGCCAGTGGACACGGCAGAACCAAAGAATATTGTTGACAGAACCCTGACAACATGTCTCATTGCTTTTTCGTTTTTACTTGATGTTATTTTTCCTGCAAATGCTCAATTTTCTGTGCTATTTACAGTCTTTTGAAAATTTGAGCTTAGAGTGGTGTGAATGCAGTTTTTTACTCTCATTTAGATAGAATTCATCCATTTAATTATCTAAATGATATGTTGCATTGAGAAGCACCCGGGCAACGCCGGGTAATAAGCTAGTTTTCTTATAAACATATAATAGTAGAGTAATTTATCAAAACTTATTAATATTGAATAGCCCACGCTTCTACGAACAAATGACGTCCTATTCAGTTTATTTTATGAAACCATTTTTAAACCAGTGAAACTTGGTGAGTGTGTGAATTCGCTTACTTGCCCCAAGTTATGTTTTTGGAGTCGAAACATTAAACAATTGAAATTTAAATTCTGTAAATTGTCAATTTAGTGAAATAATTGCATTAGTGACACTATTCTTGAGCTTGTCATTTTTTATAGCCATTTTTATACAATTGCCAACATACGTACTCTTCGTTCTGGAAATGAGAAAATACAAGAGAAAAACCAACAACGGGAACCCCTCCCCCTCAGATATAATGGTGCATATATGATGCATCACCTAGTGGATAGATGACAGCTGAAATGCTTCCAGATTTCTTACAGGATTTTGCTAAAACCACTAGATGTTCATAGAAAAACCTCTGATTCTCTTCCTAGACATTTACGACTCCCTCGTCTATAGAAGGGCTTGCTTTTTTGTATGGAAACTACTACACTACTAAAAGTATTAATAACACTACTCTCTTTCCCTCCACATTGTAGCCATAAGTTGCTGCCTCTTAATAAGTCTACATGGCCCAATGAAAAAATATGTTAATTCTGTCTGTGATTCTTGGATGGTGAATAATCCAGGAAAGCAAATGACGATTTACGACGTACCAACGGTGGTAACAGGTTGATGTCAAATGATTATTAGAATTAATTAAATGAATTCTTGTAAATTAAGTCAAATAATGTTTTATTAAGTAATTTGGATTAATGATATGTACTAATTTTATTGTCAAATTGATTGAAAGCAGTAAAATTAATTTGTGACTATAAAAAATATATAAGGGAAGTCTGAAAATAATAAACAGTGACATACAAAGTGAAAAACATGGTGATTCGTTTGAAACAGCTTGAAGCGACCCATGGATTAGTTTACACTAAATTTGAAAAATTCATTCGGTTGTAAATAATGAAAATCCTATCAATTAAATAGTAGTAGATTGTGAAATGTGTTATTAGAATAGTTTGAAAATTAAACTTAATTGGAAAATAGTTTGCATCTATAGAAAAAATTAATTTGTAACTATTGAAATTAAAATGCACGTCCGAAAATAACAAAGCGTGTGATAAAATGATTAAGATATGTATTAATAAAAAAAACTATTAGAGTTAATTAAACGAACTGTGCTTAATGAAACTCTTGAAAAGCATATGTAGTGATGAAATGCATCATGAATGAGAAATTTGTATACTGGAAAAATATATATATATAAGATGATTTTTGAATTCTGTGAAAATTTGTTAGTGATCTGGGGTAATTAATATCATTGGTAAATTGAATGAAAGCGATAAAATTAATTTACAACTATGAACAAAAAAAAAAAAATTATACCTATGTAAAAGAATAATTTGTGGGTGCGAAAAAAATTTAATGGAAGTCTAAAAATAATAAACAGTAACATATAAAGTAAAAACATGTTGATTTTTAAATTTGATGAAAATTGGTTACTGATGTTATTATAAGTAAAATGACAAAATTTATTGTGTTAAGAAAAAAAAATAACTTCGATGAATTTAATCAAAGTGCTAAATGACGGGAAAAACGTTAAAAAAATAAAAATCATTAATAATTGAAAATCAACTAAGTCAGAAAAATTATGAAGTTCGAAAGGTGAGCAAATAATTCTAAGTCGGGAAAAATGATAAAGTCCTGTATGTTTGTAAATAAATAAAAGATGCAAAAATAGTTATAGATCAAAATGCCCGAAAAATAAACTAAGTCTAAAAAATCGCGAAAAATAATCAAACTCCAAAAATGTACGAAAAAATCTAAATAGTGAAAAATATTCTAAGTGTGAAATGTTTAAAAATAGCTAAAGACTAAAAATGTAAGAAAATAATCAAAGATTAAGAGACGCTGAAGTAGTCTAAGTCCTTAATGCAAAAAAAAAAAAAAAAAAAGAATCGAACATTAAAATGCATGAAAATAATAAGAAAAAAATATGATGAATAGATTAATGTGAATTATTTTTTGTAATTGTAATAAATGCATGAAAAATGGTAAAACGCGTAATAAAATGATTAAGATAAGTATTAATGAAAAAAAAGAATATTAGAACTAATTACATGAACTGTGATAAATAAAGCTCTTGAACGTTTATGTAATTACGAATTCTAAGAGTGAAAAATTCGGTTACTAGGAAAAAAAATAAATAAGATGATTCTTGAATTGGATGAAAATTTGTTAATGATATGTGTAAATTAGTACTAAAACTAAATGGATTATTATATATGTTAATTGATATTAAGAGTAAAGTGATTGTAAGTTTAAAAATTACTTAAATCATTGTGTTTGAAGACGCGGTATGTAGGATAATGATTGTTAAAAAAATAAGGGTTCGATTCCTGTCACTAATAGTGAAAAAAACAAACAAAAAACAACTTGTGCTGAAAAACGTTTAAGTCTAAAAAAATAAGCAAACTCCAAAATGTATGAAAAAATCTAACTCGCAAAAAAAAGTCGAAATGTTTGAAAATAGTTAAAGACTAAAAATTTGAGAAAATAATCAAAGATTAAAAGACGCTGAAGTAGTCTAAGGCCTTAATGTAAAAAAAAAAAATACTTGAGCTCCAAAATGCATGAAAATAATCAAAATCGCGAAAAATATACCAAGTATATTTTTCGCGAATAAAGTATATAATCGCGAAAAATATTCCTACAAAAATGTATGAAAATAATCAAAGATTGAAAGACGCTAAAATAGCCTAAGACTAAAATGGCAAAAATAATATTCAAACTCTAATATATTCAAAAACGCGAAAAATAGTCCATCTCCACAAACAGAATCGCGTGAAACATTCCTAGTGTAAAAATGCATAAAAACAGTTGAACTCCTCAATGTAAGAAAATAATTAAAGTCGAGAAAATGATAAACTTCAGTATATTTGTAAATAAATAAAAGATGTGAAAATAGTTAAAGATCAAAATGCCTAAAAATAAACTAATTCTAAAAAATCGCGAAAAATAATCAAAAAAGCTTTAAAATAATCAAAGACTAAAATGCTAAAAATAATCAAACTCTGAAATGTGCGAAAAATAATCAAAATCGCGTAAAATATTCTTAGTCGAAAAATGCGTGGAAATGATCCATGTCCGGAAAAAATTAATAAATAATATATTGATAAAAAATAGCAATCAGATTTAATTACTTCGAAATAATAAAATAGATGAATTAAATCTAAATCGTGAATGGTCTATATTTAAATATTTGTTATTGTAGAAAATAATAATAATGACGATAGTTTCAAATATATGTTGAAATTCGGTTAATACTAAAGGGTAAATTAATGGTTGGTTTTAAAATTAATTAAATTGTAACATTCGATGTCATGGTACAAATTCATATTAAGACTGAAATAGTAATGGGAAATATAGCATATTGTCTAGCATATGTTTTTGCTAACTCAGAGTTCGGATGCTCGATTCCCGAGCCCGACTCATTGAAAAATAAAATAATTAAATTCGCAGAAATATTCTAAGTCCGAAAAAAAAAAAAAAAAAAAAAATCAACGTCTCAATTGATGGCGCCATGAGCAGACTTTAAAAGTACAAATCTTGGTTGGTATGATGCGTTGCCAACCTAAAAGTAAAAACTTTGGTTACTATGACAACATGTTGTAAATCCCTAAAAACCTTTCACAGTAAAAACGAAAAAGTCCAAAAACGCGCGAAAAAGTTTCGAAACCAAAGCCCCCGTAACCTTTTACGAGCTCGCGAGGAGGTCACAGGCGGCGGTGGGGGAGGTCACAGGGGGAACTGATCCCAAGATCCTCCTGCTGCAGCAGAACTGTCCTTTTACCCCTACTCATGTACAACTTTATCCTAAAGCTGGAGAGGGTCAGATCAAAAAACGATGGAAACAAAAGAGGTCTACAGCAATACTCTTTAATACTCCAGTCAAAAAGGCGCTTCAGAAAGAAAGAGTCGCAGCAGAAAAAGGCAAATCATCGCATAAAGTCCCCAAAACATACAAGAAATCTTGGAATCCAAGAAAAACCGAATGTAAGCCCAAAAGAAACATAAAAAAGAAGAACGGAGGCAAATAAAATAGTTCATTTCAAAATGTTTGCATTTTACAGCACTTGCTTCTAAAAGTAAAGTTAAACCTTTTAAATGGTGTAACATACTTAATTTTAAAGCAATTACAATACTAATTTTGCTTTTTTTTTCACTCATTGGTAAGTTTTACTTGCTTATTTAAAGCATCATTGAGGCTTTATGTGAAATTTTCAGTGTCCATTATGAATTTTTCTCAATTCGCTTAACTTACCCCATACGGCTCGCCTACTTACCCCGTGACGGCGCAAAGTGTGCGAACTCTGCCAATGTTCACAAAAAATATGTAAAAAATATACAAAACATTGTACTGTCAAAACAAAAATACGACTTTATTGCTGATACCATACAGATTATCCAAGCACTAAAAAAATAAAAAATTCTGCTTTATTTACAACCTTCAAAAATAAATAAATAAATAAATAAATAAAATAAAAATAAAGTTTTAAAAGTTCGCCAACTATCCCGGGTCTCCCCTACTTCTCGGCAGAATTCTGCAGCAAACCAGCACCTTACTGAGCGTACCACCAACTGTGTTCTTGTTTCTAATGCATCACTTAGAATTAATCTTTCGTCGTGTGATCAGCTGAACTGTTTTTCCGAAGAATTGTTTTGCACCCTACAGTATTTCCTGTGTAAATTGCAGGTAAGTTTGCCTTACGATAATTTTACTTTTTCATTTTTAAATTAACTTTCCGGCTACTTCTTTTCTAGATTCATTGGTTTTTAGATTGCTTGACTCTCTTGGTTTGGTAAAATACTACATTAAAAGGAAAGCTGATTAATAATATGTGATTAAAAGAACGTTCAATGTCCTTGATCCTTCAGTAAGAAAGCAATTAATCCTAGTTTATTTGGAAGCAATTTATCTGATTTATTGCTTCCTGTTTTTTTTAAAGAACATTTAACATAAATCCTATATAATGTACATTCTGAATTTGAAATCTTTAGCTTTTGTCTAATAATTTCTCTTCACATTACGAAAATACGTTTTTCATGAATAATTAAACTGCATCGAGCTAGAAGACTTATTCCTCACAGGAAAAAGTATCTCCCTAATTATTTTGACTCGTTAGCATTGGGGTATAAAAGGTAATGACTGTTTAGGGTGGGGAGGGGAATCTTAGAGATTCATTATTTGATTTTATAAAATGTACACTATCGTACGAAAATGAAAAGTTAAAAAAAAAAAATAATAATTTGAACTTTGTCATTCTGAATTCAAATTATGTTTTTCGCAATCACGAGTGTGTGTGGGTATGTAGTCGTGTGTGTTTGTGTGTGGAGGGTATGTGTATGTGTGTAGGCATGTGTGTTTGTGTATGTGTGTAGGCATGTGTGTTTGTGTATGTGTGTAGGCATGTGTGTTTGTGTCTGTGTGCAGGCATGAGTGTGTGGGTAGTTGTGTGTATGAGTGTTTGTGTGCGTGGGGGCTGGGTATGTGTGTGTAGGCATATGTGTTTGTGTCTGTGTGCAGGCATAAATGTGTGGGTAGTTGTGTGTATGTGTGTATGTGTTTGTGTGTGTATGTGTATGTATGCGCATGTGTGTAGTTGTGTATATGCGCGTGTGTGTAGGATATGGATGCAACCTGGAGGCGGTTTTCAGTATAGGAGCAGCATCGTGAGGAGCCGGTCGACGGTAGTGCTGCAGAGGGTACTGGCGGGAAAATGAAATGATAGCACGCCAAAAACACTCAAATTAAAGCAATAAGCAATCGTGATTGCTCAAAAAAAAAAAAAAAAAAAAATTGAGTTTTGTTTCTACTCGTAACGTGAACCATGAATACTACTTTGCGCAATAACTAATGCAAGTTACAATAGTTTAATGCGATCCTACTTTTCTAACGAGGTAACGGAGATAAAACGAAGTTATTCCTATTTTTTTTAAATTCATTCAAAATAATGCACTAAATTACAAGTTAATTTTGATTATAGGTAAAACTGATGCCTAAAACAACGTCAGTGGCTTCTTTAAAACTACAGGGTGTCCTGAAAAAGACGGATTGTTTTTAAACATTTATAACAGGTGAACGGTTAATGATTAAAATAAAATTCTTGCAGGAAATTCATGTGGCAGGCCCGTAACTTTTTTTCCCTCAGAGTTGCAAATTTTATTTCAAAAATTTCCAATAGATGGTGCTGGAAACAGTAAACCTGCACTGTAAAAACGATTCAGAAACGTTCCTGGAAAATAATTGTCAGCTGATGTGCCCAATTTCAACCAGTAACATTTCTTACAAAAACCAGGAACGTTTTCCGATACAAGTGAGTAACCTTCCTGAAATGCTGGGAAATATCCCCTGTTAAAGCCAGTCGTGAACCTTCAACAAAAATTAAATAGGTTTAATGTATTTGATTAGAGCCCTCCTGGTTTACCAAGAAAGCTCCAGAAGCATTACCGCAACCATGGCCAAAGCTGCGCGAATAATTGCAAGCAAGAACCAACCATATTTCTTGCCTGCAATTCCTGCCTCGCAGGGCTGCAGCTATCCAGTGACTTATATGCTTCCGTTGGGAGTTCAGTCAATCTGGACGGGCCGTGATCAAATTGAAGCCGATACACCTTATAAACATGCTCAGTCATTCTTTAAACTGGTAGCACAAAATATCTTTCACACCAGTGAAATGTCTGCATTCGTGCATCTTTTAGCAACTCAGGAAACTTTTTTGCTAAGATACTTGATTTTGCGGGGAAATAGGTGAAAACCTCTGAAATCCCGAAACGTTGCACGGAGATAACCAGTAACGTTTCGGAATTTTTTTACAGTGTGTAATTCAAAGAAGAAATGAAATTCACGTCGCAGAGTTTTGGAATTTTTAATAAATACAATTACTTTACAATATTTACTTATTTTCTACCGCAGGCTGCAATCACACGTCGATTGACAAACAGTTATCAAAAATTTATGACAGGAAAACTCATATGTAGTAAAAAATTTCTTGAAGTGCAATATGCAAATCATCAAAGTGTGCATTATCATTTGGTGTTGAAATTTTGACTGAAAAACAGCTTCACCTGCGACTGTATCAGCAGTCGAGAGCTTAAACAAACAGCATTACAAGGAGGGAGTTGAAAATGACGTATTCATTAGAGGAATCGATTTTTCTTGTGTTGGAATACCACCGTATAGGGGAAAGCGTTACAGCAACAAGAAGAAGCTTTCAGAGCAAATTTCAAGTTCCTAAGGGTCCGCAGCCGAACACAATCGGAACCGGAAGCTCAAACGAACTGGTAGTGTTGAGGATGAGAAAACCCGAAGAGTTGGACGATATCGGTCAGCTGCCACTGAACCAAATGCACATATTGTTTAGAAAAAAATGCTCTCTCGCTTAGAAAATCCAACCGAAAAACCGCAGTCGTGTGTCATTTGAGCAAAACAGCTACGCACATCATAATGCGTAAGCCTTTGGCCTTGTTCCCGTAAAAAATTCAAACACATCAACCGTTCCATACCGTATCTATAGAGAAAAGGTTCACGTTTGCCAATGAAACAAACAACTTCTGCAACTTGTTGATACTGCCAGTGTTAACGTTAAGTTAATATGGTTTTCAGCCGAAGCACATTTCGACTTCGACGGATTCGTCAACGAGCAAAACTGGCAAATTTGAGAACTGAAAATCGTCACGTGTCTACTACGCAATTGCTATATCCTGAAAAAGTGACTGTATGGGGGGCTGTTTAAAGCAGAGGTGTTATTGGACCCTTTTTTGTTCATGATACAGTGACGTCAAAAAGATACGTTGGATTGTTGCAGTCATTTCTGGCAGTTGAAAATGCTTTGGTTGATCCATCTGCAAAATCTTGCTTTATGCAAAATGATGCAAGGCTGCACCGAACCTCTGAAGCTTTTAGAGGAGTATTTTGATGATCGTGTGATAGCTTTAGACTATCTATGCTACACAGGGAAGGGAATGGATTCTCCACCGTATTAACTAGACTTGAATCCATGCGATTTCTTCCTTTGGAGCTATTTGAAAGATGCAGTATACCGACAAAATCCTCGAATATTAGAGGAAATTAAAGAAATTATCAGTAACGAATATGCAGCCATTTCATTGACAACTTTACAGGAAATATCCACAACATTTTTTTCTCCGATTGCGACATGTGATTGCAGCCGAAGGTAGGCATTTTGAAAATATTGTTATGTAATTTTGTTTATTAAGAACATCTTTCGAAAAATTATAACGTAATTTTCTATCTTTCTTTGATTTATGGGCATATATATATATATATATATATATATATATATATATATATATATATATATATATATATATATATATATATATATATATATATATACAGCGCCATTTATTGGAAATTTTTGAACTAAAATTTGCAATTCTGGGGAAAAGAATTTTACGGCTCGCACCTTGAATATTTTGCAGGAATTTTATTTTCATCATTGAACGTTTTTCTGTGATACATTTTTAAAAACAGTCAGTTTTTTTCAGGGCACCCTGTAAAACCAAGCCTCCAAAGCCGTGATTTGTGATCTTTACTTGTAATCAGTGTGTCGGATATACGATTTGTTTCGAACCAGGGGAAGTCTTAAAACTGCCGTCCTTACCCCTTTTCTTTCAAGTTTTTATATTGAATTTTGAGGGGGAAAATCACAGAAAAAAGGTGCATAAATAGAGCTCTAGAAGTTGCCACCTGTGTCAAGAGCTGACTCCAATCTACATCCGCCACTGCTCTTGGAGCATTTGGCACATTATGCATTTAAGTGGAGTAACACGTGTTGTAAAAGTTTACATTGATCACGCTTATCTTGATCGCTTAAAAGTTAGTTCCTAAAAGTCGGCGTACTTCTCAAAATATTTGTCAAAATAAATAAGCACTGTAAAATCAATTTGACTCAAATTTAAGATAAAATTTCATCAAAAAATCTAGCAAAGCCTTATGCAGACACCAATTAAATAAATTCATTTGGGGCTAGTTATACAACAAAAAAGCTCCACGTGCATTTTATTTTGAATACTCGAATATTTTACACGAAATTTAGAGATTTCAATAGTTTTCGCTAGAATTTGAATGAAAAAAAAAACTATTTTTTTTCTTTCGAAAAAGGTTGTGTTCGCGTAAAGCAACCGGTTGCACCGTTCGTTTGATTTGATCAAAGAGTTCTATAATAGGGTAGAGACTGAATCTGGCAACAGTTCCATGTTCCAGTAAGGGGAAAAATTAGAGTGGCAGAATACAGAACATTGTATTGAGTTCATGTCGACTAAAAGATTTTAATTCTGCTTTTCGCCTTTGTTTATGTTTTTAAAATGGTGAAATCTTGTTCATCATATGGTTGCACAAACAGAGCAGCCGCACTCAATCAAAGTTTAAAAATTTTTAGATGAGTAATTTAAAAAAAAACTTTATTCATGCTTGTGTTAGTGTTTACAAAAATGAATAATTTTGCATTTGATAAAAATATATTTCAAACTATTATCGATTTCTATGATAACAGATGGCTTGTGAAATATGTACAATTAACTTTTTATTGGTGATGTGATTTAGTAAATCTGTCCGAAGTTAACTCAAAGGCAACACAGTATTCTTGTTGGATACAACATACAGAAGTAATAAATAGAGCAAATAAATTTGTTTCATGTTATTAAAATTAGAGGATCATCTTAGAGACTGTTTGTTTTGTTAAAAATAAATGTGACATTGTAAATAAAAAATGATGCATAAAAGTTTTATTTATTTTTTCTTATGGAGCAGGGTTGAGTGATATAAATCAGTTGATTTAAAAATAATTCATTGATTCACAAAAATCATGATTTTTAAAGATAAAATTTTTAAAAGTTCAAAAGGCAGAGTTTGATGGACAAGAAGTTCAGAGTATTTTTATTAGAAAAACAATGAACAAACAAGTATTCATTATAAGTAATCTTACTAAAAAAACAAACAAAAAAAAAAATCATATTGTTATTAAATAAATTTAATTGAAACCGAAGAAAAATATAAAAAAATCATAGTAGCAATTATCATTAAAAGAGAAAGAACTTGCAAAGTAATATATATATATATGAAACGAGATTACCTTTCGATGAATTTTAAAATAATAAATTAAATTGGATATGTACCTATTAAGGGTTAAGCTTAGAGTAGTTCAGAAAAAAAAAACTTTTTTAGCTAGAATCCAGGACACCCCCCCCCTTTTTTTTGAGCATTTACGATTGCTTATTGCTTTCATTTGACTGCTTTGATGTCCTATGATTTTATTTTCCCGCCAGCACCCTCTGCAGCATCACCGTCGACCGGCTCCTCACGATGCTGCTCCTATAGCGAAAACCGTCTCCAGGTTGCATCCATATCCTGCACACACGCGCATACAAACACAACTACACACACATACACCTACACACATATACACAAACACATACACTCACTTATACATACAGACACCTACACATTCATACACACAAACACATACACACAACTACCCACACATTCATGCTTGCATAGACACAAATACATATACCTACACACACATACAAATACCCCGCCCCCACGCACACAAACACTGATACACACAACTACCCACACACTCATGCCTGCACGCAGACACAAACACATATGCCTACACACACATACACATACCCCCTACACCACAACACATACCCCCCCACACAAACACACATACCCCCACACACAAACATACACACGCCTACATACACACACACACTCACTCGTGATTGCGAAAAACATAATTTGAATTCAAGATGACAAAATTCAAATTAATTTTTTTTTAAGACTTACTAATAGTATTATACTGTAAAAGTTTTAGTTTCTTACTCAAATTTTAAGAGAGTGCTCAATTTAACATTAGTCGTAGTATGGAAAATGTCACAAATTTGGAAACATTTAATTTCCCCAGCTGTGTTTTTGTAAATTATTTTTTTTTGCAATGTATATGCATATTACTTTCGTATATTATAATATGTAGCATTGTTTTTTCAGTTCAATGTAATTTTTAACGCCGCTCCCAATATTTACGATGATTGGGGGAGGGAGTTGAGCACCCTCTTTCGGTTGAAATAAGAAGTCAAAATTCTTCCGGTATATTACTATCCACAAATCTGAAAATATTGACGCGTGGCCTGTTATCTAGGAGAAACGTTTTTTTTACATGTATTTTTTAACCACCCTCGTTAAACTATTTACTTATTCACTAAAAAATAAACATACAATCCTTCTCAACTTACAGTAAGTCAAAACAGTGAAAAAAAAAATATATATATGCATGCGTTTTATAACATAAGTATTCTGAAAAACAGTCTTCTTTTCAGTCCTTGATGAGTTTTATTAAAATTATTTAAAATACAAGAAGCATATGATTTCCTTTTTTTCTTCGTGCATTTTATTTCAGGTGTTATTTTTCCTAAAAAAAAGGGAAAATAATTCAATGATCTACGCTATTCTTATTCATTCTCAGTTTATGCAATTCCATATTATTTCCTTTTTTTTCTTAGAAAAAATAAAGATGTTATTTATTTTGATTGTTAAAAAATGTCTGGGGAATACACCCATATGGATATTGTAGCAAGATTTTATCAAGCTCTGATGTGTAATTATTTTTTACTGATTTCTGAATAACTCAAACTTAGATTTTATGAATTTTTAACCATATATTGGAAAAGAATTATCTAATTTAACATCTAACTTGGGCATTTTAACTTGTTAATATCAAATACGATATTTAAGTAAATTTAAATTTTAAAAATTCTATTTAAATAAAAAAATCCGAGTTTTAAAATATATATTTTTAAAAATCCTGATTTTTATCAACCCTGTTATGAAGTAAGATCCAACAATTTAAACACTATTTTATAATCTGTTTAGTAAAACATGTAGAGTTTTTTGTTGTTCTTGAGTACTGATTAAAATTTTCCCGATTTATCTGTTGAAAATCACTGAATTCTGTCAGTTCATTATGTTTTTATACATCATTCATTAAAATTTTTTATACAGTTTAATCTCAAATTATTTGACAAAAATTCCCAG
Organism: Uloborus diversus; assembly: GCF_026930045.1. Classification (NCBI taxonomy): domain Eukaryota; kingdom Metazoa; phylum Arthropoda; class Arachnida; order Araneae; family Uloboridae; genus Uloborus; species Uloborus diversus. The sequence continues at coordinate 51,946,647 of NC_072733.1, read as the reverse complement.
CAGATTCCATCGGGATTTCCATTTGAAATTGCATTTGAGGAAAAATAGCAGCAATTTGACGCAGTAAAAAACATTTATCGCCGCTTGAATTTCATTACGTTTCGTAACGAAACTACCGTTCTTGCTACTCTAATGTCTCTCAAACCGGTCTCCGTGCTTGGTCATGGCGGCCAATGGAAGCAGTATGCCAGTCGTTCCTCTACCCTATTATAGAACTCTTTAGATTTGATGGGTCATGGTGAGTGTCCTGAGGATTTTTTCATCAGTTTTCATTAACTGGTAGCGCAAGAGTCCCTACATGAAAAAATAGTTTAATATGAACATTATGGAACAGTAATACGAACATTAAAAAGTTGTACTTGCCTTTAATTTTTCAGATTTTAGGTTTTCCAGTTTCCACAGTCCTACGCTCCATGTTAATCCTACGGGAAAAGAAGAAATGCTGCTTAAGGCGGTCAACCAAAATAAATAAATAAATAAATAAATAAATAAAAAATCTACCAGTAGAAAAATGATGCCGAGTTGTCTGAATTTTGAAAACTATGTTTTCATGTAGGGACTCTAGGTAGCTCTATTAAAATGCGCCTTGTTAGGTCGCGGTCGACCGGTCACTTTATTCGAACATTGCCAAAGAATATCGAAACACGCGGAGAAGAAGATGCACAGAGAAATCGCCACGTTGCTGCGTAATTACGTTGACCGACGCCCTTGCTGTATTAGACTAGCAGAGTTTCCTCTTTCTCCGATTTACATTAATCTAAGAAATAAAAATGATGGCTCTTGGACGCGTAATCGTATCACTTTTGCTTTCCGCAACTTTAATCCAATTATGTAAGTTTTATTTATTTAAAACATTTTTTTCTTGTGATTGTATGTGTTAATATAAAATCTTGGTGATCGTTCAAAATGGAACATTATTTCCCGTCTTTGTTATCACTAACAATTTATCAATAGCACAACTTTAATAATGATTTTTTCATTTAGTATAAAAATATTTTATCAATGATATTACCTTAAGTGCATTATTTCTTACCAAGTTATGATGAGTATACAAACTGGAAATAACTTGGTAATTAAGATTTCTTAAAGAATTAAAAATAATGTCATTAGTCTCCATATTGTTCCAGGATAAAATAAGTGCTAGGACGGAAAATATATCTTTTGCAATTTTTTCAAAAGAAAAAAAAAAAGAAAAAAAGATTGTATTTGTTATGAGCTCAATCCATTTGTACAAGTGTTCGATTTTATGTATGCAGGGTCACTATATTCCAACAATTTAAAATTTTGCCTTTTGGTTTTCATACATTTGATTATAAGGAACCATTATGTATCATAATATATAGTATTACTTTTCTAAAAGAAAATAAACTTAAAAAATAACGATTTGTACGTGTTGAAGGTGTGACGGTACGGCTGTGACTGTAAATTCAAACCCGCAACACGTAGAAATTATTATTTTGTAACAATTTTTGAATCATTTAAAAAAAAAAATTTAAATAAAATTGATACTTTATACTGGATACATAAAGACTCTTTATGTTCAAATATATAAGAATCTAAAAGCAAAATTTGAAATTCCGGCAATAAAGTGCAAATATATAAGTAAATATATTACAACTGTCCAAATGGATTGAGAAATGCGAATGTTTTTTTTTTAGTGCAGTGTATGTTCAATCTAATTTCAGCATATTTACCTGTAACTTCAGCACAAAGTATTTTATAGGAGAATTATTTTAACATGAGTTTTGTAAATGAATACGCAAAACCGTGTAAAATATTATATTAGAAATGGCTTTCTTAAAAATTGGAATTAAATTTGAATTGTGGAGTAGGGTGGGCCAAAATCAGCCGAAAAAATTATTTTTCTTTTTCGAAATCCATTTTTGGATAGGGCGCAAAAGTTGCGTAGTGAGCTAGATATCACTCACAAAAATTTCTTGGATATTAAAAAATATCTAGTCCGTCCTATTGGACGCTGAAAAACCAAAAAAAGGAGAAAAATGATTTTTTGTCAAAAAAAAAAAAAAAAAATCCAACTATTTTTCTGGAATGCAACGAAAATAATATATAATAGCTCAGCTAATTAAGTGCAGCGGAAATCCAATCGACGAAAATCCAATTCATCGCTATGGACGCCGGTTCAAGATACCAGCATCTTTCGATCTACTCCCGATTGTTTTTCTTGATACCATCAGTTTCTTGGAAGGTGTTAAACGCCATGGAACTAATGTTAGCGACATTGTTGATATGGTAGTGGCCACTCTTATGATGTGCTATCTTCGCGCTCATTTCTGTTACTAGAATGCCTTAACCGACATGGATTGATTCATTTATTTTCACCAACACTCAGGCCCGGCTCTAGGGGTAGGCGACTTAGGCGGCCGCCCAGGGCAGCAGATTTTAGGGGTGGCAAATTTCGAAAATTAAACATATTTTTTAAAGGTATGACTATTTGTTTCAGCGTCATAAAATTCACTGTTTCAATGCTAAATAATAATAATAATAATAATAACAATAATAATTTAGAGTGTGTACCAGTGCTTGGATATGCTAAACATAGTTTGGAATTTAACAAGAAATTCAAATTAATTTTAGAGACGGTAATTTGCGTGACTTAATAACCCAGTCAATGAAGGCCAAAATGACCAAATATCGGAACAAATCAGGGACAAGCTGAATTTTTGTTAGGTGTTAGCACCTAGGGAGGGGAGTATATTTTCCCAAAAATCTCCGCCTCTCCCCCTTGAGCTTTCCCCCTAGCCCCCCTTAAGTATAAAATTATAGGTTTTAAACAAGCGGCTTTACCTCCGTTAAATATTATTCAAAGTTTTTAAACTTAACATATTTTTATTTGTTATAACATGGCAAATGAGAAATTACCATTAAATGTTTTATACAATCAATACTTTTTTTTTATAATATGAGCAATTACGTCATTTTTCGTCATTTTTCATCATTTTTCGTTTTTAATGATGTAATCTTGGGGACTTTTAACATCTAATATTCATTATTTGAAAAAAATATGCAGCGTAGTTTTTAGAGCAGTTCGTAAGTTTTTCAAATATATATATATACATATATAGAATTATACAGTCAACTTTACGCATAGAACGCGCGACAAGATGGCAAGCACCAATTTGCTACGCAATAGAAAATTTCTTCTTACACCAGTCAATAAAAGGTTTCTGTCGAAAGAAATTAGGGACATTCTGATTTTTGTTCGAAATTAGTACCAATGAAAGGAGTATTGTCTCAAAAGTCCCCCTCTCCTTTTGGCCTCCTACCAGCCCCCTATCTTTGCCTTCCCCCCCTAGTTGTTTTTTCACGAGTTTCTGATTATGAGCATATATTGGTCACTGTTCCCTTGAAATGCATCAATATTAAACTATTTAATTCCAAAATATCTATTCTTCAACCTGAATTTTTCAGCAAAAATTGCATTCTCTCAATAAATCGCTAAATTACGAAAAAGTTTTTGTTGAAAATGTGTATTTTCTATTGGTTTTAGAAAACAGCGCCTACATTTTTAATAACGTCTCAAAACAGTTGGAGAAAAGTAGTAAAACATATTTTAACTTTTCAAAGAAAATAATACTTGCTCGCATAAAAGTTTTTTTCGTGCCTGCTTACCCCCCCCCCCCTCCCCGCTGCTGCTGCACTTAAACGTTAAAACTTTGAAAACATTTCTAATAATGACCGTGTTTCAGTCACTTTTAATTTTAAACTCATTAACTTTGCATCATTTTATTCTTGAAAATTTATTCTTTAAAACTAATACATTTAGGACACTTTAGAAAACATATTTATTTTAAATGAAAATCTCCTATTTTGAAAATAATTAAACAGAAGTAGAAGCGCTGTTTTTAATCCCTGTTACGGTGATTTTACACATCACTGTTTAGACCTATCCACGAACTCTAACAGATACGAACTAGAGAATCTGCGACCGTCACTGTGGTATTATCATCACAAACCTAACACGCACCTCCAATTAGTTTAATCAATTTTTTTCATAGTTTTTCATCAATGAAATTCGAAGCAATAAAATTCTTTAAAGCAATAAAAAAGGTAATTTATAGAGTACTATTACTCATTCATCATGAATTAACTCTTCATCATAGTCCATAATTGCTGCGCTGTGACAAGAAATATCCGCCGCAGTTCTCGCACATCGCTGCGGAACGTAAAGCTACCCAGGCTAATGAGAGGCCATGTCAGCCTAGTCCAAAACTAGGGGTCCGACCTTTGGGAGGGATCAACTCGGAATCAGATCAGTTTTTACTTAAAGTTTTATAGAGGGAGGGATCCGTCTTGGCTCTCGGCGATCCTGAACCCACCCTCCTTTATATACAATGTTTGCCACAATCAGCTTTACATGAGCTCGACACTAAATTTAATAGTTCATTTGGTGCAAAAGTTTTTTACAGAAGCTTAATGGTAGGAGAATTTTTTTTTCCTTTCTGTTTTCGCTAAATTGACTCCAACTTCTATCCCATTCAGTTGTTGGTAAATTGTTCCTAAGTCAGTTCCGACTTGCAGGCAAACTAGTAGTACATGTTGTTGGCATGCCCTGGTTGTTGGAGGTAACTTTGACGGATCAAAATTTGATTGCAAAGTTTACTTTTTGGGTAGGCTCATTAACTTATAATAACGAGCTTCATGCAAGTACATATCTGCTCATTCCGAAAAGTCCAAAAGTAAAATATTTCCTTCAATTAGCAGTTGGTCTTTTGAAATATTTTTAAACAAAAATGTTGATGCTTGCCGTTGAGTTTCCGTTGAAGATTTTATCATTTCAATGGCTTTTATCTTCCCCAAACCATAAAAGCATGATGTGTCACATCCAATGATTACAGGAGCAGTCAAGATACTTCTAATTTTGCTGGATTAAAATGCCAGTGTTGTAGCAGAATTGGTTCCTTGCCACCTATAATCTTGTAAAAAATACATTTCTTTCTTTTCTGGAGTAAGAGAGAGTCACAAACAAAGACAACAACTTTCGAGCATTCTTTAAACTTCTGAATAGTAAATTTTACTATACAGTGAAGCACCGTTTATACGTTTCTCTTTTATACGTTTTTATCAATTATACGTTTTCAAAATTGGTCCCTGCAAAGTCTAATACACATTAACCTATACCTATTACACGTTTTTTCGTTTGTACGCTTTTTTCATACAGTCCCTTGAAAAACGTATAAACGGTGCTTCACTGTATTTACATCAGCATCATCTCCCGTTTTCAATTCTGGTATTATTCTTTCGCCTAGCTCTAAAACTATTGTTAGCAGCAGTCTTTTTTCTTTCTCGTATTTTCTAAAAAAAATCCTTTCGTGTAGTGTATACTGTGATGTCCTCAAAATGCAAAGCACGTGAATTTTTCTTTGAGGCTCTTCTACTTAGCTCTTTGTTTTTAGTAGTTGAATGATCTGGATATCCTTCGAAGATTACAGTAACGTTTTATCCATAATTAGAAACAATATAGTTGCAATAGTTATTCACAACTGCTCAATAAGTGGTGCTATGTGGCTATCTTACGTAATGGATTAAAGATCCTACGTTAAGCATAAAAGCTAAAAATTATAATGTGGAACAATAAAATATATTATAATCAATGCAAATGTGAATATGACAACTTTATCGATATGCCGCTAAAAAAAACCTTTTTGACAGTGTCAATAACACTCTTAATTATCAATAAAAAAAGTATCTGAAAGCCTGGCCAGTTCTAAAGTTCCCCTGTATGAATCTTAAGTTTTGACAAGCTAAGTTTCTAACGAAAATTAGTCACATTTAAGTGCACATTGCACTGCAGTCTGAACTACCCCAAAGATTTGCTTTAACCAAAAGATTAAAACAGGTGTTACTACTTTTCTTCAACTGTTTTAAGATATTATCAAAAATTTAGGCCTTGTTTTCTAAAACCAATAGAAAATACACATTTGAAATAAAAACTGTTTCATAATTGGACAATTTATTTAACTAACTTGAGGGGCGTGGGGCTGGGAGGGGGCCAAGAGAGGAAGGGGACTTCTGAGACAATACTCCTCTCATTTGGTACTAATTACGGACAGAAATACAGCCTGTCACTAATTTCTACCAGCAGAAACATTTTATTGACTGGAGTAAGAAGAAAGTTTCTAGTGCGGCAACAAGTTGGTGCTTGCCGTCCTCTCGCACGTTCTATGCGTAAAGTTGACTGTATAATTCTATATACGTATATATCTTTGGAAAACTTGAAAGTTGCTCCAAAAACTACGCTGAATGTGTTTTTAAAATTATAAATATCAACGTGAAAAGCATCCAATACTACATCTTTAAGAAGAAAAATGAAGAAAAATGACGTAATTGCTCAAATTACGAAAAACGTATTAATTGTATAAAAATTTACATGTTATTTCTCATTTATCGTTATAAGGATTCAAATATGTAAATTTAAAACGATTGAATAATGTTTAACGCGGACATAAGCGTTTGTTTAAAAAGCCATAATTTTATACTTAAGGGGGGATAGGGAGGAAAGCTCAAGGGGTAAAGGCGGGGACTTTTGGGAAAATACTCCCCTTCCCAGGTGCTAACATCTGACAAAAAATCAGCATGTCCCTAATTTCTTACGACAAAAACTTTTGATTGACTGCTGTAAGAACAAAGCTTCTAGTGCGTTATCAAGTTGGTACTTGGTCGTCTTGTCGCGCGTTCAATGCGTAAAGTTGACTGTATAATTCTATATATGTGCATATTTTTGGAAAGTTTAAAAACTGCTTTAAAAACTACGCAGCATATTTTTTTAAAAAATAATGAATATTAGACGTGAGAAGACCCCAAGATTACATCATTAAAAACGAAAAATGATGAAAAATGGCGTAATTGCTCAAATTACAAAAAAAGTATTTATTGCCTAAAACGTTTAAAGATAATTTCTCCTTTGCCTTTGTTATAAAGATTAAAAATATGTTAAGTTTAAAAGATTTGAATAATATTTAACGGAGATATAGCCATTTGTTTAAAAACCTATAATTTTATACTTAAAGGAGACTAGGGGGGAAAGCTCAAGGGGAGAGGCGGGGACTTTTGGGAAAATACTACCCTCTATGGCTACTTACAACTGCCAAAAATTCAGCTTGTCCCTAATTTGTTCCGACATATATCCTTTATTGACTGGGATATAAAGGGCGATTCTCGAAAAAAATGTCCCGTGCGCAACGGGGTTTGTTTTATTCAAGTAACTATTAATTAAATATGGGATAAACTGTTATGCTTTGATATTATATTAAAGCAAGTATACTGTCAAAGCAAAGTACATTTGTTTTAATATATTTTCAAAGCAAGCCCCAACAACATTATTTTTTAAAGGTTTTGGTTAACTGGAAAAAATAAAAAAACTTAGCGTTATCACTGAACATATTTTTGAGAATCGCCCTAAAAGTCTTTTAAAATTATTAATATCTGTTTCAGTGCCATAAGTTGCATTACTTTAATGTTAAAAAAGATAATTTAAAGTGTGTACCAGTGCTTGGATATGCGAAACCTTGTTTGGAATTTAACTAGAAATTTACTTTAATTTTAAGCACTTTACAATTGCTCCGACCGAACTGGCGAGAGATACAACCATACAACCAACTTGCTTCTCTGAAACCCTGTACGACCCTTTAAAGAATCCAACAATGGTTTATACAGTGTGCACCACTAAAAAGTCGTTCTAGTCACAATAACGTCCTTCCAACTCGACAGTTTCGTTTGAAATGCTCATTGACACAAGCTTTCACACTTTCAATCGTACCTATCTGCGCATCTTGTATGCGCATAGAGCGTTTTCCTTTTCGTCGCTGGCGACAAAATTTTAATCATCTCTTACCAAACTAGATTCCTGCCGAGTTTGTTGGTTGCAGCTCAATTTATTTTTAATGCATGCATTTTTTTTGTGATAAGACGTATTTCAACCTTTGAAGTCAGTTCAGTTCGCTACTTAATCACTTCCCAACAATTCAGAGTATGAGCTCAAAATTTAAGTTTAAGTCCAAGCATTAGAAAACATTTAATGCGATTTAAAAATAGCGGTAAAAAGAGTTGTTCGTTACTCCAAAGTCGAAAGCTCACTCTATCGGCATTTTTAAAACTACATCTTCAAAATTTAGCTTCAAGAAAATACTGATAAAAAGGAATAAATTCAGCGAAAACTGCAAACGAACCGACCAATTTTTCCGTTTTTTATGATCATTTGAAATTTTGGACCCTAAACTATAATGAAGCCTATCTCCTTCGGAACACGCCCTTATTTTTGCCATTACAGTAGACCCTCGTTTTACGCGGAGTTTACATTCCACGGAAATGCCACGTAAATCGAAACCGCGTAAATTGAGACCTAATAGTAGTGTTAAAATAGTGGTTAGGTTCCGTAGATTAAAAAAATACTTCATTCTAGTGATGACTAATTGTATAATAAGTTTAATGTGCCGAATTTATCGATTTTTATGCATACAGAAAACATAAACTAATTTCGTGTTATGTTTATAAAGAAGAGCTAGCTATGATAGTCTTTTGGCAGTCATTAAGAAATTTTCTCTGTAATTCTTTGCAGAGCATTAACGCATCGATGATCACTTGCGTCATTTTCATGATAGAATCTTCCTTCACTAACAAATCAGAAAGATCATTTCTATTGTCTAGGAATGGCTCAAAATTTTCAATGTGAACGTTTTTGGTTGTGTGTCACCGAAGTCGGTATCCTCGTTGGTTTTGGCCTCCTTTGTCACTCCTACAAGCTCTTCTTCCTGTGAGCTCTGAACTGAGTGAGTTTAATAGTAACTTTACTTCTCGAAAGAGCTCTGGAACCCATCGCATAAAATGTTTCCAGTGGCCCAAGCTCGATTATTTTAGCACGCCAAAAAGCAATCTATTACGTGTAAACTGCAATCTTTAGGAGTTTGGATTTTGAAAAAGGGGAAAATTTTATCTGTTTGCATTGCCGCATCCGTGTAAAACCGAAACTCATCCGTGTAAAATAAAATAAAGGTGTCAGATCTTAAACCGCGTATAATCGAAACCGCGTAAAACGAGGGTCTACTGTCCTGATGTGGACTATCGCCCCTTAAGATTTTGTCCAAGAATTCAGAAACACCATATATATATATATATATATATATATATATATATATATATATATATATATATGGTCTGCTAAGTCCTGCCTGATTGAAAATAATACCGTGGTAAGTAGTTTTCAGAAGTCATGTTGCACCGAATTTTTTTTATAAAATCGTGAAAATTCAGTATAATATATCTTTTGCACACACTTACGGTGATCATATTTCTTATAGGTACCGCAAAAAGTTTAATAAATGACGATGTATCTTATGATTTAGACGACTCTATACCAGAGGATTCAGGTGAGTAGTTCGTGCAGAACAATAATTTTTCAGAAGCCATGTCACATTAAATTTTCCTCGAAAATCGGGAAAATTCAGTGTTGTATATCTCTTGCATACACTTAAATCATATTTCACGCAGGATTTGCAAGAAGTAAAACAGCTAACTATGTACCAGATGATTTATATGTTGACACTGTAGCTGATGATGCAAAATGGAATCTCTTCGAAAATTTTCCTCCATCATTTACTCCATTTACTCCTGTTGTTAATAATTTCCTATTTCGTGTCCACCTCCAAGAAATCTGATACCAAAATGAGTGGTAAGTATAAATTTCATTCCAGACCAGACAGTCCTACATTGTCTGTACTGTTTACTTTCTGGACTTTTTGCCCACGGCTATATATCGTGGCCACTAGCCATAAACTATCAAATAGGTTGGCTTTGCACCAGAGAGGACTTTAAGGTTACATTTCAGATACCTGAATTTCTTTAAGTAGTTTTGTGGCCATGTAAGAATTTAAAATTAGTATCTTTTTTTCATTTGTTTAGTTATTGAAAATTTCCGCTCATAACTTTATATATGAATAGGAAGAGGGAGTAGGTATTACGGATCTTTTTTACAGAACTTTATTTATTATTTTTTTCAGGTTAAAAGATGAAAATTTAACAATTTTAATGTTTGGTTTGGAAAAAAAGATTAAATTTGGTCAGATAAAGTGTGTTATTAATTATTAGGGAGTCTGCTCTAGTTTAACAAAACTTTTTCAAAATTTTGAGCTCCATACTCATAAATGAAAATTTTTAGTCATTAAACGTTCTGGATATTATTGCCAAAGTTAGTAATAAGGTGACAAAATGACTCCGAACTGAAAATCACTTTTTTTTTTCAATCGCTTAGTTTTGTTATATTTATAATTTAAAATATTCCTTAAACGTATATTTAATTAAATTTAACCTCTTTGCGAACAAATTCAGCAGCTATAACGTTTGTGGCATTTCATGAATGAACGTCAAGCGCCTCTGAAAAAGAGAAAAAGCTAATGGTTTGAAATGGATTACGAAACTTTATTTACATACTTTCTTTCTTTGTCTTATAAAAGATTTGTTAGTTAGATTTTGATTGTTTTACAACTAAAACAACGATGTGCTGACTGCTAATTGCTTCACAAAGTAAAATTTTGCATTCTAATGACGAATTAGGAATTGTAGCCTGATGAATTTACACTGCGCAACAAATCTGAACTTTTTTATGTCCTTTAAATAGAAGGATGGAATTCTGAATCAACAAAGTGATTGAACCCATATATCGAACCAAAAACGGTCAATCATGAACAATATTTTTTGGAGACTCATTTTCCACACGGGAAATGCACCCAGATTTGAATGTCAGACAGTCTTTTTCTTTTCTGATTCTAAGTTTAATTTCCAACTCTTCGTCATGTGAAACTTTTAGTTTTTGGGCCAGTAAAAATATATTCTTTTACTTTTTCCTCACTTAAATGTTTGAATTTGTTCCTGAGATGCAACAAAGCCACTTTCTCTGTCCAGAGCTTTCAAATATTTTCATTAGCCGAGTTTAATGTGCAATTAACGAAAAAAAAATGAGATTGTGGGCTTACATGCGGTTTAAGCGAAATGTTAATGCGAAGTTTTTCTCGGAGATCACTGTTTGAAGGCAGCTAGAAATCCGTCCAAAAAATTTGTGAAATGCAAATTATTGAGAAAATGAAGCGTTTTCTTCAAAAATAATAACTAATTCTTTTTTTTCATCCAAATTTATACAAGAAACAAGTTTTCATATTGGGTACCTTTTTTCATGCTAGTGCAGTTTTACCAAGAACCAAATTTGGCATTTTGTAACTCTTTATACATTGTGATAAAAATTATTCAATTAATCCAATTCCTGGGAGAACAGAAAATGGATTTAAAATGCCATAAATGCTGAAGAAAAAACCCATTACGGTTAATTAGACTGTATAAGCTTGGGGAGTAATAGTAGGCCCCTAATTAAAAAGAAAGATAAACAAAAATTTGCCAAATGTTTCACATGGTTACCTAGAAAAAAAATGTTGACCAATGTTAGCAGTTTTGGTTCAATGTCAACTAATCAATAATAAAATATTGAAGAAATGAAATGTGGAGAATAACAACTCAAATGTCATTTTAGCGGTTTTTTGTTTGTATTAGTGATTACTATTTTTTAGTTTGTATTAGTGATTTCTATTTTTTTATTATTGATTTATTTATTCATACGTCTTTCTCAGGTGCTCTGAAGTCATTTACGCGTGAAAATAAAAAGTAAATTCCAATATTTTTCATGAGATTAGTTACTGGGTATTACCGGCTTTATTGCTTATTATTAAACTAGCCGCCTGCGGCGACCAGCTGGTCCGCCTTTTTACGCCAAGGTTGCCGCCTTCGGCGGCTGCTTAAATAAATTTCGTGGCGGCATCAATCAATCTATATCTATACTGTTATTAATTTGAATAGAATAATTTCTAGACTTTACCGTTTTCCCAGTAAGCGCGCCACACACACACACAAACATCTTATTTCATCATAGCCGCCTGCGGCGACCAGCTGGTTCGCCTTCTTACGCCATTCGCCATTCTATGCAGGCAGCCACGGCGGCTGTTTGGCTAACTTGTTATTTACATTTTTACTTCAAGTTTGCCGCCTTCGGCGGCTGTTTAAATAAATTTGACAGCAGTATTAATCAATCCATCTCTATCTTTTTTTTGTGCCATTCACATTTTTAAGCCAAGATTGCCGCCTTCGGCGGCTATCTACCCTTACAATCTATCTCTTAATTTTCTTATCCATCTCTATTTATTTTAACCTCCCCACCCATTTCCTAATAAAAAGAAAGATCCCTCAAAAAATCGCTCTTTTTTATTCAAGTAGAGCAAAAAAAAAAAAGTTATCCCCAAAATTCCCCGTTGTGTGCAAAAAGTAGCGTTTGACAAAGAAAAACAAATCTCGCTGTTTTTATTGAAATAAATGCGCACAACTATGAAATGTAGCTAATATAGATACAGCAAAACGTCCAGTTTGGGCGGGGGGGGGGGGGGAATGAAAAAGAAATAAATGCAATCCCTAAATAAAACAAAAAAAAAAAGAAAAAAAGAAAAAAAAAAAGCAAGCACTGCCGGAAAAACACGGGGTCATCACTTCATAAAATGGAGAAGTAAACTATTATATAGGTAAAAAAAAAAAAGATTAACATTTGGTTGCGATTAAGATTCCATCCTAAATATCGAATCGAAATCCAAATAGTGATGTCAGAGACATAAAAGATTGAAGAACGCTTTTTTTTCGACCGATGCGTGGAAAGACGTGATGTGTTCAGCATTAAAAAAAATTGTAAAAAAAAAAACTATTGCGTATTTTTAAGAATTTTTTTCTTTTGAAGAGGGCGGAATGTTTTTACTATTACCAACTTAAATTTTAGAAATGAGGCTTTGATACTTCTCGCAGGATGATATTAGAAAAAAATAAAACCCAGGAAAAAATGCAAATTAAAGGTTTTTTCAAAAATTCATAAAAAATACGAAAACTGCTCTATCTTCAAAATTTTTTCCTTCATCATATTTGAAATTAAATTTCCTACACTATAGTACAAAAAATATTTCTGTGGTACGTTTGGTTCGGGGTCTGTGAGGTAAAATGTACTAAAAAGTGCAAAAAAAACACATAAAACATTAAATAACTTTTTTTCTAATTAAAATTTCAAAAATCGAAGCCCGATGGGGAACATCTTCGGCAAAAACTGCAACTGTATACCAAATTTCATTTTTCTAGCCCTTACCGTTTTCTCGGAAAGCGCGACAGACACACACACACACACACAAACATCTTATTTTATTACTAGCCGCCTTCGGCGACCAGCTAGTCCACCTTTTTAAACCATTCGCCTTTTTGCGCCAGAGTTGCGGCCTTCGGTGGCTGCTTAGACAATTTAGCGACGGTATTAATCAATGTTTTTCTTTATGTATCAATATTATCATTCGCCTTTTTACGCCAATGTTGCCGCCTTCGGCGGCTGCTTAAATAAATTGCGTGGCGCTATCAATCAATCTATATCTATCTATATCATTAGTAGTTTGAATAAAATATTTTCTAGACCTATCTCCAGTTCCGTCGTTTGGAATACTTTTAAAGGATGGGAGGGGAGACACAGACGGCGTACTCTTCATGCAAATTTTGTCGAAAAATAACAAACAGCACTCCCACTTTTATGTGAAAGCATTGTTTTTTCAAAGTCATGGTGTGTGTGTGGGGGGGGGAGGCTTTGACATCCCGCTGAAGTTTTTTAAATGACGGGCATGTCTCTTTCTTGCTGTCCATTCTACTATATCAACATCTATATTTGTCTATCTATCTATCTGTCTATCTATGCGATCTATGCATATCTCCCTCTGACAGTAATTAACAATATTTTTTTATTGATATAAGTATTAATTCGAAAAAAAAAATCGCGGGCTTTATTTATTTAATCAAAATAGCCCGCAAAAAAAAAAAAAAAGGCTCTATGTTCCCCGTAGTGTGGCAAAAAGTAACGCTTGCAAAAAAAAAAAAAAAAAAAAATATTTAAAAAAAAGATGAAGAGAATGCAAACGAGTTCAGTTGGATCACGTGATGAGGTAAGTTCGGAACTCAGTCGGCAAGCGAACAGCTCGCGTTGCGTTCTGCATTAAAAAAATTGTAAAAAAAACACTATTGCTTATTTTTAAAAACTTTTTTCTTCTGAAGGGGGCAAAATGTTTTTATTATTACCAACTAAAGTTTTAGAATTGATGGTTCAATACTTTTCGCAGGATGGGTTTCGAAAAAAACTAATCCCAGAAAAAATGCAGATTAAAGGTTTTTTCAAAAATCTATAAAAAATACAAAAATTCCTCTATCTTCAAAAATTTTTCATTTATCATATTTAAAATTAAAATTCCTACACTATAATACAAAAAATATTCGTCTGGCGTGGTTGGTTCGGGGTCTGTGAGGTTAAAAGTGCTAAAAATCACATCAAACATTAAATAACTTTTTTTCTAATCAAAATATCAAAAATCGAAGCCCCAGGTGCACATCTTCAGCAAAAAACTGCACCTGTATACCAAATTTCATCTTTCTAGGCCTTACCGTTTTCCCGGGATGCGCGCCACACACACACACACACACAAACATCTTATTTTATTTTATATATAGATATGTATAGATGAAGAAAATTAAAGTGTTTAATATTTAATGAAATTAAAGTGTTTATTATTTAATGAAATTAAAGTGTTTTATTATTTAATGAATTTTATGTCTTCAAGATAACTAAATGTCGCGCAAACTTTCGAGTAAAAAGATCCTCACAAATTCTGCTCAAAGTTAACTACGATGTGTGGGGAAAATAGAAACGAATTTTGCATACTGAAACTTCCTTTAACTTAATTTAAATGTCCATTACTGGGTTTACTGTTAAAATTAGTAAAATCTGTATTCTCCAAAAATTGTTTTTGTTTTTCTTTCAGTGGATCATCGAAGATGATCAAATCTTCGAAGAATTTCATCAATTTCAAAATTCTTCTCGTAACAGCCCAAGAAAGCATGAAAATTGTCCTGGTGGTGGTAAACTATTTAAGAGAAATTTTGTTTTTAATACCAAATTGAGCATAATAAACATTGAAATTGACACCAACGTCACTGACAGCTGTTTTGGATGGTATTTTTAAAAATGTATCAGTAAATTAAATAAATATTTTGAAACATAAATTTAATTGTCTTTATTGGAAATATTTTCAGGAGTTGCATTTTTCACGTACGCATTTCAAAAATTGCTTCTCTTGGAGAGTTTTTTTTTTTTTCTTATAGTTATACTGAGATATGAGATTTCAGAGAGAGATATTTTAAACGTATTTATCATTGAACTTCCTATAGTGAATTTTCGTGAAATGAATTGTGTAGGGGTAGTGTAGTGAAAAGTTTACATCTTCTAAATAGCTCACTCGCCAGAAAGATAAAATACTGAAAATTAAAAAAAAAGTTAATGAAAAGAAAAAAAAAACTCTGAAAATAAGCTGTAAAAATGAATCTTCAAAAATTTTTTTTCATATCTTTCATGCATAAGGCATAAATACTATTGTGTTTTGATACGAATTTAATTTGACACAATTGAAAAAACAATATTCATATCAATTACTATGCTTCTTTGAACAAATGTATCACTTTTTTAGAAATCAATTTCTTAAACTTTGGCTCCAAATTTCTAAAACTCATTAATTGTGCTTCGACTTGTAGCATGAAACAAAGCAATGGGTTACACGGATCAGCTTCCAGGATGAGGTTAACGGACCGTAAGTAGAGCACCATTGACATATACGAAAAAAACTCCTTTGGAAACTAGGGTTCAGAGCACTACATTGAGACAACAACTTCTAACTGCAATTTTATCATTTTTTTTTCTTTACTGGAAAAATGACAAATGAGAGGAGGTTTTAGTTCCCTATTCGCAACTCCCGAGCTCGAATACGCTACCTTGCGGTGATTAACAATACTAAAGAAAAAGGTAAAACATTCCGTTCCACGTGTTTTCTTTGGAGAAAATTACAGACTTCAGAGAGTTTGTGGTGCAATGTAATGTCAGAGGAATAGAAAAGAAAATGTCCCACAAGCACGATGAAATATTACTGTCATTCATTAAGCTTCAAAACAAGTTATAATTTTCGACATCTGTTTGTTTTATCTTTTTCATCCGCCATTAGACAGTTGCTGAAGCGCCCCCTATAGCTTATTGGAGTTGCGAATTGAGTCACCTCTAGCGTGAATATAGCAGTCTCGTACGATGTCTTACGTCATCTCGTACCACAGTTACTGCGAACGCGCAAGTGATAAGATCCAAGTCCTCAGGAGTTATATGGCAAATCCCCACCCTCTTTTCTCCATGACTGTCTCTATAATGGAACTGAATTCCAGCCGTTCCACAATCACATAATGGAACCCTTTTCATTATTTTTGTGATTGTGAAGAGAGTATTATATCACAAGCAAAGCTTTTTTACTTTAATTTATTGTGATTAAAAAGCAATAGTGATATATATTTTTTCTCTTGTTTTTCGATTATCGAAAAAAGATCGGTTAAACCAGAGATCCGGTTAAGCGTAGGCCGGATAAACGGGAGTCTACTGTCATGCAATAGCTATTACATTAATAATATAACGAATTTTCTTAACCTTCTTTACATATTTGTACAAATTAGCAAACCGAAAAATATTCAGTAATGAATTTACTTCGCCAAATTAATAAAACTTAAATCATCCCTTCTTTTAGCATAAATATATTATACATTTTTAAACCAATTAGTTTATCAAATGAAGATGCCTATGCTGCCATAATTTTCATGAGTTGTGATCATTATTTCTGTTAAATTTAATTACAACAAATTATGCTTTAACACACGATTTCATGTAAGTTAAGCTAAGAACATCTTTATCAAGTTTCATGCAATGAAGCATAAGGATTAAATTCGGCATAAAAGTTGAATAGCCTCATCAAATTAGAAACGTAATTGCTTTAACTCGCTTATGCTAAACGTAATTATTCAGACGTATTGCTATATTCGCTCAACTTACTCCTAGGATAACCACTTGCTGGTACAGTTAACTACCAGTATACTACATCTAGTAATTTGGTGGTACTAGCGATTATATTTTATAATGATGAACGAAATACTACGTTATATCTTTTGCCGAGACATTTGAATAATCCCTTTAAGGATATGAAATGCACCTTTTGGTGTAGGGGGAGAGTGTTGTACCTTGAGACACTGCTATTTCCTAAGAATACATTTTTAGCAACCATGTTTTTGTAATCTCTAAGAGTAACCTTCACCACTTCAAATAGGTTTATATAGTAATAGATTTTTGGAAAAGTGTCACATATATTCATGAAAAGAAAGCTTTTATTTCAAAAATACAATTTTCTTTAAAAGATATTTGCTCATAAGTAGCAGAGTTTATCTTCAAACTTTACCAATTGTTCAGAAAAAATGGACGGCATACAAGAGAAACATTAATTTAAAATTTGAAGTAAAAATGTTGAAAATTAAGTAAACAATCAGTTTTTCACTGTGCTTGCATGAAATATATCAATATAAATCTTCATAATTTCGCTATCAGGTGTCTGTGGCAAAACAAAAACTCAGTAGAATATCTTTAAAATTTAGAAAGATATCTGTGACCTAATGAGCTATTTTTTAATGATTCTCGGATAGGCGGATAATCATAAGAGATTGTCCCCTAAATAATCTGTTTTTATCATGAGTCACAGTATAACTACTCAAAACGATTGCGAGAACGAGCTATCGATTTCCGAACTATCCCTTACGGTTCGCTGCCTTTCCAGAATCACGAATTACAGCTCATTACGTTGCGATATCTTTTT
Organism: Uloborus diversus; assembly: GCF_026930045.1. Classification (NCBI taxonomy): domain Eukaryota; kingdom Metazoa; phylum Arthropoda; class Arachnida; order Araneae; family Uloboridae; genus Uloborus; species Uloborus diversus. The sequence goes on along the minus strand of NC_072733.1, from coordinate 51,928,861 downwards.
AAGTTTTCATGATACTCAACTGGATTTATTTTCAAAGTTGTCACATACGAGGGGGGACCCAAAAGAAACCGGACTAATGGTGCGATGCCAATCCTAGATGTAGTAGAGTGTTCTCCAGCTAGATGGCTCAAGTAGAGACCTTTACAAACCAGCTCTGCAAGTGGCGTCAGTTTAGTTGATAAAGTCTGATCGTAGTGTTGGTTTTCTCAGGTGTTGTTGCTTTCCGCCTGCGAACTCATTACAGCAGATTTAAAAGAATGAACTGTAAGCTTGAAATTTTGCTTCTTGCTTGAAAAGTTGGCAACGGAATAGCTTACCCAATGCTTCAACAAGCTTTCAAGAACAATGCTATCAGCCGTACACAAGTTTTCGAGTGGTTTTGGGCGCTTTGCACTTGGTAGCATGAATGTTGAAGATCATGCTCGTTCTAAGCGCCCTTCAACGTCTCGAAATGATGAAAACGTTGAAAAAATCTGCCAAAAAATCAACGAGAGTGGTCGTTTTATGATTGACGAAACTTTAGAAGAAACAAAAGTGAGTTGGAGCTCGCGCTAGCGATCGGAAGAATGGTTCCTTCACCATGATAACGCTCCCGTGCACACAGCGTTCACTATTTAACCGCTACTTGGCCTCTTAGGGGTGGCTATCGTTCCTCCACCTCCGTATTCGCCAGATCTAGCCCCTTGTGATCTTTTTGTGTTCCCGAGGATGAATAAAATTCTGAAAGTGAAGCATTTTGATGATGTAGACGCTGTAAAAACTGTTTCGCAACGGGCACTAGACATGGTCAAAGTTAAAGAGTTCCAGAGAAGCTTCTAACAGTGGAAAAAAAGAATTAACAAGTGTATTGCACCTAAGGGTGAACACTTTGAAGGAGACAAAAGAAATTTTGTGAATAAACTAACATATAAATATTTTAGAACAAAAATCCGGTTATTTTTGGATCCCCCCTCGTTCACTTGGCTGTTGAATTTTGACAGTTGTAAAGTGCTATCTTTTGCGCGTGCGGAAGTAAAAAATTAACTGTTTTAATTTAAATGTTTATATTCTATCATGTTTTTATTTACAATTTAAGTTTAACGTTTTTCTTGCATGCTGTCAAGTTTCTGAAAGTTTGGAAAAGTTTGAAAGAAATTTCTGCGTGTTATGAGCCAAAATGTTCGAAGTTTTCAGCTTTTCTTTTTGTAATGTAAAAGCGAGTTCTAAGTATCATGTAGAATACCTTTGGAGGGCTTATGATTAATATCATCAATTGGCCATTTTTAGCAAGGTTTGAATAATAAAAAAATAATGTGAGTTGAATGTATGGAGGGGAGAAAATGCTGGGTGCCATCACTAATGAATCGGATATGCAGAACTTCAAAGAAATTGTCATTGAAACTCATACTGCATCACGGACTTAACCTGTTTTTGGAATTGGAGCTTCTTTTTGTTTGTCTTTGAGCCTCAAGGAAAGCATTTTTCGTTTTTCTTTCTTTTTTAAATGCAAAAACATAAATATTTCAGTTTTTATAGGCATTGGAAACGATGCAACTGTCACTGACACAGGTAATAAAAATGGAATTATTATATCGTTGGAAAATGGGGCAATGTAACTGGTATATTTCATGGATTAAACTATTTCTATGACATCTCAATGCAATTTTTGATGGAAAAATAGTGCCAGAGAACTACTCGGGTGATATTTAACAATCTTCGGAGAATTGAAAAACAAAAAAAGTTCTTGATTTTCTATGGAGTAATGGGAATCTGCCAGATTAATGGCGAGCGCTCACAGACCTCAAAAGTGATCGGAAGCATCTTGTTGAAAAATATCTGGCAGGCAACGGGATCCCCATGAGCAATCTCATCGCTGATATTGGATCGAGCTGGCTTCAGCAATCCCTCCCCTCCTCACATTTAACTCACATTACTGTTTTATTACGTAAAGCATTGCCAAAAACTGTCAATTAATAACAGGAAGTATAAACAGCCAATGAAAGGTATTCTACATGATATTTTGAAAAAATGTATGCATTAAAAAATAAGAATATCTCAAAATTTCAAACATTAGGGGACCAAGTGACTGATGAAACATATTTTGATCACGCCAAAATTTTGAATGCTTGATTAATATGAGAAAATGCAGCCTTTTTGGCATTACTGCTGAAGAAATTAGAAAATTTGAGCACATGTTTAGGTTAAGGAGAGCAAAGCTGAAAATTTTGATTAAGTTCAAAAACAAAGGGGCCTGGGGGTCAAGGGAAATGTTTCTAAGCAGACCAAAATTCTGAACTAAGTTGAAAATAGGTCCCTTTTGGCATTAGTTTTAAGGTTTTCCGTCCTGGTTTACCAAACTTTCAAAAAACCTGCCAGCGCACAAGATAATCATTATATCGAAATTTGAAAGGAAATATTTGAAAATTAGATGAAATATGAACATTCAAAGCAATTAATTTCTCACGGCGCATGCGCGAAAGATAACAATTTATAACTTTCAAAATTTCTTGAGCTCTGGATTTGGCAACTTAAAAAAATCCAGTTACATAATCATAAAATCTTTTAAAGATATTGGCGACGAATGAGCTGCATTCCAATTATTCTCGAAAAGGCAACGAATCGTAAGGAACTGTTCATATAAAGAGTGTTTTTTTAGAGGTATAGAACTTTAAGTCATGATTGTTGATCTGTTTGATCTGTGGGCCATTTTGATAGTTGTCACTTGTTTTGTGTTTGGTTTGCTATTTCATAATAATTAAAAAACAGGACGGTGCAACACGCCACACAGCGCGTGTCACAACTGATTTATTGAAAGAAACTTTCTGTGAACGAATTTCGCTTAATGGATCCGTGAATTGACCTGCGAGATCATGCGATTTAACTACGCTGGACTATTTTTTGTGGGGCTGTGTGAAGTCTTAGGTATACACCGATAAGCCACAGACGATTGACGCCTTGAACAAGAACATTCGCCACATATCACTCACATACGGCCCCCATTGCTGCAAAAAGTGATAGAAAATTGGACTTCCTGAATAGACGTTCTCCAAGCCCGCTGAAGTGGCCATATACCAGAAATCACATTTAAATAAAAATGGCAAAGAATCATCTTTCGAATAAAACTAAATTCATGGCGATTTATATCATTTAACGGTGTTTTATTTGAACCTAAAGTTCTATACTTCTAAAAAAACACCCTTTATAACCTGTTTTTATCACGAATCACCCTGAACGCTTTTAGGTAAGTGTTGCAAATTTGTGAATGAATATGTTTTCTGAAAGTTTGGTAAATCAGGACGGAAAAGCCAGTGTGTTAGGAGCCAAAAACTTGCAAAAAATATTTTTATATTTTTGAAATAAATGCTCATATTTTTGTGAATATAATTGATTATTTTACGGAAAGTAGTAAAATGTACCTACATAATGAGTAAATAGCTGAAATTTACAGTGTATTCCCATCTGTTTATGAAGAAGAATGATTCGAATACAATTTTGGTTTCAATGATTTGTCGTGGATCACTTAAATGCGCAGGTGGTTTAATTTTTATTGGAACATGCCGATGAAGCAGAACTTTTATGTGACATAAGTTATAGAACAAATGTTCTCTATTTCTACAGAAATTTCTTAAAATGTGAATTTTTACGAGTGATACAATCAGATTTTTTGTCTGCTACTGTCAGTAATACATTCAAGAATATCGATAGAATAATTTTGCTTGATAAGCTAACTAATTTGTGAAGTTTATAGCTCATTCCCAGCTTTTTACGAAAAAGGATAATGAAAACGCGCTCCTTGGTTCTTCAATTTGTAGTTTATCTCCTAAATGCATAGGTGATTTTACTTTTACTGGACGGCGTCAGCTGAAGCATTTCTTTTATGTGTCAATATTTACAAAATATTTGGTCAGATATTTCTCGAGGAAATCAAAAAATGTGAAATTTTGAAAGTGATGGGATACTTTTGGCTACAAAATGTAGGATCTCTTTACATTTTTTGTTCGAAAATAACGCTTGATTGAATTTGAATTATAAATTTCTGTTCGTCAATAGTGTATAATGGTCATAATGTCTCTAAAAATGTAGCTAATAAAAAATGTTATCAAAATGTCGCTATTGTGCAGCATTCTCATAGTTTCTAATGAAAATTGCACAGTATTCAACTTCATTTCTTACTGCACAGATAGCGAAATCATACAGCAATACACCTGTTCCTCTTAGTTTTGAAAACGATTCCCACTGTATTTCATAGAACTGACTTTCAAAACACCCTTCTAAAAGTTCAACTTTAATTCTTTGAAGTTATATTACATTCATCCTATTTTCCTTTTGTATTAGTGACAGGATCGAATTTAGCTTCATGCAGCCCCTAGGCAGATTTGAAATTCGCCGCCCCCCTCCACTTACGTGATTTACCGAAAGTCAATTCAAATACTGAAAAGCACTTTTTTTCACGAGGCTTTAATTTTCACGAGCCCGTCGTAATTGAGAAAATTTAAGAATCGCGAAATATTTAAACTTTATATATTGCAATTAAATTTTGATTCTATTAATAGTAAATTCAGAAAATATTCAAAACGCGAAATAATCGATAGCTTTATTTTCGTTAAAATATATACATATGTACTCTTAATACTTCTTCTAGTGATGTAGTACATGCACTTCATTGTTTTTCCTTTTAAATATTGCAAGTATTTTGATTGCTATTAAAATTCGCAATCAGAAACTTTTCAGGCAATCTGTAAGGCATGTTGAATCTCTAGGGTCTTTAAATCTGCACAAGGCTTAGAGAGTTTTCTTTTAAAATCTTTTTGGTTTGCTTCAAAAGCGTTATGAATTCAAAAATTATTTATTACAATCATATTCTGCCTTTTAGTATTTGTGTGTCTGAAACAGTGGCGTATATATGATTTTATTTTGGAGAGGGCCCAAAACCAAGATCAGTTTCTCTCTCCCCCCTTTTGCTCTATTTTTCTTGGGGGGGGGGAGCAACAGTGCCTTGATCTTTTCATTTTTTTCGAAGTGGGGCAAGGACTTCATACTGTCACCCAGTGTCGTAACCTAAAAAAAAGTTAAATGAGAGCACTCTTAAAACACTGTGGCTTCTAACGGGGGAGGGAAAGGGGGGTCAGGGGTTTTCCCCGGAATTTTTTTGAAATTGTAGTCCTAGGAACGCAGTTTTAGACGGTCTCTAGTGATGCTACGGGGAGAAAAAATTCGGGGGGCTTTCTGCGAAAATGTTTAGACTTTGAAATCTTAAAAACGCCATTATAGACTATTTGTTGACATTAGGGTAATAAAAGGTACGAGACTTCTTTAAATTGCCCACCCTATTAATTAAAAAGAGAGAGAGAGAGCGAAATCCATCACCCCTTCGCTCTGTTTTTCAAAATTGAAAATCTATAAACGCAGTTTCAGACTAACTTAGATGATGTTATGGGCAGGGCGGTTCTAGGGTTCTTCCAAAAATCTAGTTTGAAATTGAAGTCCTAAAAAAAGGAGTTTTAAAGAGATATTCATTGATACAAGGGGGTGGGATTTAAATACTCTCCACTTTTCGAAATTGTAGGTTTTTCATTTTTAGATTCCATACGGGAGCAGTCAGAGCCTCGTCCGAAATGATTTAGTAATTGAAGTCTTAAAAACGTGATAGTGGACCATATCTGGAAACGTTAGTGGTTTTGGCAACGTTAACGTGATTACATGATGAATAGTCAGCAACTTTTTAATTATTTTTATTTTAAGCTTATTTTCAAAAGCAAGTCAGATTTTTTCCCAACATTAGGCAGTTTTTGGAAAGGAAGAGAGAATCCTCCCCGAAAGGTAAAACTCAATTTCAGGTTATCTTTGGAGACGTTTAGACATAAGGAGCGGTTAGGGATCTTCCTTCGAAAATTTTCAGAATTAAAATCCTCTAAACTGCTACCTATTGAAACTGACTAGGTTTGGTTTTAAAGATCAATTTCGTGTTAATTAAATTTTTGTTTAGCTCAGGATTCGGTGGGTTTTCACTAGGTTAGGTAGTATTTTATAGGAGGCACTGAATTCAAAAGGTGACTAAAAACTAAGAGATCGTATATAATTAGTTAGGTATTAAAATAATTTGTCATATATTATTTAAAATCAGTGTTTATTTTATAATTGGGTGTTTAGTTTAGTTGATTTTTGTACTGGAATTGTAAAATAAATTTGATTTATAGGTTTAGGTAGGAAATCGTATGTAAATGTGACAATTATTTTTTGCTTTTTAATTCCTGGGTGTTTTTTTTTTTTTTTAGTTTAAAAATAATTGGTCGTTACCTTAGTGAAAGGATGTTGGTTCGGGGACCTTCCTCCAGAAATATTTTGAAATTGATGGTCGAAAAGTGCCTAAACAAATACGTTTTTAGGACATCAATTTCCATTATTACTCCAATTGAACAACTAAAACTTATTTTAAATTTCTTGCAAAAGACGAGAGTTAGGGTGAGAAACATTTGAAAGCCCTTCTTTTCAGACTGACTAGGGGAAAAAGGGGGAAGGGGTTAAAGAAAGAGAGGGGAACTTAATTTGCGAAGCAATAACCTGCATCTGTTAAATATTTTTAATTTAAAGATTTCTTTTCGAAAGAATCGAGTTTTTTCCCCCAACATTATTTTTATTTTTGTTAAAATATCTTCGCTTTCCCAAGACGCCTTCTTTTCTTGAATAAGGGGTACGGAACCCCTGACCCCTTCTGAACACCACACCATTGCCTGGTGCCTTCTAACGCAGGGTTCCCAAGCTTTATCGCGGCGCCTTTTGAAGAATTAGAATTTTCTCACGGCATCTAGTCTAGTTTAACATACATATTATTGTTACCATTGACACTTCGCGGCACCCCTCACCTCTTCCTGCAGCACCCAGTTCGGAAATCCCTGATCCCCCTTGTTATACGTATTATTAGCACTATTATTATTTTTTGCATTCATTTATTCATTTGTTATTATTATTCCTTTTTTTTTTTTTTTTGTAGCCTAAAGTTTGTAAATTATCTGCGAGCAAACTGAAACCAAATAATAACTACTTTTAGTTAAATTTTTTTCCAGATTTTGGAGGGGGCCCGGGCCCCCTCAGCCCTCCCTTATATACGCCCTTGGTCTGAAATTTTGCATTCGATTTTAAACACTTTCATAAGACTGTGACGACGGCATTGAAATTGACCAAAACAGAATTTAGTTAATTTTTTCGTTAACAAAGTAACCGAACAAAATTAACTGAGCAATAAAAAACACCGTAATTTCAAAACATTTCGGTTTGCTTACTTTAATTTTCAATATTCAAATATTGGACGTTATGTCCGACACTTATTAAAACAATCAAATTGTGGCGGTTAAAGCGTGATCTATAGTATAAAAAACAATACATATTAAAAATTAAAAAATATTTTGATTCGTTCTACAAATAAATGATTTCTACAAATTGATGGACAAAACAGTATTCAAGCTTTTCCAAACGGAGTAGGTTTTAACTAACTTACTAAGCGGAAGTAATAATCCCAAATTACTTTCCAACTCAATGTTTCGTGATGAAGACAACCTAAGGGTATAAGAGGAATCAGGCCCGTGTCCAGGATTTCATAAAGGGAGGGGTTTTGGTTTCAATAATTTTTCATTCATTTCTGCATTTTCAGGAAAACACAACAGTATGCCAAAAAATTCATTTCTGTTTGATGGTCACAATGAGGGACAAAGCGGGCTGTCAAATTCCTAGAAGATTTCGTTTTAAGTAATATTACCATTTCTATTATGGTATTTTTTTCGGTGGAACGTCATTTATCCGGCCCCCATTTAACCGGATCAAGTTTGTAGAGTTAAAAAATACATACCAAACCAAACCCAGTGGCACAACAGCCCATGGGGACTAAGGCTTACTGTGCTCATCTCAGTCTTCCTGACCAAGGGCTCTGGGGTGCTAAGCAGATGTTTCCGGTTAGGTGGTCAGCCTAACGCGTAACCCCCAGGGTTTATTTTCCAAGCGCGCTTGGTTCTCATTTTATCGGTCCACCAAAGGGATGAACGGCTGAGTCAACCCATAGGGATAGAACCCGGACCTGTGGCGTGGAAGTCTACCACTGAGCAACTGGGCTTCAAAAAACATATACGCACTTAAATAATAATTTTAAATTATGATTGCTGCAAGAACGGAACTATAAATGCGACAAATATTCGATGTTTGTTTTGATTAAACATACAACTCCTGCATAGAACATACAATAAAGTATAGAACTACTAATTTAACAAACAATATGGAGTATTTTGGAGCGTCACACTGACACCACTGCAGCTGAACTATAAATGATAAAGTAGCTGCGAGAAACAGTACTATTTAGATTTGTTAGAAAACGTTTTTTGCTTTAGTCTATACTAATATTATAAAGAGAGAGGGCGGATTTTTGTGTGTTTATATGTTCAAGGTAATCTCCGGAACCACTGCACCTATTTGAAAAATTCCTTCACTATATGAAAGGTGCTTTTTTACTGAGTGACAATAGGCTATAATTCGAAAAAATACAATAAATAGTTCTTTTTACTTCCTTTTACAAAAAAGGATGTATTGTATTCGCGAAAAATTGCCACTCAAAAATCGACCTTAATTTCCATTTTGCTCACCCCTGAATGAATTTTGAGCTTTTTTTTCGACTCGACCACACATGGATAAGTGCCTAAGAACGTATAGACACGCGAAATAATCATTTTGACGATTCCTGAGAGAAAAAAACGAGTTTTCTCGTGACGTCTGGATGTACGTATGTATATGCGTACGTGCGTATGTGCATATGTATGTCGATAACACAAGAACGGAATGCCCTAGAAAAATGAAATTTGGTACGTAGACTCCTAGTGGGGTCTAGTTGTGAACCTTCTTTTTTGGTTGCATTCGGATGCTCCAAAGGGGATCTTTTGTCCCTTTTTGAGGGGAAATTATTGTTAATTTCGATGTGAACTCAAGTGGTGTTATAATTTGGTGGACACTTGACGATATATCGCGCCAGTCTTTTGGTCGCCAAGTTTTGTCGCCAACTTGGCGACAAATTTCGCTATTTTTTTTAAATACTTTTTTTTTCTTTTTTTTTTTAAAATCTGGTTTCAATTTGGCCACTGTTGGTGATATTTAGAGAGTAAAGTATTGAATCACATTAAAACTGCCAATAATGAGAAAATGACATTAAATTGGAGTAAAAGGAAGTCATGTGATGCACACATCAGCTCATTTTATTCCATTTTAGGCCCAAATTTCACATAAATTCCCGAATATTAAAGTGAAAAATTACTTGCACATATCAATATTATATATCGTTGAAAAGGGTAGAATTTTCCGCTTTCTAAACAATCTGTTTCAATGCTCTAACTTAATTACGACGGGAGTGATTTGCGTTTTTAGCTCGAAATTTTTTAGGCTTAGCTGAAATTTAGGCACTACTTTCTTCATTAAATCTATCAATAAGAAGTGAAGGAATTGTCCCACAGTTTTCTTTTTGACACCATTGAAAAAAGCGACATTTTTTTCTCCAGATCTCTCTCGACCCATGGTCGAAAACTTAGCTTCTATCTTTAAAGGAAAAAAGTTACAAGCGTTTTTAAATCAAATTCGAAAAATGTCATTTTGATTCCTATTGTCAATCATTTTATTTTCTCGTTTAAATGGTTACCCTTTTTGAATCCATTGTTTCTTTCCTTATTTTGCATTTGATTTCTTAAACTTATTTTATTTCGTGCTTCGATTGTTACGCTTTTAAAATCCATCTTTCGCATTTTAATTTTTTAAAAGTATTTTAATATCTGTCGTCATTGTTTGGAAGGGTAATTTTGCATGGTGTTTTTCTTTTTTTTTTTCCTTTTGTTTAAGCCTGATTGTTGAATATATGTCAGTTGACACAATTTTTATTCTCAAGGCAGACCGGGCAAAGCCGGGCAACGCAGCTCTTAATATATAAAGATTTTAAAGCTGTTAATGGAATTTTATACTCTTTTGTTTGTTTGGCGAACCATGTATTATTGCCGGTGAAAAAACATCCGCTTCACTCGCAAAAGGGCTGGGTTCCGGTAGCGTGGTCGCTTTGCGCATTAGGCGCTGAGCAGTTCAGTCTAGGATTATTATTTTAAAGCAACTGTATATGTAATTCATTGTTTTGGCGATTTGTTTTGAAAGAAAAGAAACTTGATTTGTTTTTATCCGAGTGAAATGTACGAAATTTTCTTTTTTTTTTCTGATGATTTTTGAATGTTCCACTGGATGTTTTTTTTTTTTTTTTTTCGTTAGACGTATGGATTATGATAGCGTGGTTGCTGGGCGAGTTTGGCGATAAACAATAAAAATGCGGAACTATTTTTACATTTGAAAGATATTATTTGATGTATTTTTTGTTTATTTGGCGAAATATTTTAAATTGCAGGAAAAACCGCTTCACTCGCTAAATAGAGTTTTAAAGCAACTGTAAATCTAATTTAATGATTTGACGAAGTTTTAAATTCTAAAGAAACTTTAATAGGTTTTTTTTAAAAGGTGTGTTCGCATTTTATACAAAGAAAAATGATCATTTCACATCTGAAGGGGAGGGGGCGTCAATTTTTTTTTTTTTAATTCAACGGACTCCCATTAAATTTTTGGCACGGGCATCGCTGTGCGGGTACTGCTAGTAAAAGATAAAGTTAATCTCACTTAAGAATATTTTCGCTTATTCCCCGAATTATCCGCATTTTCGTTTATTCGAATTGCCTTTGGTCCAGGTTAGTCCGGATAAACGAGGTACATGTAAGAATCACCTCTCAGAAAGTAAGTTCTGGGTGCGTTAATAACCTCAGTATTATTCAATTTACTGCTTGTTTAGATTCAAACCTTATTATGTTTACTGTGAGGTTGCAACAAGAACTTAAAAATTTTTAAATTATGTTATAGCTTATGTTTTTTGGTTTGGAATTCTAAGATAATGCTTGGTAAACTAAATAGTAAAGGGTTTGTTGCGGATGCATATTACATTACCAAACACAATTATTTTGCAGTTTCATAGCGACAACACTTATCTATTTTTGTTAAATGCCCAGTCATCATAAACTTCGAATGAGAAGCAATATTAAATGCAGTGAACGTTTTGTATTGATAGCCTGTAACAGAAACTAGGGGCCCTCGGGATTTATGTATTGACAGCCTATTCAATCATTCCTCAATCACTGTTTTTCCAAAATATGATTTCAGTCGATAAAGAGAAGACATTTGTAAATTTCCAGGAAACTTTAAAGGGAATGGTAAAAAAAAAAAATGCCGTGCACAAACTTTAACATTCAAGTTAATTTTAAGCCAAATTTGCACTTTTCTTCATTTGGTTTATTATTTTTTTCACCAATGGGAGGGGTTTAACCCCTAAAACCCTCCCCTTGGACACGGCTCTGAGAGGAATAAAATGCTCTTTTTAAACGCAGAAGGAGATAATGGTCACTCAGGCCTTCCAGTGCTGCACATAGTCTTTTTAAGAGAAACCAGATGTTATGTCTGTTTTACTTGAGGCTCTCTTCTTGATGCGCTCTGGAAGGACCTTCTTTCAGTTAAGGGAAAGAAATTCTTGGAAGGTATAGATCAAAGTGTATGTTTTCTATAGGGGGTGTTCTCCGTCCCTGCCGCAAGCTAAAACTGAAACTGATTACCCATTACCGGAAGTCTGTCACACCGCATTTTCTGTGGTTTTGACAATTACACTGTCAAGTCCGCTGAGAAGTTAGGATCAGTTATGTCGCTGTTTTGGATAAAAATTTAAAAAAGAACTGTTGTTTTATTTTCAGGAATAATAATTTGAAAAATGAGATTGAAGCAAAATTTGCCGCCTCTAAAAATTGCCGTCATAGGCAGCTACCTACTCTGCCTATTGGGAAATTGGGCTCTGATTAGTGAACATGCATTACAAAAAGCAAATAACTTCACCTTGTTGATCTCCTCCCCTATGGTAATTAACATTTCCCCTCCAGCAGGGGCGCATCGAACTTAAACTTTTGGAGGCGGAAAACCTCAATTTGCCAAATGGAACTACAAATTTTGCCGAATAATGACAGTTTTGCCAAATGGAACTCCGAACTTCGCCAAATGCTAATTTAGCTCAATACAGCTCTAAATTTTGCCAAATGATGATAATTTTGTCGAATCGTCAGACAAAATTTGCCGCATGAGGAAAGTTTTGGGAGGTCACAGTGACCTCCCATTGGAGCTCCTGTGACTCCAGGAATACTATTTTTTGTATGTAACCCTAAATCCACCTTCAAGCATTAAGTAATTTTCTGTCGATCCTGAGCAGCACCCCCCCCCCACGACAATTTATATTCTGGTTCTCTTTTTTTTCTTACTGCTCCTTATTATCTCCAATTCTTTATTTGTGTCACTTTCACCGCTTTGCTTCTAATTGTCACAGATATATCTTCATTTCAACTGTTTTTCTTAAAATGTTGCAACGCTGGAAGAAAAATTGAATTGCATAATTTACTGTGTTTATTTTTACTAATTATGCTGTCTTTCACTCATTTGAAAACATAATTGTCATTTTTGAGCTACTACATGCAAAAGCTTAGCATAAGTTGCCGCTTTTTAACATCCTTAATATTCAATCATCCAACTAGGATGCTAATTACACAGGCTTCATCTGTTATATTCCTAAGAAATAACATAACATATATTAATGGCCTCATTTGATCACCCATGCATTAATTAAAGCATTAGAATTGCTTTAAATTTAATCACGATTAATTTATTGATACATTTATATAGGATCTCTGCTATCTTCTATTTAAGTTACCCAATTATCTCCCAGATATTTGCACAGAGAGGTTTAATTAGCGGAAGTTTCGAGTATCATCTCTTGGGTAAATTTTGTATGCTTATCGATATTTCTATTAAGTAAGACTTCTTTGAATACCACACTGTTAAAAATGCGTATTCAAAAATAATGAAAATTTACTCATTTTTGAATACTTTCATTACTCAATATAGCTCCGAATCAATAAGGTTCAATTTTGAGAAACACATGTACTCATTTTTTTGAGTACATTCTGGTAATCAAATATGAGTACACATTTGTTTCAATTATAAACACATTCATTAATTAATAATGAGTTTTTAGCTCAGTTATATGTACTCATTTTTGAGTACATTTATGAATCAAATATGAACACATTCATTAATTAATAATTAGTTTTTAGCTCAGTTATATGTATTCATTTTTGAGTACATTTTAAAATTAAATATAAATACATTAATTAATTAATAATGAGTTTTTAGCTCAGTTATATGTACTCATTTTCGAGTACATTTAGAAATCAAATATAAACTCATTCATTAATCAATAATGAGTTTTTAGCTCAGTTATATGTACTCATTTTTGAATACATTTAAAAATCAAGTATAATGGCTTATTTCAAATATATGAATTGGGTCAGCTCACTTTTGAAAACATTTTGAATTCACATTCTAAGTATTGCCATGCACTTTAGTGCAATTATCATTTCAGTCATTTAAAAGTCCATAAAATTTTTTGAGTAAAGTAGTGTGAAAATAAGTGAATTTTGTGTTCCATTTTTTAAAATGCATAATGTAAAAAAAAATCCGTAAAAATTACGGTTTTTTACCGGCAGCTGGGTTGGTTGTGCAAAACTGTAAAATTTGCGGAGAATACCCCTCAATAGAATGGTGTTTTACTATACAAGGCCAAATTTTTCCCATAAAATTTACAGAGGGGCCGTGGTAGCCCGATCGGTAGAGTGTCGGATTCGGAGCCGGAGGGCCTCGGGTTCGAACAACGCCCCCTATATCTGGAAGGCCTGCTCACGGGCGAGTCACGTGGTCAAAATGAGGCCAGTTTCTCTCGCGCCGTGACTTGACGGAAATCGGTCGGGAAAGCGCCGTGCGTACAATGTAACACGAATTTAAATATTAAATAAAAAAAAGGTGACGCATATCTTTTTTCAATTAAATCACCAATCTAATAGAATAGACAGCTTATTTCTACTTCACCTCACAAAATCACTTATTTTACTAATTTTATAAGTGAAACTTGTGCGTTTTCCAGGGCAGAAAATTAATCTTCAAATTTTACTTTCACACGTTTTCAAAATTTCAAATAGACATCGGGGGGTTGGGGAAACTTGTACCGTAAATAATTATAAAATTATTTAGAGCGTACATTTTTTTCATGTAGGGTTATTAATAAATGAGAAATATTTTATTGAGTCTTGTTTAATTTGAAGTTTCCAAGTTTCTTTTTTTTTGAAGAAATAATTATCTCTGATTTTTCAACTTAATCTGCTTTGGTAAAATGTTCTTTTGCTATAAATATCAAAATAGGCAATTAGTTGAAGACTTTTGGGTGGAACTATACAGCTTTGGCAAATTAGTATAACTACTTCAAAAGGAAAATAAATAAGTTGAGCCTACACATAAGTAAATAAATATTCCTAATATATTTTAAACAAAATATCTGTGAACAAATAAATGACTTAATTGTTTAAAGAGATTTTGCTTTTGTTCATATTGATGTAATTTTGTACTTTCACACAAGTAATCCTTTCTTGTAGAAAAAGTTCTGAAAAAAATTAAAAAAAAAAAAAAAAAGGAATGCTTAGCATATGTTATGCTTTCAACTACCTTATGAATGTGATACTCAAATAAAGACAATATTTTAAGCACAGTAACTTTTATTTGCACATGATAACACATACATCACATAAAAAACACCTATTACCATTTATGTTACACATGAGGTCAAACAAGAGCTAACACTCAAATTATTTAGCTATTAGGAACTCACAATCAAAAACATGAAAAATTAAGAATCAAGTACTAACAGTTCACAGTACATATGCAGAGGTGGTGGTCTACTATTTTACACTCATAAATTCTCATAAAGCACGGTTTAATTTAATTGACTCTTTTCTTTTTTATATACAGCATCAATAATGATTAATAATAATTAAATTTTAATTGATAAAACTTAAAATTAGAGAAGAAGATGTTCATTTCTCTTTGTACAATACATTAAGAAACTTCATTGTCCATAACTAATTAGAAATTAAAATTCTGCACACTTTCACAATCAGGGTTGCTAATCAATTTTGCAAGAAAAATTCCCTATGATTTCCCTGCATGAAAATGAAACATTATAAACGAGCGGACACTGATATTTGAAAAAGAACATAAATATCTTGATAATTTCACCACAGGTTTTTAAAAAAAAAATCTAAATAAGGGAAAATAAATAAGAATTCATAATAACTGAAATAATAGCATGGTGATTGAATATATTCAACTTTTACTCAAAAAAAAAAAAAAAAAAAAACTTCTTTGACCATTCATTACATGGACCAAAAAGTGTGTAAGTGATCCAGAATAATGATTATTGACGACTAATTTCATACACTCAAAATTATCATGAAATTCAAGAATCTATTTTTATGATGAATATTTTAATATTTAACTTGAAAATAAAAACTTAAGCAAAATTGCCATTTTTTATTTTACTTTATTAATATTATCATTATAATTATTACTAGTAATTTATTTGTTTTTTGGTGGTTTATATATTAGGAAATTGATTTTCGCAACTTCAATTTAAGAAGAAAAAAATTCCCTGTATTTTCCAGGTTTTTGAGGAAATTTTTGAAATTCGCTGGATGGTCAGTTCTTTTTATATATATATATATACATATATTCGAATTCCCTATGTTTTCCCTGTTTCTTCAGGTTTCCCTGTGGCGTGGCAACCCTGACAATAATCTGCAATGTACATCACAGTGTTTCCACCTATTCCCTAGGTTGTAATTTAAAAATAGTTTAGGATAATTCAGTCAAACTTTTACATTTTAAAAGATAACTCATAGAAACAATATAAAATTGCTTATTTATTTAGTGTGGACAATTTACGTGCATCTTTCTTAATTTTTTTCAGTGTATTTTTTTCTTTTTGATCTTTTTTCATTTTTTGAAGAGAATCATTTTGTATTTTGCAAAAGTTGTTCAAAAATATATTAATGAAAACCCATACAATTTGTTTTACAAGAAACAGAGAATCATGACTCTCACATTCATCGATACCTAGAGAAATATCATTTTCATCCAGTACATCAAGAGTTAAATATTTTACAACCTTTCTGTGATTTTGACAACTGATAAAATTTGATTAAAAATGTGTTGACAACAATTTGTTTACAACTGCATATGTGAATTGAGAAACACAAACAACTTCGGGATGTGGGTATTTCAACCCCCCTCTGTCTAATTTTGATATCCAATCATTGTTTACATCTGTGTCAAGGGGCTTATCAATGCATAAAGTTGATCGACATTGTTCACACTTTAGTTTCAATAGAACTTAATGAGCTGCATATCCACTAATGTATGTTAAAATTGGCAAACTCGATTGAGTACTTACCATTTCTTCCGGAGTGATTAGAAAACCATTAAAAAAAGGATATGAATCTGAGCTATCTTCATCTTCATCCCAATGCTTGTCCTGAAAAAAACTTAGTAACAATTCTCCACAACTTTTCGATTTTAACACAAGGGGTAAAATTGTTTGCATTCTCAATTTTGTTTCAGTGTCATAAATTTGACGTATACTGACATTGTAATTTGACCCTGCCAATGTACGGTAAGACCCAAATCTGTCTTCTAATGAGTCTGTTTGTATTTTCCCTGGTAAAAAATAATCGAAATTTAAAGTTTTAAAACAGTACTCGGCAAGAGCAAGCATAGCTTTTGTAGTATGGCTTATGGCTAGATGGGTTTGCTTTGTTAATCCACCAGTTGTACAATTCATTTCCTCCCATTTGTCTAACCAATTAATAAAGTTAGTTAAGAACTTATACTGAGCTGTGTCAGTATTTGGTGTGAGAGGCGTTTGGAACTCATCCCTTTTATGCTCACCCTTATACAAAGTTTTCACATTCATTATTGACCACCACTTGCAAAGAATCTGAATGTAGTCTGCTGTTTGAATATGATGGTTTATATCATTTTCCTCACCAACCAGTTTAAGACCTTCAGCCACTACATTATTAAAAATTTGTAAGACCAGTTTCACATTTTGTTTCTCAAAGCTGGTTGGAGACAATGCTTTTTCTGACAGCCCATAACCATACTTTAACAACTTTTCAGATTCAATTTCATGCAATTTTTTTAATGCATGAAAAGAAGCTGTACAAAAAGGTAGAAGGGTGTCAAAATTGGGATAGTACATGCAAGTGCCTAGATTTTTTTGATTGATCCAATTATTTCTAAGGCACTTGAGGATATGAACGGAATCAAAAGAAAAATAGAAATATTTTCCTGGACTTCCAGGATAATCATACCTAACCCGCAACTCAGGGGGAGAGGCAAGCATACTAACGGCCTTTTTATTAATAGCATTATTGTCAGTGGCTACTGATATGACATTAAACCCTATGGCAGCTAAACCAATCAAGATTTTTTTTTATATATGAATGGAAATCGTCAGCATCTATGCTACGGACTGGCAAAATATGTGCCACATCTTTGTACGGAGACAATAAACTTTGGATCATAAATGTGAAAGCACTGGATGCAGCATTTGAGTCATTGTGGGACATACCAAATATTTTCCCCCCGACATAATCAAAATTAGGCTTTAAATGTATTTCATCAATCATCAAACTGATAATTTTCTCTTTCTCCTCTAAAAAAGTATATTTTTGTTTTACATAACTTAAAAAATTCTCATCATCTTGTTCACTGCAAGGATTCACATTAAATTCTGCACATATTCTTCTCAAAGTACTTACATGAGGTAAAATAAAAACATTTGAACTTCGTAAAAATTTGTAACAATGAGGAGAAATAGACTTTAAGAGACAACAAAATACGAGAAAACTGGGAGAATACCTACGTTGCTGTTTTGTTACATTAAAGTTAGCAAACTGTTCAATTACAAAATTTAAAAACTTGATCTGTGAATCATCATTGCAACTATCTTTAAGTTTTAGGAGAAGCTGAACAACAACATCACAAATTACTTTTGATTCATCAGAATTATTCACATCTGACTTACTTAACATTTTCAAAGAAGACAAAATTTTAAACAATATATTTGAATCATCGACTTTCATTGGAAAATCCTCTTGAGCTTTTTTAAAGAGAGATTCCTCTAATCTCTTACGTTTTTTAGAAGGAGATTCTCGTGCAGGTGTGACTGATGGCTGGAGGTAAGATGGAGAGTTACCCGGCAAAAATACAGGAATTGATCCGTCTCTTAAACGAGGATGTTCTAGTTCACTCTTTAGAAGTCTCATCGACTTTTCATCGAAGAATTCTGCTTCATGAAGAATGTCTTCTTTGCGAAAATGTAATTCACATACCTAAGGAATAGAAAACTCATCAATAAAAAAACATATGCAAAAAAAAATATTGAATATTAAGAAAAGCGTTTAACTGAAAATGATAAAACTCAACGATATTGAACTGTATTTTTCTACTTAAAATCAGGCAGATAGGTGCAGAAAAAGATTTTAAAAAATCTTTCTGCAATAATAATTATCTGTCATCTTATAGATATGCGACAGGCGTCTCAGCATTGCATTGTTTACCTGATATCGAATGTTGCATAATTTTTAAAATTGCAACATTGTTTAACAAAATTATTACTTAGCAAAAAATAATTATGTTTCACTTTCAAATATATTTTGTTGATATGATCAACTATATTTGTTAGAACACCAGTGACATAGCCACGGGGGTCCAGACCTTTCTCCTAAAATGAGTAAGAAAATTCAAAAATAAAAGTGTCCACTCTTTTAATATTTTCCTATCGCATGCATAAGATATGGAAATCAAATCTGAGCGCATACATTCCACAACTCTTAAATTTTGTTATAAAAAACAAGTTTCACAAAAAAAAAAAAAAAAAAAAGAAGACGTAATTGGGTTGTGCTTTTCCTATGAAAAAATGCCAAATGTCTTCGAAGAAGAGCATCGATTTGGATTAAAGATGCATCAAGTTTAAAATAGAAAATTTTTGAACTATTTTATGAAGTGTAAATGCATTTCCATTTAACATAGTAAATTTATCTATATATTAAGTATAATTATCAATTTAATTTAAAATAAATAATAAACCATTTCAAAAAAAGCAAAAAAATAAATAAATAAAATAATATAGTAAATGGGTAATTTGCTTTATGTTTGTCTGCAAGTAAAAACTGATGTTTATTATTATTAGTTGCATTCTGTTATTTACTTTATTACTTTTCATTCTTTCATATTTTATTTTCATATTGGTATGTAGGTTATATAGACCGCTGAGCAAACTCTTGTATTTAGATATCATAGCTACTTTATCATTATTAGCTGCATTCTGTTCATTACTTTATTATTTTTCATTCTTTCATATTTTATTTTCATATTGGTCCCCCGACACGACGACTCTTGGATATATTACTGCTATTATTTATAAGGCAATTTATCAGAAACCTCAAAAGCCGATAAATATATTATTTTAAACATTTTTTAGTCGGGTATTTTTAGTTCTTTATTTTAGTTTTATTTAAGGTTTTTTTTAGTCGGGGGTTTTTTTAAATTTTTAATTTTAGTTTCATTTAAAGTTTTTTTCAGTAGGCGATTTTTAAAATTTTTAATTTAATTTTTATTTCATGCTTTTTAAAGGCCAGAATTCAAACTTTCCCGGACGTGAAATTGTAACACGAGATTCTGTGCCACTGAATCTGCGTATTCTGACAATAGTTGCAATTCAAGTTATTGCTAACCATAGTATGCAAGTTATTGCTCACCGTGATATGTAACTTATTGCTCACCGTATGCAACATAGTGTTGGAAAAAGGTTTTGTTCACCGTGCAATTCGTAATTATGTTGCACAAAGTTATTGTAAATACGCGATCGTAATATACAGTCGGACCTCCATATATCGAAGTAGCAAATTGCCGGGAAAAAATTCGATATATAGAAACGATCTTATTTTAACATAAAAAACTTCTAAATCATTAAAACGTGCATGAAACCCAATTTATAATTTAAACGAGCATTAAATGAAAGATAACAATAAAAATATTAATTTTGCAGAAATCACATTTTTGCGCCTTCATACATCTTCATTCTTCGGCAAATCAACTTGATCTGTAACATTAGGGGATTTTCGTTTTGACAATGGAATCGAGTGAAAAGTAAAAAATCAATCTACTTAACTTGAATGATTTTTACTGAAGCTAAAAAGACTAGGAATGATACTCAACAGACAAAAGGGATAGCTTGAAACTGATTTTACAGTGATACTGGTTACAACTAAGATTTGAAATAAACTTGAGGGAATGTAAGAACTCCAGAACGGAACAACGACCGAACTACACACTCCTAAACCCCAGATTCCTCAAGTTTTGTAGCAACCTTTAGTGAACATAATTTTCTCCGCTAAGCTTCATTTTTCATGATACCAACAGTCTAAAGCAGAGAAAAACCTACGAGTATCTCGAAAAAAATTTCGATATATAGTAGAGACGTACCAAGTACTCGGAAACTACTCGGTACTCGGCCTACTCTGCCAATTTGCCGAGTACTCGGTACTCGGCCAAATTCTGATCAGATACTCGGCCAATACCGAGTAGTTGCAAAAAATTGAATATTGTCCAAGACAGATACTAAAATTTATAAAAAAAGAGCAAGAATTATATTCTGCAATCATTTACCATTAAAATTTATAAGTCAAATTTAAATTTTGAGAATAATGAAGTTTGTAATGCTTCAATGGAATAAATCTTTATTTTAATGTCTCCAAAGTTAATAAAACTTATTTATTAAAAATTATGCAAAAAAGAAAATATGAAATATATAATGGTATAGAAAATATGGAATTTTTATATTAAAATTGGATTTTTGCTTCAACCAAAAATTAGTTATAAGAAATATAAAAATATTTTTGCTTAAAAAATAAAAGGAAATGAAACAACGTTGAAAGTACAGTGCAGGAATACTGCAGACACATGTTTTGGCATTACAAGGAATTCTTTTTTTCAATGCACAAAATGGGAGCTCGTGGATTTAAAGACAAAACTCGGACTTTTTTGTTGAATGTCTTTACATTCTTTAGCTCACATGTTATGCACTGAAAAAGACATTCCCTGTAATGGGGGGGGGGGGGGGGGGCAGAAACACGTGTCTGCAGTGTTCCTGCACATTTGTTTTATCTGCTTTTAAAAATTATTTATATTTGGCAGACTAGAACTATAATTGATTCGTATACAGTGAAAACCCTCCTAACGTACACCCCTCAAAGGCAGACACCACTCTTATGCGGACAATTTTTAATTCCCCAGTTCCAATGCAAATAACATTCTTAAACCCCTGTCCTGCGGTCATCGCTCTATTGCGAACAAAAAAAATTGTCCTGTTAGTGTCCACATTAGAGGGATTTTACTGTAATTTGCCTTAATTCCAACTTGATTAATCATACCTTTTATTTATTTTTAATTTTAAAAATAATTTTTTTGTAAAATTTTAGACAAACAAAACTGTTTATGTAATGCGTAATTAAATTTCAGCAGGAATTTAGTTTTAAAAACTATTATATGGACAAGGAGGTCTATACTACTATTCCATTAAGTTCAAAATTCATCACATGCGTGTAGATGGTTCTTCTTAGAACATAATTGGTACTTGGTAACTCGGCCGAGTAGTGAAAAGCCGAGTACTCGGTAACTCGGTACTCGGCCGAGTAGTGAAAGGCCGGGTACTCGGCTACTCGGCCCAAGTGCTACTTGGTACGTCTCTAATTTTAAGATTCAAAAATATGTTATAATGCTTAGATAAGATGTGATTTTGTTTAATGCTTTGCTTAAAGATAAGGTTTCCATTATCATGTACGTTTTTAGTCTAAAATAATATGTTAACCAACTACTTTTCTGAACTATATTAGTCATGGCGTGTAAGAAAAACTCAAAATTTTTATTTTGTTCTAAACTAATTTTGGAGTAAAAGCAATATTACAAGAGTGAAAATCTGCATCACACACAGAAAGAGGGATCTATGTAGTTTTGCCTGTTGAGGTTAAGATAGTATAATGCAGTGTAGTTAAATTTAGAGCAATACATTTTAAAAATGCAAAATTAATTTATAAAAGTAAAATCAACTGATTTTAATTACTGATTTTGTTAAAAAAAATCACTTAATACAAATCAATTGATTTAAATCAATTTAAAAAAAAAAATCACTTGATTTAGATCATGATTTTAATCACTATTTAAATCAAGCTGATTTAAATCAACAAACCCTGATTAAACATGAATCTTGAGATACAATCAACTTATAAAAACCTATATTTACCCATAAAATCAAATATTAAATAAATATCTTTGTCATTTTTGGCCTTTACAACCTTCAGCAATGTGATAATGTTTGAGTGATTATGAAATTCTTGAAGATACCATATCTCTCGAAAGGTTCGCTAAAAAAGAAAATTTAAGAAATTAAAAAATTGAATGCAAAATGAAGTACATATGCAAGAAAAGTAGGTACAAAAGTTGCCAGGAGAGATGCATGACATCCGTTCTCTCCGGGGATTTAAAAAAAAAAAAAAAAAAAAAGAGGACTAGATAAATCATGAAAAAATGTGTTGGTCCAATATTCTTAACAATCGAAATAGTAATAGTTTTATTTCTATTATATGTTTTAAAATAATATTTTGGTTTGGAAAGAGTTAATTTTTTATAGTGTTCTTACTCAATGCTAACTTCATAGAAAAAATATTGTAAATTAATCTTAAAAAGGTAAACACGATTATAACAAAAGAAAAAAGATAACATTAAAATGCATATTTGCAATAAACTAATTTATAAAAATTTGCAAATTTGTGCAATTTAACACTGCATTTTGTTTTCTACTTTTCAGCACAAATCCATTTTTATTTCATAATTAATGCTGAAATTACATGACTTCATAAGCTTTGGTTTAGAGACGTACCGAGTACTCGGTAACTACTCGGTACTCGGCCAATTTGCCGAGTACTCGGTACTCGGCCAAATTCTGATCAGATACTCGGCCAATACCAAGTAGTTGCAAAAAATTGAATATTGTCCAAGACAGATACTAAAATTTATAAAAAAAGAGCAAGCATTATATTCTGCAATCATTTACAATTAAAATTTATAAGTCAAATTTAAATTTTGAGAATAATGAAGTTTGTAATGCTTCAATGGAATAAATCTTTATTTTAATGTCGGCAAAGTTAATAAAACTTATTTATTAAAAATTACGCAAAAAATGTAAGTATAGAAAATATGGAATTTTTATATTAAAAATGGATTTTTGCTGCAAACAAAAATTAGTTATAAAAAATGTGAAAATACCTTTGCTTAAAAAATAAAACAACCTTAAAAGTACAGTGCAGGAACTCTGCAGACACGTGTTTTGGCATTACAAGGAATTCCTTTTTCAATGCACAAAATGGGGGCTCGTAGATTTAAAGGCATCCGACAAAAGTCGTATTTTTTTGTTGAATGTCTTTACATTCTTTAGCTCACATGTTATGCACTGAAAAAGACGTTCCTTGTAACGGGGGGGGGGGGGGCAGAAACATGTGTCTGGAGTGTTCCTGCACATTTGTTTTATCTGCTTTTAAAAATTATTTATGTTTGGCAGATTAGAACTATAATTGATTGGTATACAGTGAAACCCCTCCTAACGGACACCCCTCAAAGGCGGACACCCCTCTTATGCGGACAATTTTTAATTCCCCAGTTCCAATGCAAATAACATTATTTAACCCCTGTCCTGCTGACACCTCTCTATTGCGGACAAAAAATTTGTCCTGTTAGTGTCCGCATTAGAGGGATTTTACTGTACTTTGTTTTAATTCCAACTTGATTAATCATACCTTTTATTTATTTATTTTTAATTTAAAAAATTATTTTTTTGCAAAATTTTTGACACAAACAAAATTGTATATATATATATAATGCGTAATTAAATTTCAGCGGGAATTTAGTTTTAAAAACTATTATACGGACAAGGAGGTTTATACTACTATTTCAATAAGTTCAAAATTCATCACATGTGTGTCGGTGGTTCTTCTTAAAACATAATTGGTACTTGGAACTCGGCCGAGTAGTGAAAGGCCAAGTACTCGGTAACTCGGTACTCGGCCGAGTAATAAAAAGCCGAGTACTCGGCACTCGGCCAAAGTGCTACTCGGTACATCTCTAATATATAGAGATTTTTTCGATATATAGAAACAACTTTTCTATGTAATGAACATAGAAATTTTCTGGGATTTCGATACATAGAAAATTTCGATATGTGGAAGTTCGATATATGGAGGTCCGACTGTAGTTATTGCTCACCGTATGTAATATAGAATTGAAAAAATGTTTTTCCCCGTACATTTTGTAATTAGAGTTGCAATATTCTGTTGTAAAAAAGTTTTTGCTCACTGTGCACTTCAAAATTATGAAACACAAAGATAATATAAATATGTGATTGTAAAATAGTTATTGCTCACCGTAGAATGACTGTTATGGCTCACCGAATGTGATGCAGTACTATTTATAAATTATTGCTTACTGTGCATTTCATAACTTATAGACGCAGTGAAAGGTTTTTTTGTAAATTACATAATGCATCATTCAAAAAATGAAGATCTTTTTCACAGGAGGTGAAAAACATCTCGGCTCTTTTATGTAAATGCAACTTCTATCCAAAACCAATGTATGTATGACGTTTTTTATATCTCACCATGCATTTATCAATTTTTTAGAAGTATTTAACAGTTTATTTGTAAATTGCACAATGCAGCATTGATGTCTCTCAAGTTTCTGTAAAAATGTAAAATTTTCTTTAAAAACGAAGTTCTATTTTCACAAAGAGTATGAAGCTTCTCAATGGCGGGAAGCACCATGGTCTTACATGTAAATACTAACATTATCCCTAAGTAATCCTTCTATATTGTTTATTATTGTTCACCATGCATTTCATAATTTATACAAGTAACTCATGATGTATTTGTTAATGATACAATGCATGATTAATAATCAAAAATTATTGTAAAAATGTGAAGTTTACTTTAAAACTGTTAGAGAAAAGCATCTCTCTCTCTCTCTCTCTCAGCTCTTACATGTAAATGCAATTCCTATCCATAATAATTGAGTATATAATGTTTTTAATTGTTAACTATGTATTAATTTATAGGAGTAACTTAATAGTTTGCTTGTCAATTTAACATTACGGTATTAATTTTTCATATTGTAAGCAAATATAGTCTCGTTATGGAGAACTTATTATCAAGTGGAATGAATAAATATCCTACTGCTGTTATAGTTGTAGTTATTTTTGCCCCTAATTCCTTCGTTTTGTATTTAAACTGAACTTTTAAATATTTTTAAGAGGGTTATTTGATATTTAAATTGTTTAGTTTAATATTTTTTTAGAGTTTGTTTTCCATTTTGATACATTTTGTATTTTTGTTACACAGAATGTTTTGAATAAAAAATAAGAATTAAATTTTAAATTTCATCACCACTAATTTCAGCAAAATTTGACAAGCAGATACGCGTTTTATTTATTTACGCGAGGGAGCAAAGCTTAGGATTGCGGGTGGGGGGGGGGCATTCCCTCGACCCGATTGAACATTACTAAAATCTAGCAAGCCTGTGCATGGCCGAGTGAATCATACTAAAGATTTGGAAATCTTATCAATAGTTATGTAACGATAAATGATTAATATGTTCACTGAAATATGTTGAATTCAAATCTGTATTTCTTGTTACTTTTCGGCAAAAAGGTTTTTATATTTGTGGTATTTCGAAAGAAAAAATATTTTTGCAGTGAAACACACAAGTGTTCCAAAAATGTATTCATGCAACGATTTATGCTTGATGAGAACCTAATTTCTTCCATAGCTGTTTGTGCAAGATGTTGCTTTCGCTTTTTTTTTTTTTTTTTTCAAATTTGAAGAGTAAAATATAAATAATAAAATTTACGAAACTCGTTATGAACTTTCCTTTCACAGTTTGAAAACATATCCACATAAAATATAACGTTTAAAAAATGTTCCGAGAACAGTCGGATGTTGAATGTTCTATCGAGCAATTTAGGCAAGTAATTTTTGGGTAATTTAGATACAACCCTTCAATTATTATCCTTACTACGATAATAAAGGTTACGAAGCTCGTTATGAACTTTCTTTCACAGTTTGAAAACATATATATCCACATAAAATATAATGTTTAAAAATATGTTCCGAGCACAGTCGGATGTTGAATGTGCTATCGAGCAATTAAGGCAAGTAATTTTTGGGTAATTTAGATACAACCCTTCATTTATTATCCGTATTATGATAATAAAAGTAAAACTTACTTTCAAAGTTCGATGAAAACTCTTCCAATTTCCAATCTTCTAGTTTTTTCTTGACGAACAGATCAGCCATTTCGATCGCTCCGCAAGACAGCACGAAAAACGAGCCGAAAGCGTATGAACATTGTCGACACTTGTTCACGCTCTTGAGCGACGCGTAGCATGCGCAATAAGAAAAGAGTTCAAAGCTCGCGAGTTTTATTCTTGGAAGTCACGCTTATTATATTTCCTATTTATACATGAATATTTATTAAACCATGTTCTTGAAACGTTAGCTGCAGTATTAAATGATTGCATGCATCTTTATTCATGAATTAGTGTTTGATAATGTGTTGTATTCTTATATGATGACTTGGGTATGTTCGTATATGATGACTCGTATTTCTCGTATGTTTGCATTTGATGCCACATTTACTCATTTTTGAATCAATCGTATTCAAAAAAAAAATGAATACATTCAGAGTTTCATTTTTGAATACATTTTTTTTAACAGTGTATTTATAGCATGGAAACCTAGTGACCCTATTTGCCACACCTATTACATACACAGAAAATTTTCTAAATCAACAGCCCCAAAGCCTGGAGGAGGCATTTTTTTGTTGTCAAAAATCATTCATTAATGGCCTAGGCCATTCATTAATGGCCTTTAGAATCCCTTGTGTCCATTTTGGTGGAAAGAAATGTTCCCCTGCCGCTTGGTTTGAAACGAGATCGAATAGCGGTGTCCCAAGGCCATTGGTGTACATGTACCCTATGTAATATGTAAAATTTTACAGAATGAAAGTGAGAGAATGGTTGGTCTGGAAGTAGCAACATCTATTGAGGTTCAAAATTATTTTAAATATGAAACCTAGGAATATTTTTACATAAAAATGAGAAAATCCGCGATTTTTTTTTTTCATGGATTGACTTAAAATTTTGTATGGATCATTTATTTGTATAATGGAACAAATTGAGGGGGCGTCGTGTAAAATATCTACAACTTCAAAAATAAGGACCACCCTAATAATATATATATATATATATATATATATATATATATATATATATATATATATATATATATATATATATATATATATATATATATATTTTGTTTTGTTTTTAACGTCGAAAGAAATGAAAAATATGGCTATTAGAAATGTGTTTTAGACTATTCTTATTATTATTATTCTTAATATTTTGTATATTTTCCATCAAAAGATTTTTTTTCTTGTGAAGTCTGAAACGGAGGATTTTGCACAACTGTTTTCCAAAGTGAAGAACTTTTTAACGATTTACGATTGATACAAATAATTTTTTTTCTTTTGACATCCCAGTATTAACTGTTCTTGAAAGTTGTTTGGCTTTTTTAAGCTCAAAAGAGCTTTAAAATAAAAAAAATATGCAAATATTAGTTGGTACTCCAGAAGTATGACTAATTAAATTTCCCAATTGAAAAGGCATAAAAACTGACTTTTGATGAGGAGTGGCACCATTCTACTATCAATATGGTAGTTTTTGATGTTTATACTGAAAGAGAAAAGTATTAGCTTGAAATTGATACCTTACTCAGTTTAATTGATTGAAAAACAAAGAAATTAGAAAGATTTTTCTACATTCATACCAAAAAGGTAATTCTAAAAAGTGATCAAAAATCGAAATTTTGAAAAAATTCTCCAAAGCTTAATTTTCATTCAAAAATTTTTTTAATAATTTTTTTATCTCACAGATATCTGCTCGTAAAAAAATAATTGTCAAAATCTGAGACGTGACGGTACATGGCTTTAGGCGATTTGACGTGAAATGGCCCTTATGCATATTATATACAAAAGAATGCATGAACGATCGTCGTTTATTTCACCACACACATTCACCTTCCCAATCATTAGAGAGTACAGAACACATTCCTTTTTACTCGAAAACAGTATCCAGCACACAGCATCCAGCATCCAGCACATAACATCCAACATCCAGTCCCTGGAATTCATTTGAATTTTGACGTCTTAAACTCAAACTATGGTTGCGATAAAAACCATTAGTGGGAACAAGAAATCCACCAAGTAGGGCCCTATCGCAATTCGTGATTGCGAAAAACATAATTTGAATTCAAGCTCTTAGTTTGTTAAGGAAAAACTACCATGTCACTCCGACCGAGAAGGCAGCCGATACGCAACCTGCTTGCTTCTCTCAGACCTAATGTAGCTACTGTACGCCTCTCCTCAAAGCCCAACA
This sequence comes from Uloborus diversus, assembly GCF_026930045.1. Classification (NCBI taxonomy): domain Eukaryota; kingdom Metazoa; phylum Arthropoda; class Arachnida; order Araneae; family Uloboridae; genus Uloborus; species Uloborus diversus. Next base: position 51,900,312 of record NC_072733.1, on the reverse strand, counting down.
ATTGTTTGTACTGCTACCGATTACGTCTTAAAGGCATCTCTAGGCGCCATAGCATCCATCCGACACATTTGCTGAGCCGAATTTTGTTCGACGCCGTCCCTAGCCAGATTTGAAATTTGCCGCCCCGAACGTGGGAAGAATACGGGGATTAAATTAGTTTCCTTTGTTCCTTAAATAGTTTTCAATTTTAAGTTTAATAATTTTCGATGGTTAAATGTATTAGATATGTATTAAAGAAAGAGCGGCAGATAAAAGTCACCGTCCCGGGCGGCAGAAACTGTAGCTACGTCACTGGTCTTGTGACTGTCCACTGCCGCCCTCTCAGAAAAAAAAAAAAAAAAACAAGACAGTGTACTGATATGCTATCAAAAAAGACTTTTGAAAGGTTTTGAAAGGAAGCAGAAAATTTTTTAACAAAGTAATTTTAATCTGGTAGTGACACAAAAGTTTTACAATTCGAAGATTTTCTTTTTGCCTGCAGTAACAGATTAAAACCATTATTTCCTTATTTGAAAAAATACGTTTATTTTTTTCCACATCAAAAGGGTTAATTTGCCGCCCCTCGAAAAGTGCCGCCCGAGGTGGACCGCCCCCTCCGCCCCACCCTAGCTACGCCACTGCATAGGACCAATATTTTTTTAGACTGTAGAAGTTAATTCCAGGAGGGGAAAAATGAAGTTTTCCAATTTTCGTCATAAGAAAGAGTTAACACTTGATTTTAAGAGAGTTTCTTGAATAACTCTTGGGTGAAACAAAATCTTTTTTTTTTTTTTTTCAATTTTAAGAAAATGATAACAAGAGTAAGAAAAGGGGGGGGGGGGACGTGAAAAATGCTACACGAAACAATTTATTACTCATCCCAGGAGTAGCTTTATATGTTGCAGAGTTTACTTTGATTTCTCATTCATTACAAGAATTCTCTATTTCCAAAAAAAGTAAAAGGGATTTCAGTTTTCTCGCTTTTGGAAGACGAAAATCTATCCGACAACTTTGGGTTACATGTTAGTCTATTCCTTAAGGAAGGTAAGCGAGTTTTATTTCTAAGCATTTGGTTTGGTCCCTCAACTTGGTCAAACAGTCTAAAATTGTTTTTAGTGCATTCAGTTTCAAATAATTCCGGTTGGGAACCCCCTCCTACCTCCAGTCTGTTGTCTAACAGTGTGAAAAAAAGGTTCCAAATTTTTTTAGGAGGGGGAGCTCTCGAATCTTTCATCTCTTTTCCTGATATCACCAAAGATAGCTTAGAAATACGATTTTAGACCTCAATGTTTAAAAATTTCTGGGTAGAGCCCCGAACCCTGCCTTTTCCTCTAACGTAGCAAACACGGTCAAAAAGTACATATTTAGGTCTTTAATTCTGAAAACTTTCTTGAAGAAAACTCCTACCCTGCATTCTAAAGTCTCAACATACATTAGTGAAACTACGTTTTTAAAACTTCGAAACTTTAATATCAATTCGTGAAAACAGCATTTTGACCTTGACTATCCTTTATCTCTTAACGTGATCAAAAATACTATTTTAGGCCTTCGAAAGCCGAAGTCCTCAGACCTTTTCCTAACGTCCCCAAACATAGCCCAAAATTTTGCTCATACAAACTTGCGTTGGTGGAAGGGAGAGCTCGTTATAGTCTTTCCTTCTCAATGATAGCCTAAAACGAACTTCAGCTTTAAGAAAGATTTTGGGAGGGAAACCTCCCTCTGCCTCCTTTTGCTCCTAACATTATCAATATCAAACAAAGCCTAAAGTCGGACGTCAAGTGACGGAAATTTTCCATGAGAGAGCCACCTTGCTTTACGGCATTTTTGATGCCATTAGGAGTTAGGGAACCCTGTAACGTCACCAAAGATAGCTTAGAATTGCGTTTTTGAGACTTTGGTGCTAAACAAATTTCAAAGAAAGAAGCCGAACCTTCCCCATTCCAATAAATGACCAAAGATATCTTTAAATTTGATTTTAGCTAAAAAATACATTTCAGTAAGAATCCTTAGCGACCCTTTCTCCCCAAACGCCTACAACTGCGTCAGAATACACAGGCAATTGCGTTGCCAAAGATAGCCTAAAATTACATATTTCAGAGCTGAAAACTTTCGAATTGAGAATCCGACCTTTACCGATTTTCTTAACATCTCCACAAAGCAGTTAAAGCTGCACTTTAAAACTTTGTTTTCGGAATATTTCCTGGCTGTGCCCACCGATCCCCTGACATCAACAAAGAAACTAAAAGAGACTTTAGTTTTGAAAAAAATCGAGAGCAAACCCAGCCCGCCCTTTTCCTTTACTTTACTAAAAATTGCCTAAAATTGCAATTTTTGGCGTAAATTTAGCAATTTTTTTTCAAGTGTGAGCCTCCCCCCCCCTCTTTTTTTTTTCTTTTGTAAGTATGTAGGAATTAATTACGTCTTTTTTTTTCTTTAATTGAATTTCCAAGTGGAAATTTTACCTTCATCGGACTAAAATCAGTACATCTTTTAGATTTGTGAATTTCAAGAAAGTTTGTTTTGCGTATTGATTATTTTTGACACGAATTTTGCAGTCAAATGAAGGGAACTAAAAAATCACAACTGAGGTACGACCTGAAATCAGTAGAGAAAAAAAAAACTCATCTTTTGACACCTCCCAGAAGGCTTATTACTTTCTCGGATTGCGAAACTTTCCCGAATTGAATGTTAAATAAATAAGCAATAAAAATAATATGTTTTTTAATTCAAAAACACATCATTAAATTTAGTTTTTATTCTCTTCGATTGTTCCGAGTGCGAGGGGATGAAAACTTGTTGAAGCCACTGACCGTCCAACCTTGAAATGAACTGATTCAAATGTGGTAGAGCTGAATATTCCACCTAATGACTCAAAAGAAAGTTCTTTCTCAGCACAATTGATTTTTCTTTCTGGAATTTTTCATACATTTTAGTATTTAAACGTGTTTTATATAATCTTTCCCACTAGCAAGACATTAAGAAGTTCGACTTATTTTAATTTTTGATTATGTGAAAATGTACACAACAATGTTAAAAAAGCACAAAATTTGAAGGGGGGAAAACACTGTATGCAAGTGTTTCAGGGTTCTAGGCACCCCTTTTCGATGCAAGAAGTATATTCTTTACAATCAGCGGTCGGCAACCCGTTTAATCCCCCTCCCCTCCAAGTCGATCTTCGTATTCACCGAACTTTGAAAGTAGATTTTGTAGTAAGTTACCGCCCTAAAGCCAGGGCTAAGGCAGAAATACTCAAAATACACCGCCAGCTCAGTTATTCCATCCGAGGACTGCAGTTTCGTGCTTTTTAGCACTCATCAGCCCGGAATAGGAATCACAAGAGCTGGAGGCGGAAAATCTCTTAAGAGAGCCAAACAAACTGGTAGCTACTGCTGAATTAGCAAACCAGATGAGCGACCGCAGCAATGGTGCGGTTCAACTCAAAGATTGATGGCAAAAGTGTGCCATCAATCATCTGGTTTGCCAAGTCTGCATTAGCTACCAGTTTGTTTGGCTCGCTTGGCTCCCTTAAGAGATTTTCCGCCTCCAGCTCATGTGATTCCTATTCCGGGCTGATGAATGCTAAAAAGCACGAAACTGCAGTCCTCGGATGGAATAACTGAGCTGGCGGTGTATTTTGGAAAGTAGATCTTCAGTCAATTTATGTTGCCGACCGCTGCTTGACATCTATTAGCTTATAAGAAAATGTAAACTTATATAGGAGTAAAGACATCCGACAAAACAAAATCTAGCTTTTATTGAATGTATTGACATCCTTAAGTTCTCATCTTTTAGCTTTTTAAACCTGCTAACTCGGTAACAAATGTGTGCATAAAGCAAGAAATGACAACGTCAAAAAACACAAATTGCAGATTACTGCAATTTGTGCTTTTTCTTTTATCTTAAATGCTTTTTCTTTTATCTTAAACTAGCTGTACCCGACGCGCGTTGCTACACCAACAAAAAAATACATCATTATACTGATTTTCATGACAATCGGTTGAACGGGGCAGAAGTTGCTACTCTGCAGCGCCACCTGGTGGCGAGTGGTTTCAATGAGCATATTATGCACCTTCTCCGTGGAAAAATACATATATATAGCAATTTTCATAATAATCGGTCCAGGTATCAAGTGAAGCCGTGACTATACTCAAATTTCGTACTCACGCAGTTTGCAAGATCCATCAATCGCTAAAAATATCAAATAGAAAAAGTTTTAAATTCCCCCGTTGCATGAAAAGCCATAAAACAATAAAGAAAGAATTTATTTGTTCAAACTCAAGAAAACTGGCAACAGCTAACTTCTTATCAATGAGATCTTTCACGCGAATTAATTTCTGCAGACAGGGCCGTGGTAGCCCGATCGGTAGAGTGTCGGATTCGGGGCCGGAGGGTCCTGAGTTCGAACCTCGATGGTCGAAGACTCACCGTCGTCATTAAAGGGGACTGGGCGACGTTAAATATGCTCGTGGTCTCAATGTCCTCCAAGTGAAACGATACCTCTGGGGGTGCTAGCACCAGGTAGCTATTAGCTTCTGGTCTAGTTCTAAATTCTCATTAACTGTTCGATCCGGTGATGGTGCTGCTATCTATCGGTATGAAAAAATAATGGAGGCAAGGCACTTAGTATGCAGTCTTCGACATAAATACAGTTGTAGTCAGTTGTGACTCGGAATCGAAATCGAATTTCTGCAGCCGATAATTTTATTCGTATTTATCCCATGGATTGTGACTTAAATTGGAATAAAAAAGGAACTATCGATCGGATTTCTTTCGAACTGGTCTATAAACATTCCCAGTACCAAAAATAACAAACGGTGAAAGTTTCAGCCAAATCTGCCGGGTAGTTTTTGAGTTCATGAATGACATAGAGACAAACATTCATTTTTATATATATAGATGTGAGTATACTTTGAAAAAGTTATCGCTTTTTAACTTCATTGTTTATATTTTTACTTTTTAGAACAAATGCATTTATTTATTTCATAGAAAATTATGTTATTATACATATGCTTGTCAACAAGCATATTTTTACCATATTTAATTTTAAATTGAAATGTACATGAGTGTAGTTAAAGTAAAAAGAAAAAATTGTAAATGTAAACCACACAAACCAGCTCATCAATTTCACTAAGTTTGTCGTTGGTAGATGCAAGAAAAAAAGCGATTATAAATTTGATGTATAAGATGTAAGCGATGGAAATCTTTTTTAATAAAATAAAAACTGCTACTGAACACAGCAAAGTTTAAAAATATGTTTTGCATTGAACCGAGGGAAAAAAAATCTTTTCACTGCACCATTCGTTGTATCTGAAGTCTCCAAAAAGCATCTGTTTGTATAAACACGCAAAACTTGAGAACTATACCCAACCGATTTCGCTGAAATTCTCACACTTTGTTTCTTTTAGCCCCGGAAAGGTTTGGGTCAGCACCCAAAGGTTGGAGACCATATCTAAAACATTCTGAACGGTAGTTGCTTTCATTCTAATTTAATACCCACTTTTCACATACATTCCCGAATATGAGGGTGAAACATTACCTGCACATATTATATTATATATCGTTGGAAAGAGCAGAATGCTCCGCGTTCAATTGAATTTGTTCAAAAATCGACGGTGGGAGTTATTTGCGATTTTAAATCGAATTTTTCAAGACACCGGATTCCAGTCATTACTTCATTCATTGAAACAATCAATAAAATGTCAACAAATTGTTGCGATACCATTGGACAGAAAATACCCCAGATCAAACCGACAGATGGTCGAAGAATCAATCTTCTATTTCATTTAGAAAAATAGTTTTAACTGGAGTTCGAAAATCTCTTGTCCATTCAAGTTATTGACGTTATATTTCGTTGTCAAGGTGATACCTTTTAAATCTTTCGGTTCTTTCTCATTTTAATTTCTCAAAAATATTTTTATAGCGAATTTGGCGTCGAGAAAATAATCAAGGATCTACATAACGCTAAAGATAAAGTCCAGCTCCAAGCCTAGAGCGAAAAAGCTATAAAATGGTACTGGAACGAAACCAAAGATGACGACCAAGTAGATCGTTCGGCCGTGCTGGTCAAGCTCATCCGGATCGCCGTAGAATGCAAGGTTAGATACCATACTCTAGTCTATTAAAAGGATATGAGCGAAAGTGCACAGAAATTAAAGGACCTGAATTCTATTGCGAGCTCAAAGACCCCTGCCCCGTCCAAAGAATCCATCCAGTCCGAAGAGAAAAACCGATGAAGGTCAACGTGACATCGGAACTCCATCAGCCGTGAAAAAAAAATATCCCGCTAATCAAGCAAGAGTCCCCGTTCCGAGGAGTCTCTCGGAGTCGAGGAGGGACCGACTTTCCAGCGGATAGGATCCAGTCGGCACTTCATTACCATGGCTACCAAGAAGGGGCCTTCGTGTGGCAGTTCGGGAAAAGAAAAGAAATGCTCCCGATTCTCTGTCTGCACCATTGAGAAGAGATAAAATAGAGGGAGTGAAGACTTTCATTCATGAAACCAAGATCCCAAGTCACGTGATAGATTTTAAAGCAAAGGATTGTAATAAGTCGGGTTTCTTTCGCTTGTTTTACGCAAAATGTGCCAACCATTCGTCGTTGTTGAGTCACGTGACTTGGGAGTCTTTGGCTCAGCTTTTGCTGAGTCAATGATTGGACTTGCTCCCTCCATTTTAATTCCTGCTCTAAGGTCTGCACCTCCCCCCGACTGACGACAGCAAAAAGATCCTGAAGGAAAAACTTTCCATCTAGCATGTCTACATGGAATGTCTGCGGCCCAGAGGAGGACTGATTCAATGCTTCAAGTATCAACGATGATGGCACTCAGGGCCGTTGCCAGGGTGTGAGCACCCCCCCCCCCCAGTTTTTCAGAAGTGGGGTCGCCAATTTTATTTTAGCAATGCAACAAACGGAGGAAAATTGAAACTCTTCCTATTTTAAAAAAATTAAAATTCTAATTCTAAATGAACTATTGAAATAATAGTGACAAAAAGTACCTTCTCTGTAAAATTTGAATAGGAAATGTAATCTTAAAATACAATTTAGGAACATCCATGATTTTCTTTTATTAAGATTGTCTAAGAGAGGGCTGCTTGAAACATATTTAAACGCCAAAAAAGTATTCAGTACACTATTCACTAGGCCGCAGATTTTGTATGTCTGCTATATTCGGAGACTATGGACTACGCTCAAAGTAAAGTATTGTGCGTAGAGTAAAATTAGCATAATAGGAGGCAGGACCGGCGACAAAACTAACATGGTGCACGCCTTGTCTCTCGGCGGCCCTGGTAACACAAACCATGCTTCATGGTTCTTCAGCTAAAAAAAAAGAGAGTTAAATAAATAGGATAATAACTTCATAGGGGTCGCCGAAACATTCCCATATGCAATTTTTTTGATGAAAAATATTGTCCTGAAAATCATTGCTAAATGAAGAAAAATGCATGTGTCGCCAAAATATATTTAAAATAGAGAGAGAAATAAAACAGTTAATGGTAAAGACAGATTCAAAGTATTGTAATGAATACTCGTACCAGAAGTTCTAATTTTTGAATGTAAAAATCGTAAGTAGATCAACACTGTTAAAACTACAGGTTACGTTTGGCACCTTTCAGGGGTGAAACGCTTGTTCACCAGCGGCACCCGATAGAGAGCCGAAATTGCACCCTTAGCAAGGGTGAAAAACTGGCTCCCTTCACCCAACGTGCACCGTAGGTGAAAGATGGTACCCTAGGTGATAAAAATGGCACCTTTATTGCTTCCTATAGAGATCTCCCCCCCCCCCCCCCCCCGTGCTGTGTGAGTTATTGAATACAATTGTGTTTTATTTATTTTTAATTATATATACGAAGGCATTTGATCACATTTCAACTTTCGAACATGGTTTAGAAGTGTTCATGACTTTAATTTGTCCGTTCGTGCACTAACTTTCTTACATTCACACTTGGACTGCTCAGTAATTAATATGTTGTTGACAACTTTTACTGCATGATTCGTACTGAAAATGAACAGGGAAATCAATCATTTGCCGGAACAACCAGAAATATTAGGTAACATTAGATTAGAATCATGGGAAAATAAAAGCGTTTCATTAACGTTTAAAATTTTAATCGAGCGTAACATATCAATACCTATTATAAGATTCGATATTTGAGTATCCTTATGCGTACAAGATAAATACTAATTTAAAAGCTCTTCTTCCCAATGTCAAGTTTTCCGTCAGATTAAAAATAAAAACGAGTAGATTACATTCGCTTCATGTAATAATGCCTAAGAAAGATACGTTAACCAAAACACGATGTGAAACTCATGAGTCAAACACTGAGTGAGAGATTTCTTTTCACGCGTTTTTTTTTTTTTTTTTTTTTTTTCTTTTTTTTCCCTCGCCTTCACTGCTCTGTTCGTTTCCACTACGTAATTTCATTGAGAAGAAATAGACATTGGTACATATCTGCTCACGTCGATGCATTTTTATTCCGGGATTAGCTATTCAATTATCAGCTGATTTAAACGTTTTTATTTTTAATGTTGTTGTTGTTGTTCAAGATAGTACTGATAGATAGTTTTAGGTAACAGTTTTGCAGGATATAAATAACAAGACATTAAATGTTTAATAAAGTAAACGGAACAATAAGCAGTTGTCAACATACTTTAAACACTTTAAATATGTTCGAAAGCTCTAAGAGCTACAATATGATCAAATGCCTTTACTTACGCGAGATTTCGAAGATTAATCCATGAAATTTTCAGTTTTGTACTTCATTTCAATGTGAAAGTAAATTTCGTTGCAACTTCCTTCGTTCGCCATTCAAACTGAAGTCGTTGGACGATAAGTCAGAGCGCATGCGCAAGGAGTCGCTCTCCTATTGAATGGTCTTTTAGCACTTGAGTTAACGTTGTTCACCCACTGAGGAACCAAAAGCACCTTAACGACACTTCCTAGCCTCCGTTTCACCATGAGGCACTGTTTTTTCACCCTAGGGTGAAATTCTTTACCCCTGTGGCACTTCTGGTTTTAACAGTGTAGAGCAATTCAGTGGATGGCTAGGGGGCCTGCTGATTTTTTACAGGGCCCCACAATTTATCGATTCGGGCCTAGATGTTGGTCTGTGGTTGCTTTAGGTAGGAGAAGTGTGTGAGTGTGTGCACAGTTATAACCAGGGGTTCCAGACGAGTGAAAATATTCCCTCTAAGGTGAAAGCATAGTGCCTGAAGGAGCAATGCAGGCCAGAAAATAGAGCAGAGGAGCCAAAACAGCATGCAATCGCAGAAAGACTCATTGCGCATGCGCTTTTTGCCTTAGACATACATTCAACCACCTCAATATGGCGGACAAATAATGATTGCGTTTGTGTGTCTCTCACATTGAACGAAGTATACTATTGGATTAAAACACAACTTTTCTAGGATTAATTATCCGAAATTACAAGTAAGTACAGCTTTTGATCACTTTGTAGCTTTTAGGGCTTTCAAACATAGTTAAGTGTTTAAAAGTGCATTTATTGCTTTTCAGTAACCGTTAGTCTTCTAGTTCCCGTTTACCGTTACTATCGTGAAATTTCTATCATTCAAAACGCTACTAAAAATATCTGTCATTACTTTCTTGAATACTCGATAAGCAGCTTTTATTAATCACCAAAAGAACCTTAATAAAAATGTTTCTTGTGCTTCGTAATTATAACAGAAAGCTAGTGAGAAAAAAAAATATCTCAGTCTAGCTCTCTTTTTTTTTTGCTTTCTCATTCAAGTGTTAGAATCATTTCCTGTTAGCGGTTGATGCTCGATAGCGTTAGAAATTCCTTTTGGTTTTTTATTTAACTGGTTGAAAAACTTTATGTACATTTTACTTTGTTACTCTTGATTTACGTTTATGAAACGATTTTGTTCTTCCGTAATTGTAATATCCCTGAATATTTTTGGCTCATCATGTAAATAATCCATAAGTACAGTTATGTTTAATTTTCGGAATACGTCATGTTTTAGTAAATGTATAATTTCTCACATGTTTTAAATAATTACTCGTTTTTAAATTATAACGTATTTGTGACAGATCTTTGATACCAAGTGGAGGGGTAGATATTTATTGTTTTATTAATTTTTAACATTACTTTTTGTTAAAAAAAACCATCAGAACCCTGAATTTTTTCACATGTTTTTTAACGGCCCCAGAGTTATTATTCATATTATTTATTTTATGAATTTTTAAGAAAACGATAAAGATTTCACCGGTCCGCAAAGTTTTTCATTTGCTTTTACCGCTCCCGTGGGTCAAAAGAGGTTGAGAAACACTGAGTTAGAGCACGATCAGATGAATTAAAGCTATGAGCACTTCTTAACTATGTTGAAAGCTCTGAAATATGATCAAATGCTGTAATTACATGTTTTAATCATTCCCAATACCGAGTTCAATGTGAAAATGTCCAAAACGTAGAATAACATAAATCAAAACAAAACTTAAAAAAAGAAAAAAAAAAACACATCTGTATTCAAAAACGCACACAATACGGGGGAGGGGGGAGGAGGATCTATAGTAAGGGTGCCATTTCTCTCTCCGAAGGTTCCTTTTTTTCACTCCGGCTGTCTAGTTTTTAAAAGGTGCCTGTTTTTCACCCTATTTAGAGGTGCGATTTCGGCTCCGTATTGGGTGCCGCTGGTGAACAAGCGTTTCTCCCCTGAAAGGTGCCGAATGCATCCTGTAGTTTTAACAGTGTGTGACATTCATTCCACCTTTTGAAATTGCGCTTGGTTGGACACACGCTGAAAATTCCCCCCTTGAGAAAAGAGGCGTGTTTGTGTTATTGTATTTAAAATATGAGAGGGTTGACCAAACGATAAACCCAGATGTAAAATTGCTCACATATAGGTCACTGTTTTTTTTTTTTTTTAAGTATGTTTTCTATTTCCTTTTCCTTCACTGTTCTAAAAAAGACAGTAAAACTAGAGTGCAAAACACAAACAGCATTGTAAAGGCCTATAGTTAAAGAATGAACTTGAAGAAATGGAGGAACTCAAATTCATTTTCTGGGTATTCTATCACAGAAACCAACCGGTTTCACGTAAAACAAATGACGAACTGCGAACTAAGAGCTTCAAGATTCATTTTGCTTCGATTTCACTAGATGAAGAAGGAAACAAATTTTAATTAACTTAACACACACGATGAAGCATGAAGAAAATCGAACAATTCTTTTCCGCTAATTTTTCTTTATGTAGGAGGGTGGTCCACCATGAAATGCAACATTCAGCATTAGTTTTGCTTGTTTCTGTGCAGTTTATGCATTAGTGGTAAAACATTGAGGTTTTTATTTTTCCTCTTTATAATTTCGGGGGAAGTTGCTTTGTATTAATAGCCTCAAAAAGCTGGGGGGGGGGGAGGGTCCCTTCGCTTTAAAATAACGAATTCAAATAACAAATCGAATCGGTAGCTCATATCCCTATAAAAACAATGTGAGGTAATAGACGATAAAGTAACGCATCACTGCAAGTGTGGATACTGACCACCATTTTAGAAGAGTGGGATGGGTCATGCTGAAGCATTGAGAAGGAGTAGACACGTATAGAGTTAAACCCTATTATCCTGAAGCGGCAACAGTATCATGTAACGTGGGCAGCAATTTCGAATTGACCGTAACCGTTGAACAAGATTTTCACTAGCTAAAGCTTGAACGTTTTTAAAAAATTAACTTAATGAGGGAAAATTAAGAGTTTTAACAATGGTATACACTTGTTGTATTACCAATTGAAAAGAAAAAGCCTCACCTGGAGGTCCAGTGACTTTTCACAGGTACGTACGAAAGTTTTTTACTTCTAACATTTCTACTTCTAAACCCCTTTACTTCTAAATTTTAATTTCTTTAAATAAATGAAAAGTAACAAATTGTACATATCCCACAGTACATATCCCACAGTTGCCCTAAATTGAGTCGGGAGTCGAAGGCTTAAAACTCCAAAACTCGAAGTCGAAGGGTAAAGGAATCAGAGTCGAAGACTCTAAAATTCCGGGAGTCTGTTTTTTTACCCGTTCTGCAATCCTAGTTTGTAGCAGAGCTGCGGAGTCAGAGTCGGAGTTGAACTGATTTTGAAGTAAAACAGTCGGAGTCAAAAGGTCGAAGGTATAAAACTCCCATTAGAATCGGAATTGGACTGTGCTTTTGAGTCGGTGAGTCACTAGCTCTAAAACTCCCGGAGTCGGAGTTGGTCCTTTTCCTTTCAACTCCGCAAACCTAGTTGGTAGCAGGGCTGCCGAATCAAAATCGGACGGATTTTGGCTTAAAAGAGTCGGAGTGAAGAGTCGAAGGCTTAAAAATCCAAGAGTCGAAATCGGAGTCGGACTGTTTTTAATGGTAAAGGAATCGGAGTTGATGGCTCTAAAATTCCGGGAGTCGGTCTTTTTTCTTCCTTTCTTCAACCCTAGTTTGTAGCACGGCTGCGGAGTCGGAGTTGGACTGATTTTGGCGTAAAAGAGGCGGAGTCGGGAGTCGAAGGCTTCAAACTCTTGGAGACGGACTGTGTTTAATGATAAAGGAGTCGTAGTCGACGGCTCAAAAATTCTCGGATTTGGAGTCGATCCTTTTTCCTCCAACTCCGCATTCCTCATTAATAGCAAAGGCTGTGGAATCGGAGGTGGAGCCGGACTGTGTTAGGGATGAAAGAGTCAGAGTCGAAGGGTCTAAAACTACACGAGTCAGTCATTTTTCTTCCGACTCCGCAGTCTCAGTTTGTAGACGAGCTGCGAAGTCGGAGTCGGAGCTGGACTGATTTTTGAGTAAAAGAGTGAAAGTCAGTCAAAGGTTTAAAAATTCCTGAAGTCGGGATTGGTAATTTTTCGTCCGACTCTACAACCATAATTCGTAGCAGGGGTTCAATGTTGGAGCCGAAGCCGTACCGATTTTGAATTAAAGAATCGGAGTCGTAGGTCGATGGTTTTAAACTCCGAATCAAAATCGGGGTCGGACCATATTTGGGGAAGAAGAATTGGAGTCGGAGTCGAAGGCTCTAAATTACCGGAGTTGATCATATATCTTCCGACTCTGCAACCCTAGTTTGTAGCGGGGCTGCGAAGTCGGAGTCGGAGCCAAACTAATTTTAGAGTAAAAGAGCGGAATCAGGATCGAAGGTTCTAAAATTCCCTGAGTCGGTCCTTTTTCTTCTGGCTCTGTGACCCTAATTCGTTTCAGGGCTTTAAGGTCGGAGCCGGAGCCGGACTGATTTTGAACTAAAGATTCGGAGTCGTAGGTCGATGGTTTAAAAACTCCGAATCGAAATCAGAGGCAGACTGTATTTGAAGAAGAAGAGACGGAGTCGACGGCTCAAAAAATTTAGCGGAGTCGTTCATTTTTCTTCCGGCTCTCCAACCCTGGTTTGAAGCAGGGCTGCGGAGTCGGAGTCGAGCTGAGTGTGAAGTAAAAAAATCGGAGTCGGTGGTCGAAGGTTAAAAACTCCGTATCGAAATCGGAGTCAAACTGTGTTTGAGGTAAAACAATGGGATTCGAAGGCTCTAAAATTACTCGAGTCGGTCATTTTTCATTCGACTCCGCAACCCTAGTTTGTAGCAAGGCTATGAATTTGGAATCGGAGCCGGACTGATTTTGGAGTAAAAGAGTCGGAGTCAGAATCAAATGTTCTAAAATTCCTGGAGTCAGAGTCGATCACTTTTCTTCCGACTTTGCAACACTAATTTGTAGCAGAGCTTCACTGTCGGAGTCGGAGCTGGACTGATTTTGGAGTAAAAGAGTTGGAGTCGGAGGTCAAAGGTATAGAACTCAGAGTTGAAATCGGAGTCGGACTGTGTTTGGTGAAACGGAGTCGGAGTCGAAGACTCTGAAATTCCCGGAGTCGGATTCGGTCCTTTTTCTTCCGACTGCGCAACATTAGTTTGTAACAGGGCACGGAATCGGAGTCGGACAGATTTTGGCGTAAAAATGTCGGAGTTGGGAGTCGAAGGCTTAAAGCTACAAAATTTGAAGTCGGAGTCGGAAGTCGGAGTAGAAGGCTCTAAAATTCCCGGTGTCGGTCCTTTTTTCTTCCGACTCCGCAACGATATAGTTTGAGACTAAGGCTCCGGGACCAGATAATATTTATCCAAAAATTTTAGTTGAATGTGCGGAGGAATTAGCAGATGTAATCGTAAATATTTTCAATGCTTCTTATAACTCGAGGACAGTGCCAGAGGACTGGAAGCTGGCTAACATTACACCGCACTTATAGGAGAGCGGGAAATTATAGACCTGTGAGTCTAACTTCGGTGGTGTGCAAAATTTTTGAAACATTGATAAAAATTAAGATAGTAAATTTACTAGAGACTAATAATCTATTGACTAGTTTTCAGTACGGTTTCAGGAAAGGTAAATCTTGTGCAACTAATTTATAGCAATTCTATGACAAAGTTACCATGGCTTTGGACAATAAGAAGCCTGTAGATGTTGTTTACATTGATTTTCAAAAAGCTTTCGATAAGGTACCGCATGTTGCTCTACTTAGCAAATTAGCTGATATAGGAATAGGAGGAAAAATTTTCATTTGGGTAAAAAACGGGCTGACCGGAAGGAAACAAAGGGTAGTTGTAAGGGGAAATTATTCTAATTGGAGTGAGGTTTAAGCGGGGTTCCTCAAGGATCAGTGTTAGGGCATGTTTTGTTCATTGTTTTTATGAACGATATTCACAAAAATATTTCTGGGAACGTGAATTGTTTTACTGATGATGTCAAAGTTATGGGGACTGTAGAAAATGAAGAACAAGCAAATCAGCTGCAAGAGGATCTAGATCATATTACGGAGTGGGCTTATAAAGGGGGTATGGCTGTTAATGTTGGGAAATGTCAAGTGCTACATTTAGGGAATGGAAATAAGTGTACAAGTTATTATTTGCAAGGTTCAGTCATTAGTCAGGCAGACAAAGTTACTGATCTGGGGGTCTTAATAAGTCAGGGTTTGAAGTTTAGCCAACAGTGCAGCATTGCTAGTAACAAGGCCAATAAGATGCTTCGGTTTATCAATAGATCTATTTAAACAAATCTAAAGAAGTTCTTCTGCCCTTATATAGAAGTTTTTTAAGACCTCATTTGAAGTATGCTGTTCAGTTTTGATCTCCTTATCTTAAGAAAGACATTAATGTATTGGAAAGGGTTCAAAGGCGGGCGACAAGGCTAATTAATGGACTTTCTCACTTAGATTATGATTCCAGGCTTAGAAGGCTAAAAATGTACAGTCTTGAGCAAAGAAGAGACCGAGGGGACATGATTCAGTTGCTTAAATTTATTAAAATGAAAGATGTTACGGGGCTGAAGTTTAGCACTGAAAACAGGACAAGGGGTCATTGTTTTAAGCTATTTAAATCTCAGGCTAACATGGATGTTAGGAAAAATTATTATTTTAGCAGGGTAGTGGAACCTTGGAACAGCTTACCGGAAAAGGTGATAATGAGCAAGGGAGTAGATAGTTTTAAGAGGGACATTGATCTTCACTGGGGATTGTAAATTGACCAGGACCAGTCTAGCTGGGCCCAGAGCCTGTTACTGGTCGTCACTTTTGTATTTGTATTTGTATATAGCAGGGCTGCGGAGCCGGACGGATTTTGGCGTAAAAAAGTCATAGCCGGGGAGTCGAAGTCTTAAAACTCTTAGAGTTGGACTTTGTTTAATGGTAAAGGAGTCAAAGACTCTCAAATTCTGCGATTTGGTCATTTTTGGACTGTTTTTTGGGTAAAAGAGTCAGAGTCTAAGGTTCTAAAGTTACAGTAGTCGGTCATTTTTCTTTTCGACTCCCCAACACTAATGTGTAGATGCCCAACGGAGTCAGAGTCGGACTGATTTTGGCATAAAAGAGTCGGAGTAGGAAATCAAAGGCATAAAACTCGAAGAGTCGAAATCGGAGTAGGACTGTGTTTAACGGTAAAGAGTCGGAGTTGAAAGCTTTAAAATTCTCGGAGTTGGAGTGGGTGATTTGGCTTCCGACTCCAGAACCGCAATTTGTAGCAGGACTGCGATGTCGGAATCGGAGCTGGACTGATTTTGGAGTAAAGGAGTCGGAGTCGAAGCCAGAGTGATTTTGGATTAAAAGAGTAGGAGTCAGCGTCTAAGGATCTAAAATTCCCAGAGTCGGAATCGGTCATTTTTCTTTCAACTCCACAACCCTTTTTTGTTGCAGAGTTGCAGGGTCGGAGTCGGAGTCGGACAGATTTTGAAGTAAAAGAGTCGGAGTGAAAGTCAAAGGTTCTAAAATTCCCAGTGTCAGAATCGGTCATTTTTCTTCCGACTCCACAACCCTAGTGTGTAGCAGTGCTGCGGAGATGGAATCAGTCTGAATTTGGAGTAAAGGAGTCGAATTCGGGAGTCGAAGGCTTTTAACTCCAAGAATCGGAGTCGGTCATTTTCCCTCAAAGTCCACCCCTCTGCTATTGCTTGTAGAGTCGGAATCGGACCAAAACCCTCCCAGTCCCAGGTTGCTCCAAATGTTCATGTTTTTAAACTTTGTACCTCTCTCGGCCCTCAGAAGAGTGTTAATGGCAAATATAATGCTCCTTTTTCCTCTGAATTAAAATAATAGCTTCGAAACTGCCGAAAACTGAAAAAATTGGGAGGCGCTATTTCCAAAAAGTGGTCCGTGATGGGGGGAATAGGAGGTCATATTTGGATTCAGGGAGTCATTTTTCATAAGAAATTATCCGTACAATTATTTGACTTCAAGTCATATTTTCCCCAAACCCACCGGTAAACTTTTTGAACACTAAATAATTTTAAATATTAAAATGCTAGGCAATAAATCTGGAAATTAGCTAAAAGTATATTCCGATTCTACGTGCATACTTATATGTAAAGTTTTTAAAGAAAGAAGAAGAAAACAAAACAAAAAAAAAATCACGTACTGTTAATAAAACTATTAGCGGTAAAGTGTGCAAAATTACGCCTTACTAATTTTACTTTGTTTTTTTCTCACTTGTATTACAATCATCAATTTTTATTTATTTATTTTATTTTATTTTTTTTTTTTTATTTTATTATCATTATTATTATTTTTTTTTTTTTTTTTTTTTTTCTGAATCAATGATAGAAATATAGTTGAAAACATCAGAAGTAGAAGTATATTTGTAAATGTAAATACTTTTACGAACTGAGGTTCAGTTTTTGTGGTCTTCTGACAAATATTGTTAGGTACCCTCTTTTACCTTGAATTATAACGATTAATCGACGCATAAAGGAGAGCACCTAAGCTGGCCTCAGAAACTATTGGGTGAGTGCAAAAGTTCGTGCGGAGTTGCAATAGATGGCGTTAGAACGGGCGTAACCAGGGCCGATCCTAGGGTGTCGGCCGCCCGTGTGCAAAGACCTAATATGCCGCCCCTCAAGAATAATTTGCATATTTTGACAAATCTTTAACGTTTATATAAATCTTTCTTTAAATTTCTATGCCAAGTTCGAATTTAAAAAAAGGGGGAGGGACAGAAGAATGATCTTATAAAAAGGAAGAAATTTTTTATAGTAAGAAACTACTCAGATACAATTTATATCTTTGAAGAAAGTAATATATACCAAAATTTACTAGTCAAAAAACGTATTTTATAGTAAGATAAATAAATAGCTTTGTGCTGTTGTAAAGAAACGAAAAGTAACAACGTATTAAAATCACAAATTTGCAGATTACCATCTGCGAATTTGTGCTTTATATACGTTGTTATTTTATAGTCTTTCTTCGGTGACATCAGAGAAGGGACAGAGGAAGGGGAAGCGTGGGAGGAGGTGTCAGGGGTTCAGGGGAGGATGATTGCTCCAAGAAAATTATCGAAATTGGCGTATGAAAAGTATTTTTAGTTAATCTTTAGTTGTGTTTGGTTGCAAGGACAAAAGAGTCAAGTAGTATGTTCAAGGTGCACGGAGAAAGTTTCGAAATTGACGTCAAATATCGCAATTTTAGGAACTTTTTTCTTGATTTTAGGTGAAAGTAATGTTGCAGTTCAAAATTGAAATCAATTTGAAGCTACTTTTTAAGACCGTAGCTTAGGAAGGATCGGCGTTCTTCCCGAAAAATCTCCGAAACTGAAATTTTAAACCCGCAATTTTGGGTTACCTTTGTTGACGTTGCAAGAGGGAGGGAGATTCAATCTCTCCCATCGAAAGATTTCGAATTATAAGTTTAAAACGCAAATTTAGGCCGTCTTTGGTGACGGTAGGGGATCTGGTGGCTATCCTCCGGTAATTTATCGGCATTATTTTTTCAAAAACCCGTTTTCGGCTAGATTTGAAAACAATAGGGGAAACGTAAAAATATTCCGAACCAAAATATTTTTTGGAACTGAAATCCATTATAGGCTATTTTTGGGAAGGAAGGATTTTGGGGCTCTTAAGCGAATATTTCTAAAATCGCACTTTTATGTTATCTTTGGTGACGTTAACAAAACTGAGAAGCTTCTACGGATCTTTCGGATATTTTCAACATTAATATCTGAAAAATATAACTATAGACTTTTGTCCACCTCATCTCGACGATTGATGGATATGCCCTAGCGCCGTGAAAAGTTACATAAGCCTGGCAGTTCTCCTCCGGAATTCTTCAGAAATATAAGTTCCAAAATCGTATTTTAAGCATTGTTTGATAACGATGGGACTAAGAGCGGGCGGGGATTCAGTGTGCCCTCACGAACTGTGTTTTTGAAACTGAAGTCAATTTCAGGCTAGTTTAGGCAGGAAGCTGTGGCTCCACGGAACCGTCTAAAAACGAAATTTTCAGTTATAGTGATTGCGTTGGAGAAAAGGGGGATCCGGGGTCTTTCCCCAAAAGTTCTTGAAACTGATGTTTGAAAAACGCAATTTTAGTTTGTTTTTCAATACGTTAAGTGAAAGGGGGTGGAATTAGGGGCTTCTCTAAATACTCTAATTGAGACTGTCTTTGGTAGTAATGTTTGCGAATGGATTTCGGGGTTCTCCACTGCAAAAATTTCGAAAAATGCCAACTCAATTTTATATGACATTTGATGATAGGAAGGGCTGTCGTCTGAAAACACGTTTTGAATTTTGGAGACACCATTTTTAGGTTATGTTTGATTAAGTTAAGGTGGAAGAGGTGAATCAGAGACTTAATTGGGTCCTTAAGATCGATGGTTCAACCAGCGAAATTTTCCGAAAGTAAAGTCCTAGAAACGCAATTTTAAACCTTCCTTAGTTTCGTCAAGGAGGTCATGGCATCCTTTTGGATCTTCGTTTTGGAGCTACATTTAAATTTACCTCCTGGGGCAAGGGCCCTTTCCTCCTACCTGATCTGAAACCGAGCAGTTCATTCAAGATTTTAATCAGAAAAATTGTCGTAAAGGGGGAAAAGTACAAAATTTTAGTTCGTCATTCATATATGTTACTCTCAAGGGAGTCGCAATTTTCCACTTTCTCTCCACGCATCCAGCCACGATTATTAAACACAGAGTTAGTTCGTAGTTTGCTGTTTGAAATGCTTGCGAGAGTATCTGATCAGTATAGCTTTTTTTTTTTTTAATAAATAAAATATGTTTTCATTGTTTAGGTCTATAAAAGCTTGGGGTGTAAACATTAGTGGCTGCCCTCGGTGCTTCTTTTAGACGGCACCATTTAATGCTTCAGAAAGGGGCCTTTCCCCTCCCCTGTATCCATTCCTGATTACCGGTTCTGCCACAAACTTTGCAACCAAATGAAACATGTGTGTTAAAGAGTAGATATTAATGGACAATGAACCAACACAATCTTCCCTAACATTCTATTTTTCTTAAACTATGCTATGATGTCGGGAAATTGACACATACTTTGACAATTGAACATTTAAAAATCAGTATATTTATTCTACTTATAAGTTATCTTGTGAGAAATTCTTGAGGAATTTTGTTTGATTATAAGAATTATATGATGCGGCCTTCGGCCGCCCTTGTGCGGCGCACACTCTGCACACCTGCTAGGATCGGCCCTGGGCGTAACGTGTTGTCATTAATACCACTATCTACGTAAGTCAGATCGTTGGAAAGGTGACGTGTGCAGCTTTCATTCCAATCAAAATAATTTGTGCAGATACAAACTGCTTCGAGAAAGATTACTTTTAACATGAGTGTTGATAAAGTGCATTTACGGCATGTTATGCTTTACGAGTTTCGGAAGGGAATAAACGTTGCAGCAGCCGTAAAAAACATTCAAGACGTTTATCAAGATCAAGCACCAGCTAAACGAATTGTGGAAAAATGGTTTGCAAAATTTCGTTCCGGAGATTTTAAGCTGGAAGACGAGCCACGCTCAGGTCGACCTTCCGACATTGATGACGACGTTTTGCGTTCTTTAGTTTAGAATACTCCGCGAATTTCATCAGAGGAAGTTGCTACAGCACTTAAAGTTGACCAATCAACCGCTTTTCGGCGTTTAAAAAAATCGGATTTGATTTAAAGCTCGATATATGGGTGCCCCATTTGTTGACCGAGAGCAACAAAATCCAGGCAATTTCTGCTGCCGTATCTTTACTCGAGCGGCTCAAAAACGAGCCGTTTTTGGATCGATTAGTGACGGGCGATGAAAAATGGGTCCTGTACAACTACGTTCAGCGCAAACGCACATGGAAACAGGCAGGTAAACATGGTGACGCAATGGCAAAGGTCAGTTTTGATGCTCTGTGTTTGGTGGGATTGCAAGGATATAATTTATTTTGAGTTTCTCCCCGCCGGTCAAACGATTGATTCGGACAAGTACTGTTGTCAATTAACTAATCTGAACCGAGAAATCAAACAGAAACGTCTGAGTTTGTCAAATCGCAAAGAAGTAGTCTTTCATCAAGATAACGCTAGACCACACGTTTCAAGACAGACGCTACGCAAAATGAACAGCCTGAAATGGGATGTCCTAACTCATCCACCGTATTCTCCTGATATCGCACCATCGGATTATCACTTATTCCGGTCATTGCAAAATCATTTAAATGGGAAAAAAACTTGACTCTTTGAATGACTTACAAAACGTCGTGCCTTCGTTCTTCGAATCTAAACCACGCAGTTTTTATGATCGGGGCATCCGTATGCTGCCAGAACGTTGGAAGAAGATTATAGACAACGATGGAGAATATATCATTGATTGAATAAAGAGTTTTACTTGCCTAATCACTGTATGAATTTCTTTCACAAAATCCGCACGAACTTTTGCACTCACCCGATATCTCAGGTCTTAATCGTCTTTACCCTAACAAATTGGTTTTGTGCATGTTGCTTTTAACTATATTACGATAACTATTGATAACGTGCATATCGAAGATTCGAAAAGGTTTTTCAAACTTTTGATAGACACGTTAATACTCTCATTTTCTCTTCTGTGCTACTCTTCCACATTTTTCTCACTCAAAAACTTTTAACTCCTGTCCTCCATGAACTTTAGACAGACATCAGAATCAATTCTAATACGGAACAAAAATCTAACTACACAAACATTTTATTTTGAAAACAAATGAAAAATTAACACTAAGTTTTAAAAAAAAGTATTTTCCGCAAAATGCGTAACTATACTAATAATTAGATTATAACAAAAACTAAGTTAAAAACCTAAAGTTTTATTAGAATAAAAATTAAATAAGCCTGTTTAAAAGTAGCTTAGGTTAAAATATCATCAGTTTTAAAAATAACTAAAAAAATTAGCAGGCTGCAAGAGCATTAAACTTCAAGCATGACATGCATCCGATGTTGTTTATAAAACATATTTTTTTCATTGTTTATAAGAAATAGAAATTTAGAAAATTAGATAAAACTTCATGCATACTTCGTATGAACGACAGCGACTCTTATCTGAGAGAAATAACTTACTAGGAGCCGCCAAAACTGGATTTTTTTTTTTTTTTTAACTTGGACTGAAAACACAAGATTGGTTGAATCTCGGGGGGGAGAGGAATGAAGTCATGAAAGACTTTTTTTCCAGCTGATTTTTGGAAACTTTTTTCATGTATATATAAACTAGAAATTCGTCCGACAAGATACGACGGGTGAAAATTAGTTCTTCATTTGAACGAAGGAATTGCCTGTTTGGTGATATTTTGATAGTTGAAATTTTAACCCTAGCTCCAGTGGATTAGCCCTAAACTCCAATAGATAGCGTTCATTGGTGACCACTTTTTCGTTTCTTCATGTAAGTCTTACTAGTAAAACAGTTAAGTTATTGGTGTTTTTCAGGAGAAGGCACTTCGCCACGCCTCTTCGAACGCTGAGTTCCATTTCACTCGGGGGGTGATCGGTACGCAATCCACACGCTTCTAAAAGGAGACAACCAGACAGCCTCAATTTGGACGTGCATTTTAATGTGCTAAAAAAGTGTTAGTGTCCTTTACATCATTTGCTTCAATTGTCTGTTATCATTTTAGTTATTCTTACATTTTAAAAACTGCTGCTTTTACAACAAAATGCTATGATCCGAATATACCTTCTGTCGAAAACAGCAAAATAGAATCATCGAATACCACGTGACGAGGGAGGAGTCAAGTGCCTTCTTGTGAAAAACGGACAATACCGGATCTAGTTCAGCCTTGTCTTAATAAAGCCCTTTCCCTGTATGTTAAACATTACCAAAACATATTATCAAATTATCATGCGGTGGCGTGAGTCTCATTGTTGATGACGTCAGGAGCGTTACTCGATCATTGGCTATTATATATATGAGGATAAAAAAGTTTTAAAAAATCAGGATTAGAAAACTCACATAACTATACCTGGAAGTGTTAAAACAGGCAAGTTAAAATTTACTTGCCCGTTATTTAATAAACAGGCAATTTATTTTTAATATTAATTGAAAGGTTAAAACCTTAAATTGATAACAATAGTGAATAAATTAAAATATTTAAATAGATGAACTCAAAATATACACTGCTTGACAATTGCTAAGGAACAAGTGATTTATGCAAATTTGTGCGTCAGAGAGCTGGCCAATGGAAATAAATTCAAGATGAGATGGCATGGTAGATCAAGGCTCGTTATCTGCATAATGAACAGTGCATAGAAACTCAAGATTCGTACGAAAATTCACGCTGTTTGGTGTTTAGCAAAAATAGTGCTGGATGCTGAAAAAGTTTTTTCTCTGAAATTCTGTTTGGTTCTTGAAATATTTAAAAGTAAAATGTCAGCAAGACATCATTTGATAACCTACAATCGTGGACGAGCAGTTGGACGACTGGAAGCAGGTCAAAGTGACACCACTGTAGCTGCTGAAATGGGTGTAACAAAAAGTGTCATCTCGCGATTAAAGAAGGCCGCTGAAGGTGGAAATACTTTGCAAAAGCATGCCGGAGGTCGTGGTAGAAACACCACACCTTCAGAGGATCACTATGTAGCCCTCGTGGCAAAAAGGAACAGAAAACTCACTCCTGGAGGGATAGCTGCAAATTTTACAACCGCTACCGGTGCGCATGTTTCTGCAAGAACTATCTCATGGCGATTAAAAAATGTTGGATTGTATGCACGGAAGCCCGTACGTTGCATCCCACTTCAACCACGCCATCGTCGAGAGAGATTACGCTGCTGTAAGGAACATGTTGTTGGGATCGTCAAAATTGGTCTAGAGTGATGTTCTCTGACGAATCTCGTTTCAGTGTGACAGGTGATTCTGGTCACCAACTGTTGTGGAGGGAGCGTGGAACACGGTATGCACAAAAATTTGTTTGTGAACGTGATCGGTACGGCCCAGGCGTGATGGTGCAGGCAGGCATCATGCACAATGGCGGAACAGCGCTTCACATTTTTAAACAAGGAAGCGTTACGTCGCAAAGGTATTGCAGATAAGTTACACTGGATTATGTTTGTCTTTTGAGGGGGGCTGCAGGTCGAGACTTTCTTTCTATGGACGGCAATGCACTGCCACACAGGAGCATTAAAGTATCAGACACACTGCAAAGTGAAAACATTCTCCGTATGTAGTGGCCTGCGTTCTCTAACGACTTAAATCCAATTGAACATACCTGGGAGGGTCTTGGCAGAGGTGTTGCGCAAAGAACCGTCCCTCCCAGAAGAGTGCAAGAACACAAATCCGCCTTGAGAGAGGAGTGGGAAAATATCCCCAAGGAACTACTCTATAGTTTAAAGGGGAGTATGGAAAACAGATGCAAAATGTGCATTAGTGTCCATGGTAATCACACGGCATACTAAAGTACTCATGTCTCCATCATTTTGACCTAGATCAGTTTTTTGTTGTTGTTTGAAAATCATAAGTAGGATTTTTTTTTAATTTTAAGTTTTTACTTAATTGATGCAGTAATATTTGTACTATTTTGTACTTATAATAAAGACACATCCTCCCTACTAACTATGTACTTAGTTCTGTTTCTTTAATCATTGTCTATTCTTAACTATTCCAGAAAACGTTATTGTTCCTTTGCAATTGTCAAGCAGTGTAGGTAGAAATATTAAAGCAGTTTAAAAAAACAACTATATTCATTCTTTAAAAAAAAAGTATTAGGGGAGGGAGCAATCCAGTAGAATTGTTAGAGGCCTTGCTGTTTTTTTTTTGGGGGGGGGGGACCTTTAATTTATAGATCCGGGCCTGAAAAATATTTTCCATTCAAAACATCTTAAGAACTTCAAGCATCGTCAGCAGGAATTTCTGAGTCACAACCTTCTTTAAACTATAACAACAAAGTTTACGAAGTCTACCTTTTTTGTTTGACTGAATTCTAGATTCTCGAATAGAGCTAGTATTATAGGTTATCGCCTCTAAATTATTTTTAAACACTTTTCAACGTCGAAGCTAGGAAGTTTAAATGCTTCGCTACAACTAGTTTCGCGGTCCAGCAATTTGGATATTGTTTATTTTAAAGGAAAAAGGAGCAATTTCGTTCTTTTTGTTATTTTAAAACACGACTATGAAATCAAAAAGGAAACACTCCAAGTCTAAACTTTCTTTGTCGTTATCAATCAACGTGGCATGGTATATAATGAGAAGGATAGGTCAATGGCAGTACCACAAGAAATGAGTTTCCGAGGTATGAGAAGAAACGCGTTTTTTTGATTTCCCACAAACATGATTAAAGTTTTGTTTTTTTAAGTTAGGCTACAGGGAAAAAAAAAACTAGATTTTCAGCGAAGACCAAACAAGCATATTTTCACAATAAAGCTGAAGTTTTTTTTTTTTTTTTAATTGCACTCGCCAACGTCTTCTCGGACATAAGGTGCCTTGCAGTTCAATACAACAATGATGTAGTAGTAGAGCGGGAAAGCTCTTTGAAAACGACATCCTTGAGCACGTCGAGAAGAACGGGGCAATCAAAAAGATGCTCCTCTGTCATTTGCTTAGTCCCTTCAAATAGTGAGCACTGTGAATTGGCCAGTTCGATTTTAAAATGCTGGACTTGTAAATAGTCGTGAGGGCTTTAGTCGTGACCAGTAATGACACGAAAAGATGTAACCCCCTTTATGCCCTCATCCACCAAAAATAGCATAAAACGTTATTGTAAGAGAAGGAGGACTATAATTTCAAGCACTGAGTAAACCAAGTATTCCCAGGTCCGCACGGGGGAGGGGGGCTGGAGGGTGACAGGAAATATCCAACGTTGTTTTGCACAAATAAACAGATTACAGAATACACGTGTTTCGGGGTTTCAAGGAACCCCTCTTTCAATTCAAAGGTGTGAGCTTCTAAATGTAAAGACACCCAATAAAAGCAATGAAAATGGACTGCAGACAGCTTAAATATCAAAATAAGCAATTAACAAAAGTAAAACAAGACAAAATGGAACTCAAAGTCAAAATTTATTGCATGATTCCCTCCCAGAGAAAACCGTTCAGCAATAAATTTCAATAAAAAGACCCATAAAATACGTTTTGCTGTCAAAATGAAACCGCTTATTAATAAATTAGCAATAAATTTATGTACGAAAAAATTTTGCTACGAATCAACTGCCACATTTCGCGAAAGGAAGAATAAACATAATTCAGGAAAACAGAAAGAAGGTGGAAAACAACAAAAAGTTAAACGAGTACAAAATAAAACATGAAATGGAAACGTAAAGACAGAAAAAAGTACCAAAGAAAGACATTACAATAACCACCTACAACACAACGGAGAAAAAATATGAGATCAAAGAAGAGGGCGAAAAAAGACTACCAATTAATGAATGGATGCCACACTGCAGAAAAATACGGAATGGCTTTACGATCGTTAACTAGATAAGAACGAGTCTTCAGAATGTGGACAGACTCCCAAAAATGAAGATTCGATGAATTTAGGCAATTCTGGATTATTTTGAATAAGTTGAAATCAAAGGAGTGATTTGAGTCCAGCAGTGTTATCAGTGTGTGTGGTATTCTGTAATCTGTTTATTTGTGCTAAACAACGTTGGATATTTCCTTTCATTCCTCGGCACAAAGGTATTTATTTATTACTTAACCACTATCTTGTTCCGCATATGCTTGCCCTTCCATAACTGGAATATTGACTTCGCCCTTGTGCATAAACCTACAAAAAATCAAAATGATTATAAAGAAATTATGTACTTCTCTCTTTCTCTCCTTTTTCAAAACGAAGGAAATATCGTCGAAGAGCAAACATGAGTTAAACTAATAATGCAGCCTCTTATAATTTAGTGCCCCCCCCCCCCATTTGGTGGATACTACAAAACGAACTCGGAGAGGAGACTCTGGGCTGAATCTACTCAATGTACCGAACCCAATGTCTACTTCTTGTGTACCGAAAGAAATCAAACGTGATTTTAGTCCTATGCAATGATTCTGAATGTATTCAGTCAGTTGTAGTTTAGTTTTTACGTTGCATTCCATTTTACCTGCAATGCTTTGAATTTCCGCTCTCCCCCCCCCCCCTTATTTTAAGAAATGTATTACTCCATTAATATTTCCTTATAAAAATGTTGATTTGAAAATTAATAAAGAGTACGTATTGCTTGCGAGGCAAAATTAAAATTTTAATTGAAAGACAGGCATAATAAACTAAAGCAAAAATAATGTAGAGGACCAGTAGCGTAACTAGGGGTTGGCAGGAGTGGCTCTCGCCAGAGGCGCAATAGCCAAGGGGGCGGCATTTCAACTGATTTTTTTAAGAGGTTTTTTTTTTATCATAAAATTTGAAAAGTGCTTTAAAAAGAAATGAAAAAAAAAAAAAAAAACTCGCACAAACAAGAGCTAGAGACATATACATAATATCTGTTGAGATGGAACATTGGACATCATAAAAACAATTCAAAAAAAGAAAGTAAGAAAAAAATTTGAATGCTGCCTCCTATTTGTTGAATCAACTAATCAAAATGTTCAAAAAAAAAAAAAAAAATTAGAGGTAACAACGACCTCAGGTGACTTCCCGTGGGGAGGGGAGTGCAATTTCTTTAGTTCGCCAGGATCGCTAGACCCCATAGTTACGCTACTGTAGAGGACACAACTTTAAAAACAGACGTTTTTGAATATCATTTTATCGTTTTGCTTCCTTTTTTAAAGTAAAAGAGAGGTGTAATTGTGCGGCTTAAAATGATGTTTCCGTTGATACGAAATCATGAAATTAAAACGCCTCAAAAACAAAATTTAACAACGCTGAACTTATGAAAACCCTGTTTTTTGCACCGGCCGAACTCGTTCGGGAAATCAAAGGGTATGCGAAGTTAAGAGCGATTGTCTGGTAAAAGATGAATTTCATTTTAATGAGGGGGTTGTTGATCCGGGATTGAATTCAAATACGAATGTTATTTTCTTTTTCCGCCGTCAAGAATTTTTTAATTACTGTAGAAGTCATTGACTCTAGGGTAAGATAATAATTTTTAGATTTGTTTGTGAAGCTGGAATGGGAAAAGGCGATGGTTTAGGAGTTCTTGTTTAGTGCAGCTGAAATGGGAAAACACTTTTAGTGAGGGCAATTTTGAAGCATCTTTTGAAAAAGAAAACTCAAGTACTCGTTTAAACTACTATTTACGTATTTATAATACGGCAATCTAAAGAAATATCATCATATGCAGTCAGGGCCTGCTTTAGTAGTTTTGCCGCCCTAGGCGAGGTTGATAAGTCCCCCCCCCCCCCTCCATTTAGTGGCGGATTTACTAGGGGGCGGTGGGGGCGACTGCCCCCTCCGTAACCGTCAATTTCTGAAATCAATAATATAAAATTGAAGAAATTACTAGCAATAGCTACCATTATAATCAAGTAAATTCTATAAATTTGCTTTTAATTAGTTTTAGAGAGTAGTGTAGTCGAGGATGGACGGCTTTACCCACTTTTTAATCTTAACCCAAGCTCGCCCCCGCAGCAAAGAAAATAAATAAATAAATAAATAAACAAATAAATAAAATAAAAACTTCAAAAGGCTTTTGACATAACTCTTGCTGATTCTTATGTAAAATGACCCACTGAATCTAAATATAACTGCTGTTTTCCCTCTATACGCCCCACATTTTGGAAATGGCCCCCTGTGTTTTCAGCTTTCGACAGTTTTATAGCCATTATTTTCATTTGGAGATGAAGGGAGCGTTATATTAGCGATTAACACTCTTATGAGAGGCTAGAGAGGTGCAAAGCTCAAAAGCATGAACATTTGGAGCAAGTTGAGAGACTCATGGGCGTATTCCTTTTTAAATATTTAAAAAATCATTAAAACCGATCTCTTTTTCCTAGGGGGGTTTGTTTTACAATCTTAACTATAACACTTATTTGCGGCATAAAACTAGAATATGGGACTCACTTCTATTAGCCCATTGTTATAAAAATGTTCACTTTGTAAAAAAAAAAGCTATAGGAGGGAGATTAATTTACTACCTACCCCCCCCCCCCACCCTACGTGACGGATCTGAGGTGGCTTTTACGGTTTTCAACCGTCACCCCCTTGAATGGACTATAAATCCGCCCCTGCCTCCATTTATCTTTCTGAAGTAAGTTATTCAAATATAAATCGGTAATAAACAAAAAAATTAAAATTTTGACTTATATCCTAGCCTTAACACTGTTTTCCGCAATCAAATACTCCAGATAGACTGGTACATTAAAAGTAATCCTTTAACTTTAAACTTTTGCTTTTCTCCCATTTGTAATTTAAAACTAAATAAATAAAAACCTACCATTTTTAAGCACTTTTATTATACTTGGTCTGATTTTCACTGAGAAATCTGAGGCTTGGTTTTGCTTATATCTCTGCAACTAGACCACTTAGAGATTTTGGGATTTTACTAAATGATTTGCTTAATCTTAAGGTACAACTTAGCGCTGAAAAGTTAAAATTCTAAAATAAAATTATTATTTCAGTTACGATGGAAAACGGCAAATTTCATGTAATTTCCCTATGAAATGTTTAAATATAAAACCCATTGTTACAAATTTTGTTGCCTTGCAACAGTAATGACAAAACCAATCATAATGAAAATTTTGAATTAAGGCTTCTCCGAAGCTAGCATGAAATTAGCAAGCATAAATCCTAGAGAGGAACAAGGATTAAATTTTAGTGCCAACTGCTTAAAGTTTTAGACACGTATATAGTTTTTTCCCTTTTAGTACCGAGCATTTATACGAAAAAATAAGGTGAAGTTTCGTGAGGGTAAAATTATTCTATTTCTGAAATTCATTTACACTAAAAAGGATAAAATAACAGATTTTTTTTTTTTAAATGCCCAGCACTTTTCATAATGCATTCAAAAGTACAAAATAACTTTTCTGGGTCAGAAAGGACAATTAAAGAATTCCTGTAGTTTTCGAAAATTCCAAGAAAATGACACCACAAACGAAGAAAAGTGCGGTTCTAGTCATTTCAAACCAAACTTTCCCAATAAGAAAAATATGCATGTTTCAAGACTCAAAGTTATGGTTGAAAGCCATTTTCAATCATAACACTAGTTAAATGATAAGAGAGAGAGAAAAATTCTCTTCATGACTTGAGTCGCACTTTTCTTCATTTGTGGTGTCATTTTCTTGGAATTTTCGAAAACTACAGGAATTCTTAAAGAAAAATCATGAATAAAGCAGAAACTGAAAAGGTTTGAAAGTAATATAGTGTTCTGCACCGAGAAAAAGGAAATTAGAGATTGATTGAGAGTTAAAAATTTAAAGATGAATGTAATTCAAAAAGAAAATACTTTTTTATTACAAGTGCATTCATACAATGTTCCAAACTGATCATCGTTCAAAAAAAAAAAAAACGGTCGTTCATTTTTTAGGTGAACAATCGGATCCGTTCATTTTGAGGATTCCTTCTTTTTGACCCGTTCGTTCATGAACAACACATCTCTAGGTATAACTTCCGATTGGGGTTCAAAAAAAAGGTTTTTTCTTTAAACTTGTATAGTATCACACTGTACAATGATTAAGGAAAAGTCAAGAAAGGATTAAGATATTAGTAAAAATATAGAAGAGCAGTAAGCAAAAAAAAGTTTGCTTGGGGTCAAAATGACCCTTTCCGTAACTTTAGTGTTAAGCGTGGCTTTTCGAGTGTAGTAAAAATGTGACTGGCAATTTGTATTTTTTGCCGAAAGGAGAAAAGAAAAATGATATTTTACTCATCACAAGTTGTTAATAATTTGAATGTTTTACTTCGTATTCTAATAAATATTCATAGGTTAACAAAATGAATAGGGTAATTTCAATTTGGGGTAGTAATCTTTTTATTTGTACAAAGAGTCAAAAACTGTCATTAGAAGAATCTACATTTCAGTATACGATCTTTTTTTCTGAAAAAAAAATTATTTCATTGTAGTCTGACATCTTTACTATGATACTTCTATTTTTGTCGCTTACATTATGCTTTAGTTTTCCGACCGGACTATTAAGAATCAATTTAGCTACAGGTAGCATTAAGTTTTCGTAACAGCAAGGATAGTGTGGTTCAAAAAAAATTTTTTTCAGCTAGATTCCACATCCACACCCCCTATTTTTTTTACATTTACTAATAGTATCACTAACCAGGAAACCTCACGATCAAGGAAATTCGAAAAAAATTCAAACTGTTAGCAATTGGAAGAGCATAGTAAAATATGTTTGCAGCACAAAAATTACGAGCCCTCGTGGCCCCGTTATCGAAATATGAGGTCTTAAAGTTTGCCGAAATTTTAAGTAAAGTCGCCAAATTTAGCGAGTTTCGTTCGGAACTGGAATGTAAGGCGCGAATTTAACATCTGCATCTGACAAGACAGCCCATTACCATGTTTGGTCATTTTTGGACAAAGTGCGCAAAAGATGTTATAAGTAAATTCTTTACTCAGGGGTGACTACCGGGGGGTGGGGGAGTCGTGGCACAGACTGACTGCTCCATCAAAATTTTAAGGGAGTTGTTTGTAGGGGTATTATTTTTCGTCTGGGGGGATGAATTGTGTTTTTTTGAGGCCTTTCAGGTATTGGGGGGTGGGGGGGGGTAGCACAATCGCTCTTGGAGGAAATAGGCACTCCTGCTTTACTTGTGTGTGTTAAAGCTTAGAACCACTATCAAGCTTAACAAATAGAAAGTTTTTCCAGTGAAACGACAACTTTAGAACAAGATTAAACTTAAGTTTAATCTCATTATTGGTGATGAAAGCAGGCCCACCACTTAAGGGGGTCAGGAGGGGGCAGTTGACTCTCCTGGCATTTAAAGAAAAAGCATGTACTTGCAAAAGTGTAGTACTATGATAGGGGAGGGGGACGTGGGGGAACGCTGTCACTCGATTTTTTTTTATTGTAAAAACATTGCAAATATTATGAAATTGATTTCAAACCACCTTTTTCTCTTTCTCTCTCTCTCTCTCTCTTGGCGAATCCCCTAAACCCTAATTTCACCAAACATTTTTCCCAACTATAGCAATGTGTTTGTTTATGTTGCTTTTCGGTATAATAAGCATTTGCCTTGGGAAGGTAAAGCGTAATGTCTGCAATTTTTTTTATTTTTTATTTATTTATATTTTTTTAGTTTTTTTTTTTTTTTTTTTGCCTTTTTGTCACCTTCTGTGATTTATCTTTAGGGTACAAGCTTGTCTATTTGGTTTTCGCTGAAAATTAAGCAAGAAAAGAACGTTATATTCGAACGTTTCTCTTTATGGAATCCGAAACGCGGTTCTTCAAATATCTCAAAAATTCATTTATGCTGAGATTGCACTTTAACCTCCCACGGCAGAATTGACCATTTGCCACAGCAGTAGCGTAACTATGGGGTCTAGCGCCCCTGGCGAGCGAAAGAAATTTCACCCCCCCCCCCCCCCCCCCCCCAGGGTCGTCCATATGGGAAATCGCCGGAGGTCCTTGTAACCTCCAAAAAAAATTTTTTTTTTTTTTTAAACATTTTGATGAATTGAATCAACAATTAGGAGGCAGCATTGTAATTTTTTTTTTTTTCAAATTTTTTTAAAAGAATTGTTTTCAATGATGCCCAGTGTTCCTTCTCAGTAGATGTTATGTATGTGTGTGTATATACAGGGTTGTCCAAATTAAAGTTCCCCAACTCAGAGGCCTGTGCAGGATGTTCTATGGGTCATAATGAGATGAAATTTTGGAAACAGACAATTCAGATCATGCGCTCGTGATTTATTTAAAAAAATAAAAAAACAGTACCTGAAGTTGCCGATAGGTGGCGTTGCAGATCAACAAGACATTCTATAGATGTTCTATATGTCTGCCGTGGTTCTCCACAACTTTTTCCATCCGTAAAGCAGTGTGCTCCACAGCGGAACGCAATAAGTGCACATTTATACCACGCATATTCTGAATAATTCAGTCTTTCAGATCTGCCAAGGTTGCTGGATTTTCTCGGTAGACTTGATATTTTAAAAATCCCCATAACCAAAAGTCGCATGGGGTGAGATCAAGCGAGCGAGGAGGCCAAGCTGTTAGGAAACAGCGGCTGATCACACGTGCATCAGTGAAAGTTGCCTGTAACGCCTGTTGAACGCCCAGAAGAATATGGGGAGGTGGACCATCCTGCGTAAATATCGTGTCCTGGAGGTGGCCACGTTGTTTCAGTTCAGGAATCACAAACGTTGTCAACATGTCCTGATATCGTCTTCCTGTGGCAGCAGGTTTCGAATCCTCTTGGAGTCACCTCTTCAAAAAAATAAGGCCCAATGATGAATGTTGCAGTGAAACCGCACCATACCGTAACCTTTGCAGGATGCAAGGGCACTTGATGAATTGCTCGCGGGTTTTCACTTGCCCAAATGCGGCAGTTGTGCGCATTAGAGTCCCTATATGAAAACGTAGTTTTCAGAGTTGCGACAACGCGGTATCATTTTCCTATTGGTCGAAGACCGCCTGAGGCAAGGTTTCTTCTTCTCCCATAGGATTAACATGGAGCGTATGACAGTGCTATGGAAAAACCCAGAATCTGAAAAATTAAAGGTGAGTCCATGATTTTAATGCTCATATTACTGTTCTACAATGTTCAAATTATACGTGTGTAGCTTTACTTGAGTGAGTCCATTCTTATTTCTTTAACTATCGCGTAATTATATCAAGAACATGTGTTCCGGTGTGCTAAAATTCCATAATGACACTTTATTTGGGTCTTTTATAGTTATTTTTTCTGTTAAATCGATGATTCCAATCACAACGTTATTGAAAAACAACACTTTAAGACAAGGCAAATGTTTAAATTGTGTAAATTAAATTTTTTTAACCATAGATCTCTGTATTCGGTTTGGCGCGATCAATTTCGTGCTTGGCGACGAGTGAAAGTAAACAAAACATACACTTGTGATGTGAAGAGATCTTAACTTGTGATTTGTATTATAAATGCTTTATGCTGCGGAAATTTTTATTTTAAATGAATGTGACTTGATATTAAAACCCGTTTTAACTTATGTTTTAATGTTAAGGTTTTTATTTTTCCTGATCATTTCTTACACAAAAGTTGACTAATGTATCGTTTTTAATGTTCCTTCAAGCTATAAAACTCCAAGTTAAATCTTCTCTTTATGCAACGTAAGTATTTACAGTGTCAAATTTTCGTTTTTTGAAAGGAGATGCAGAGGAAATAAAATGCTTATAAATTATAGGACTTTCAGTGCTTGCTGGCAGTATCTTTTAATAACATTTTGATTTATGGAAACGTTTTGTTATGATATTCTGCTAAATGTTTATTAGTTAAAATTTGTTTAAAAAAATGTCAGTTCGATTATGAAATTAATGTGACCACATGAATTTGCCAAAGCGTTTGAGGTTGATATGAAGTACAACACTTGATTGACGCACAGTACAGTTTTTATCGATTTTTTAGGTTGAGCGAGTCAATTTAAAATGTTATATTTTATTAAAAATTTAATGAATTGTAGGTACTTTTGGTTATTTTGGTAATTTACTCTTTTTTATTCAACAAGCATGCCAGTCGCTGTGTGTTCCATCATAAACAGAAAACTGAGGTGTTCTAAGTTCGGTTCAAGTAGTGTGTTGGTACGTTTTATTATGCTTTAATTAGGGTTTACTAATTTTTAGGTTGCCTTGTTATTTCCTTTACCTGCTATTTCTTTATCACCTGAAGAATCAAGTGCATGCTATCACCCCACTTCAGGTTCGTAAAAATTTCTATTTTTATTGAGAAAATGATTTTTAAATAATTATGCCATGATTGATACATAGTTAAGTTTTAACAAGTTTTGAACTACCTACCTTTAAGGTAAGGACTGTTATCATGGGCTTTTGAGATTGTAAAAGTCCTCCCAGCCACAAAGCTCTTGTTTGTCAGAAATTAGGTACATTTAAAGTTTTGCGAGTTGAAATATCAGTACTTTTATAATAAAATGCTGAATCAAAGATTTTTTAAGTGAAACTTTTTATGCAAGGGCTTTGAAGTTATATCCAACCTTTTTGTGTGATGAAAAGTGGTGGGGATAAGCAATGTCGGTTAGAAGGAAAATAGTGGCTTGCTTGCCTTCAGATATTGGAGGAAAGTGAGACCTTCCGCTCTTCTCGCTTTCTTTCTCATTTTGTATGGTTGCATGTACTATGTTTAGGCAGCGCGGAGATCAATATGTACATTTGTAATTACTTACTTTAGCTATCGTAAACAGATCATTTCTCTTCTTAAGAAGGAAGAAGATGATCATTATAAGTGGACACATGTATATAATTTTATGTAAGAAAATGAATAAGAAATACAATCTATTAAAAAGTGTTTGATGAACAATTAACATGTTTTGCGTCTATCGTGTGTCATTATGACACAACCCGTTTCTTGGAATCAAACTTTAGAAGAATTCTACTCTTCTAGATCAGCAGAAAAATAAAGTACATGAAGCTCTCACCCCACATCAATTTCGTAAAAATTTCGATATTTGGTGGAAAAATGATTTTTAAATAATCCTATCTCGATTAATGTGGAGTTAAATTTTAACTAGTGTGGCATTTTAAAATAAAGGCTGTCATAATGGGTTTTTGAGATTATCCGTAAAGATCAGGGTTCGAAAATATCCGATATTTTGATATATATTAGATATTTTTATATTTATCCGATGTTTTCAATCAATGCAAAATCAAGTCTTTAGTAACTGCTTCCTTAAATCAGAGTTGTTTATTTCTCTTATATTATTATTATTATAAATGCATCCACTTTAAAAGTAATGTTTCTTTCATTATTTATATTCATTTATTACATGTTCGTGATTTTGCCTCACCCACTCAAAAGGTAATTCAATTGCATCTGAGTTCATTTCAACCACTCATAAAAATAAATGTATAAATAAAAAATATTCAATTTATCAGAGATTATCTTAATTTGTTAAAGGCTTTAGAAAATCAATACTTTTGTCAGGAAATAGAACATTGAAATAAAGGGGAATTCAAATGCTCTAAGACAATGGTGAAAATGGACAATTTTGAAAACATATGGCTTTCAAAACTGATTCATGTGGCCAATTGAAATATCTGGTATAGATAAATGAATTTACTGAAAAATGTGGCTTTATTTTAAAGAATAAATTTAAGCATCAGTTATATTGCATTCTCTATATTTTTACTTCACTTAAATTTATATGTTAAAGCCAAACAAGAGCAGTTTATAAATAGTTTCTACAGTATGCACTCACATTTTTTCAATCACAAGCACAAGTAAGCTTTTTGATGAGGTAGTGGCATTCACGTAAAAGTTTAAGACAGGAGTTAAATTTTTTTTCTCCTCAATCTTGACTAAAACCATTAAAAAAATTAATTTTTAGTTTTCTGAAAATTACTCAGGACTGCTGAAATAACACTTTCTGGAAAAAAATTTGTTCAATATAACTGTGCCATGTAATTTCGTGATAGGATTTGTAGGACCATAGGAGCTATTTGTTGGTCAGAAAATAAAATAAAAAACATTAATATTATTAAAATAATTGGGACTTGAACAACGTGCCCCACTGTCCAACATACCCCACCTACCCCTACAATTTTGCTGTGGATATTCCTAAGTGAAATGCAGAAAAAACAAGCACGTTTTCTCACGGTTCCTATAAAATTTGGAATCACGAACAATCATTACTTATTTTAGTCATCATAAACTGATGATTTCTCTTCTTAAGAGCAAAGATGATGCACACTAAAAAATATGTACATAATATTATGTATATAAATGAATGAAAAACATAATCTATGCTAGTCAAAAGAGATTGACGAATTAAAATGTTCCCTGTAATATGTGTTTTACTTTTTCATGTGTTTTTAGAACACCCTGTTATTTGAAATTAAACTTTACAACACACTTAATGCAAAGTAGTTGAAATACAGCTCTATTTCAATTAAAGTGTGTTTATTTATTTTCCATTTATAATTTTATGAACTACTTTAAAAAACATTTCTGCCAATTCAAAACATCAGCCGTACTGATGATTTAGCACATTTGAAGAGTTTTACTTCAGCTTTAAAATTTATTTACCCTTAATGTTTTTTAAGTTTCTTCCAGATATTCTGCAACTTAATGAAAGCTCAACTACTAATTGAATTGTAGCCCTGATGCAGATGTTCTAGAAAACTCATGATAATATTGTACTGTTTGCTTAAAAAATTGTATAATAGAATGATCTCCAGTATTAAGTTTACAAGGATGTCCAGAAATCATTTTCGAAGTTTTCTTAGCTTGACAGCAGTAGGGGAAAAAGGACAGTTCTGCGACAGCCGGCGCAGCCCGCAGCCAGCTGCGCCGTCCATCTCCCCGATTGCGCCTCCCAATCCCTCCGCCTCCCTGATGCCGCCTCCACCGCCTCCTCCACTTCCTCCCCACCCCCTCCCGACCTTGGGGTTGACCCTCCCCACGACCGGGGCCGCCGCGAGAACCCGTAGAAGGTGACGAGGGTTTTTCCCGCGTTTTAGATATTTTTCCCGCGTTTTCGGACTTAGAATATTTTGAACTTGTTGTCATGGTATCCACAAAGTTTTTACTTTTTGGATGGCAACACTTGTTTGAGTTTCGGTTTTGGAATGGCAACACTTGTTGTCATGACAACCAGAGTTTTTAGTTTTCGGTTGGCAACACTTGTTGCTATGTTTTAACTTATGCTATGTTTAACGTCGGTGGCGCCATCTATTGAGATATTTCCGGACTTTGAATATTTCTGCGAATTTAATTATTTTTATTTTTACAGAGTGTCGCGGCCGGGAATCGAACACCCAAACTTTGAGTTAGCAAAAACGTATGCTAACCACTATGCTAT
This sequence comes from Uloborus diversus, assembly GCF_026930045.1. Lineage (NCBI taxonomy): Eukaryota > Metazoa > Arthropoda > Arachnida > Araneae > Uloboridae > Uloborus > Uloborus diversus. The sequence goes on along the minus strand of NC_072733.1, from coordinate 51,862,815 downwards.
ATTTTTCATTACTCTTTCAGTCTTAATGTGAATCTGTACCATGACAACGAATATTACAATTAAATTAATTTTAAAACCATCAGTTAATTTACTCTTTAGTACTAATCATGGCATATCATTAACTGAATTTCAGCTCATAATTGAAACTATCATCATTATTATTATTTTTCATAATAACAAAGTTTTCACTTAAGTAAAGATTTATTTAAATACAACCCATTCGAGATTTTAGATTTGGTTCAATGCTTTGTGGACTTGAAATATATTTTAAACTTTGATTTTCTTTTTCATGCATTTCAAACTTTATCATTTTTATTTTTTCTAACTTGTTAAATTTTCTTAACTAATTTCATTTTTCTTTGTCAAATTTACAAATATTTTTTCTAACTTGTAAAAATTTCGAAGAAATAATTTTCTTAACTATTTTTTTTTGACTTTCATACAACAAAATATTTTTTCTTACTTGTTAAATTTTCAAAGAAATAATTAACTTAAATATTCTTTCACACATTTTGAACTTTAACGTTTTTTCCTGTCATTTAGCACTTTGATTTTTTTTTTCACTATTTTAGCGTTTTTCAATTATTTTCAGTCTTTAACTATTTTCTTAACTTTTTAGTCTTTAACTAATTTCAAGCATTTCAGACTTAGATTATTTTTTCGTGATTTCGATTTTTTTAGTATATTTTAGAGTTTGATCATTTTCTCGCTTGTTTTTACTTTATCGTTTTTTTTTTTTTTCCCCGATATTTTTAAACTTAGAAATTTTTCACAAGTAGTGACAGGAATCGAACCTTCAAATTTTTCAAAACGTTATCATGTCTTCAATTTTTGCAATCATGTCAAACTTGCAATCAATTTACTCGTAGTAGTAATTAACACTTATCATTAACAAATTTTCTCAGATTTTAAAAAATCAACTTAATTAATTTTTTCCAGTAAGCAAATTGCGCACTCAAGTTACATTCCAACACTGCATATATGTTTCAAGAGTTTCATTGAATTTATCACATTCCATTTAATTAACTCTAATAATTACTTTTTCATTAATACTTAACTTAATCATTTTATCATACATTTATTCCAGTTACAAAATTATGCTTAAAAGTTATTTATTTTTCTTAGCACAAGAGATTTTAACATGTTCCTACTAAAATGCTTTTCACTCTAGTTTGAGTTTACTAAAATAGCAACTCATTTACGATTTAGATTCATTTAATCGTCTTTGATTCTTTTTTCATTGTTAATATTTTAAATTATCACATACGTTATTATTTTTATACATTTATCCATTTAATTTTCGAAAATCTACAATCAATTTACTTTTCGTATTAATTAACACTTATCACTATCAAATATTTTCATGAATTTTAAAAAATTATCTTCTTAAATAATTTTTTACTGTAACCAAATTTCCCACTCAAGTTATATTTTATCACTACATATGCTTTTCATGAGTTTCACTTAATTTATCGCATTTCATTTAATTAACTCTAATAATTATTTTTTATCATCGATATTTAAGTTAATCATATTTTCCTTTCTTTATTTTTTTTTTCATGCAAACACTCTTGATGGAATAAAACAAAATTTTCAACTTTCATGAATTAAATCCCCTCTGAATATTTTATTTTACTTTACCATACTTTACTATTTTACTTACTGCGTTTTACTATTTATCATTCATTACAGCTTTTCCAAAATATTACTTTACAACCAACCAATTTCATTAACAGAATTTTCATTACAATTTATAAATTTCACTTTTATTTAATTATTTTTACCTACGGTAAAATAAAACACATAACACAAAAATGTTAAACATCAATGAAGTACCCAAGAAATGTTAAAATTATAAGTCGAGTATCAAAACTTCATGTCAGCAAATTTTAAAAATAGACTTACCGAAAAATAACTTCTACTGAAATTCATTTCAAAACTTGGAATCAATTTACTCTTAGCATTAATAAACACTTATCATTAAGAAATTTTCATGGATTTTAAAAATCAACTTATTTAATTTTTTTCCAGTAAGCAAATTTCGCACTCAAGTTACATTTCATCACTTTATATGCTTTTCAAGAGTTTCATTTAATTTATCACATTTTATTTAATCAACTCTATTAATTATTTTTTTGATTAGTATTTAACTTAGTCATTTTATCGCATAGTGTTTTACTTTATTATTTTTTTTTTTTCATACAAGCACTCTT